>NW_028190807.1:5010626-5623829 GCF_048542155.1 Nylanderia fulva | reverse complement strand
CTTTGTTGTTACCAGTGATGCCAGAATAAAAATGTATTTCTTGTAAATTTTTATCGCTCTGTATCTTCGAAACGAAGTGATTTTCGAAAAATCATCAGAGATATTTTCATAAAATGACCCAAAGAATCACTCCTTGAATTTTTGACATATGTTTAAGAAATACCCTGTATATAAAAGCAATGAAATATTTTCGGAAAATGTCTCTTTCTCATATTTTTTAATTTGCATAATTCTTTGCAATCAACAAATTTTATTATAAATAGAATTCTTTGACACACTGATTGTTTTTATATTCTAGGTTTTTTCTATTTAAGTTTTTAATTTTATTTCAATTCATCTTTCAAAACTTGACTAAAGTCGATCGAAGATTATTGATTTATATTGATTGCATGTTTCAAAATTGTAATTCTTTATCTTTTCTTATTTTCATAATATTTTAATATTATGTATGCCTGTGTATATATCTAGGCCTCTCTTCTTCCGCGAGTTGTACAGCGTTACCACCAACATTTGCCACTGCCATGACAAAGTCCCGTCTTGCCTGTTGCAATCCCTCTAGCTTAGTATTCACTGTAACTGCTTCCGCTGCATCTTGCTCGTCAAGAGTTTCACTACCGAACAATATTCATCATTAATTCATACAAGAAATAGAGAAATTAAACAAAAATATATAAGAATTATTTATTTTGTAACAAATAAAATTCTCAATATTTAAGTCAAAGATTTAGCATCAACAAAAAAGCTCGTTTCTACTGAAATTCTAACTAGAAGTGTATAACATTGATTCTTCGACGCAAATCTTGAAATATGTATCAAAATAAATTATTTTTTATATTTTACATTTTTTCAGAAATCTTGAAACTAAAAAGAAATAAAAGAGAAAACTCTTCAGTTCCAGAAAATTAAGTCACCTAATCACTCTGATCGAGCGGTTCGCCACTTCGGACATCGGTGCCTCGGCAGATGGTTGCGGGATGGTGACGATGGTCATGCGATTTTCGTTCACCGATTTCGGTGGTATCACGACGCTGTCGATCGGACCCTCACCAACCGGTTCGGCTAGGATCACCTGGGCATTCATGCTTCTCGCTAATTCTCTGGTTCTCTCTGGAATAGTCGGAAGTGATTCCGGTGGCCGTCTATCCGGTGCGACTCTCCTCTCCAGCGGAGGAGGCCTCCTCACCGGCCTGATAGGCGGTGGAGACGTCGGAGCTCGTCGTGATACCCTCTCTCTACCAAACCTAACACAGATGCAGATATATAAAAAAAATTTAGAATGTTAGAATGTTTAAGGTATTAAATTTTGACAAAGGACTGTGCACCATACATATATATAGGATTTTGGCTTTCGGTGAAATTGGTTGCTTTTTTATATGTTGTAGATTGCAACTTGCTGAACAAAAGATGTAATAGTCTCAAATATTGGAGAAATAGTTACTGAATTATAATTAGTCAAACAACTTGTGTTTTTCGTGTGAGTTTTCGTTGACTGACTGTAAATCAGTAACTATATCTATTATTTAGTTTTTTGAGCTTATTACATTTTTGTTCAGCACATTATAAGCTAAAACACTAAAATAAGAAAACCAACTGATTTTATCGGAATTCAATTTTATTAGGATTTTATATATCAAAAACCTCACGCATTAATCTTGTATAAAATTAAATCTTCGTAAGATCATTTCAACCACGAAAAACTCGGGCTGTGCGAGTTGTTTAACTAACTGCATATGCATAACTCAGTAACTACTCAATATTTAGCTTTGAAGCTATTACATTTTTTGTTCAGCAAGACATAAGCTACAATATATATAATTAAAAGAAACAGTCAATTCTATCGAAAGCTAAAGTCTTACGTATTTGGTGTAGGATCCTTTACTTCAGAAATTTTATAACGCGTAAAAAAAATGACCATTCCGAATCGTTTGGAAAATTCTTTTTAAATAACAAAACACTTTTTAAATAACGACAACAATAACGCAAAAATCGCATAATTTTGAAAATTCACCTAGGATCGCCGCCGATTGGCGCGGGTGTCCTCCTTGGCATCCTTTGAATCGGCATTGTTTCTTCACGCTTACGCTCATACTCCTGCTTGAACTTCTCCGCCTGCTTCACTCGTGCCATCATCGCCTTTGTCACTCCCGGTTTGGTAAATTCGACCTTTTTCGGTTCAGCCGGGGTATATCTGCGCCTTCTACTAGGATCTATGCCAGGCTGTGGCTGTGGCTGTGGCTGTGTTTGCATTTCCTGCTTTCGCCCAAGCTCCTTCACCAAAGCGGCACTCCTCGCCTGTCTTAGTGCTTGGGTCTTCGTAAGTCGCGGCTGGCTCGCCATCGTCAATCGTCGTCGATGTCAGATAATTCTTGACATTTCATAAAATTAATACGTAATACATATTATTTTTAATTTCACATAAAATTTTATTTTACCATAAAAATAATATACGAGCTCTATACACTTCTTTCCATATTAGGCTTATGAAAGATTCCTTAATTAAACAATTTTTTTCAATAAAAATATCGAAGCAAGGATAATGTTTTGCACTTAATGATTGCAAAGTAGCTGGGTGTCATATTAAAAACGCGATAGAAAATTGAGCACGCTTTATACATATTTATACGTATTAACAATAGAAACGATGATTATTTATAGCTTACAACACTTTGCACTATAACAGATAGCTTAATGACATTTTAGAAAATAATTAGAAATAAACAATAACTTTAAGATAAATAACTATAAAAAGAGCATAAAAAACCTCTTAAAAATGTATTTTCTAAAATCTCTGAAGAATAAGCTTTTTCGATCAGCGCGATGATTTCCCTTGGCGCCTGAATAATGGATCCAGTACTTTTTCATGTTTCGAAACTTGCGATGTTAATAACCCATTCTGGGCAATACGCCCGGCACTTGATTAAGGCCGGGTAGATTAATTCATCATTATTAACAAGAATTTTGAATTATTTTGGGCCTGAAAGGTTTATGTGAAAAAGTCACCGGTGACAGATCTGCGGTAGCTTTTGTTTCACTTTCGCGAAATGAATGAATCTCTGAAGTTAGCAAAGAAAAATAATTTAATAAAGTAAAATAATTTAATTTTTATAATGATTGAGAGTTTATACTGTTGTTTAATTTAAATATTTATTTTATTTAATATTTTTTAAATATGTTTTCATTGCTATTCTAACTATAAGACACATTTATTATCGTGGAAATTGAATCTCGATATGTATATATATTTACAATGAATACATAAAAATTATTTTGTCTAAAACATGCTGCTTAATAATCAGCAGCATTGCTGGCCAAATAATCGCGACGTCCGATATTGGACGCCTGCTTGTTTTGCACAGCCTCTAGTTTCGGACACTCTGTAATTCTGTGTCCGAGCCCACCGCAATAACTGCAACCGCGTTCGTCTGCAATAAAGCAAAAAGAATATTAAAGTTCGCAAGAATATGAATAATATAAATATAAATATAAATAACGACATAAGAGAGGAAATAAACACCAATTAAAAATAGATAAATTGATGATTATTATTTTACCTCCTAAATTGAGGTATTTTTCGTTCTCCGAGCAAAGTTCCAGCAAGAACGGCGGCACCTTCTGCTTTGCTTCCATCAGCAGATGTTTAAGGTCAAGTAATACAGATTCATCGTTCGCTTTATTGATAAAAGTCGTCGCTATTCCGGTACGTCCGGAACGACCGGTTCGTCCTATCCTGTGCACTGAAAGTATATATAATACATTAAACATCTATTTCACATTTCTTCATCCAATATTATAATTTTGCGTATCATGATATATTACCATAATTTTCTACGTCATCTGGCATGTCGTAATTGATAACGTGTTGCACATCGGCGAAATCAAGACCTTTCGATGCGACGTCTGTCGCGACAAGCACATCTTTTCGACCCGCACGAAACGCTTCCACCGAACGTGATCTTTCTTCTTGATCTGAAAATTTTAAAAATGAACGATACATTTAATTCATTTTAACAATATTCAAATATTCTCTCCGAAATACTAATACGATTTATTTGTTTTTAATGCTAGATCATTTTTTAGCATTGAAACTGTATTACATTGTATAAAAAATATATAAAATCATGAATATGTTAATATATTTAATACGTTTAATAATATTAGATTACCATGTTATAATTGAAAAATTATATTCGCGAAAAATAACTATACCTATTCCTCCATGTATCGCGACAGCTTCCACTCCTTTTATAAGTAGATATTCGTGAATAGCGTCCACATCGCGCTTCTTTTCCGCGAATATTAAAACCGGTGGCGCAGTCTTTTGAAGGCATTCCAAGAGGTAAACAATTTTAGCCTCTTGTTTGACGTACTCTACTTCCTGTATCACGTTCATCGATGCAGCACCGGCACGACCGACATTTATTGTCACGGGTTTTACCAACGCCGAACGTGCAAAATTTTGAATTCTTTTTGGCATAGTAGCAGAGAACAATAGCGTTTGCCTCTGTCCCTGTAATACAAAATATATACAATAAGCAATTTTTATTATTCTACTAAATAAATACTAAAAATACTTGATATTTTTTTCGCGGATTTTCGTATAGATATTGAGATAAATAATTACCCTAAAGAATGAAAATATTGTTCGCACATCCTCCTCAAATCCCATGTCTATCATACGATCTGCCTCGTCCATGCAAAGATAACGACATACGCTTAAAGTGACCATCTTTTTATGCAACATATCCATCAGTCGTCCCGGTGTCGCTACCATTATGTGCACGCCTCTATAAATATAGAATTTATATTATAAATTTATGTATATGACACATACATATATATTAGAAATAGAAATATCGAAAATTAAATGACAATAAAAAATATTAACTTGTTGATTATAGCTAATGATTCCGAAACTGGTACACCTCCAATGGCCAAGCAGCAACGTATTTCTGGGCAGTCCACTTGCCTTAAGCTATTGGTATAATGTCGGATTATGTCGTAAGTTTGCTTAGCTAATTCTCTTGAAGGACATATTATCAAGCCTGTGAATTGAAATATATTAATATTAATATATACATAGTATAATACGATATTATCTAATATTATACAAATATTAATATCATATATGTGATATGTATGTGATATTAATATTTGTCAATAAAATATCAACTCTACCTATTTACTGTTATAAATATTTACCATAAGGTCCCTCTTTCTTAATGAATGGCATGTCGAGCTCTTGTTCCAAACAAAATTCAATAATAGGTAAAACAAACACCAAAGTTTTACCACTACCAGTAGAAGCTATACCGATCATGTCGCGACCAGACAACCTGTAATGATATAACATTTGTACTTTTTGCTCAATTATATAATTATATAATTCGTCAAAATGATAATATGAAAACTAACACTGTAGGTATTCCTTGAACTTGAATTGGAGTTGGCTTGATAATGCCTTTTTGGTCCAATCCATACAAGATTCCTTTATGAAATTTCATTTCCTTGAAAGTTTTTAAAGGTGGTGGTACTTCGTCGCCCTCCACAAGTATCCTAAGCTTCCTTCTTACTCTTTCATGACGTATCTCGCCAAAACTGAGTATCGCTCTCGGTGGTTGCCAATTAGTCTTGATAGGATCTTTGTATTGGATACCCTTGGCTAATTCAGCCACACCCATTAGAGCTTTATTCTCAGCAACGCTTTCTAGAATTTTCTCTTCCTCTTTCAATTGCTTCTCCATAGCACTCTCTTTCTTGGCTGGAATATTACAATAAGAATTTTACATAAACAATTTCTCTAAAATTAAATTACATTGTTTCTTTGTTTGCATAAACTCATAGAACAGGTTTCACACCTTCAGCCAACTTTTTTAATTCAGTATGTTGATCGAGAAGAGAGATGTTAGACTTTCTCCCCCAAACTTGTCCGTCATCATTGTCAGCATCATCTTTTTCATTCTCACTGCTACTCTTTCCAACACCATTAGCACCTTCTTCTTTTAACTCTCCGAGTTTACCCAATTTTGCCAGCAATTGCTTTTTACGATGTTTGACAGATACGTATGGCACATAATCATCATCTGTATCCAAAGGACTGTCCTCTTGCTCCTCCCTTCTATATCTCTGCATTTAAAATAATTACTCAACATCAGTAAAGATAGACATATATTGGTATGACAAAAAAATATGTACGTATTCAAAAATTGAATATAATAGAATCTATTATAATAAACAATTTATGTTGACAAACAATTTTTAAATAATTACTCAATGTCAGTAAAGATAGACATACATTGGTATGACAAAAAGTATGTACATATTAAAAATTTAATACAACAGAATATATTATAATAAACAAGTTTGACAAAAAGTGCATCTAGGTTTACTAACCTTTACCAAAGGCTCGTTGTTGTCCATTGGAACACTGATCAGTAACTATTGTTTACTACTGCTTTTCACCAAGTATAATTGAGTTTTAGTATTGGTTGCTCTTCGATTCCTTATAGTTTATCCATTTCTCGACAGCCTGGAAATTGCGTTTCTCTCAGAGGATAAAAATCTGCGGAGATCCGTGGAAAAAGAAGTCCATTCACTATTTCTTTTGCGCTGCTCGCGCCATTTATGTAAACCTACGCATACGTGTTTTTCGCTGCCTCGTGCGATGTATCCAGGACCAACGATGCAAAATAATTATCTATCAAGTTTTGTCGATTGTTAGTTGAAGTGGGGAAAAAAAATGTCTGCGGGGGAACGTCCAGCTTCGATGCTCTTTCAGGACAGTCAGTATAATTGGACAGATGATTTGCCAGTCTGCAAACAGTCCGGTATATTTTTCATTCATTATTTTGATAGTAATGATCTAAAATCTCAATAAAAATATATATATTGATATTATTGATTATAGAATTAATTTTAAAAATTATATATGTAAAATAAACACAAATCCATTTATTATCTTATATTTCTTTTAATTGAATAAATTAGAATAATAAGTAGTTTTTTTTTTCAAAAACAATTGTATCTCTTTTAAGTAATCTCCTTCAATTTTTTATATAATACTTTACAACATTGCAAATTTATTATTATTTGATGGATATGTATATTAAATAATAATGAGATAAATGTAGAAGAGAAAGAGAGAGAGTTATTGAGATTCAGTGATATTTTAGGAGTGGGCTTTTCCACTAACCAGATCTATCGAGAGGATGGATATCGACAAGAGGAGCATCTATTTGAAGATCGTAGTTTTCACTGTAAATATGACGACTCCACATTTCTTTACGCAGTATTTGATGGTCACGAAGGCACTAAAGCAGCCAATTTTGCTATGCAAAGAGTGACTGCAGAAATCCTGCTGGGACAATTAAACGGGAAATCAACTGATGAGGAAGTAAAAGAAGTTCTTAGGTAAAAATTCTATTAACATGATATAGTATAAAAATGAATAAAATTAAAAATTGATTTGATGCAAATTTTATGCATATTTTATGCTCCAATTTACAAATATATTAATTATGCAAAAATACTGAATATATGACAGTTATATATATATATATATATATACACACATATAAATTGCAAGTAATTATAAGTTCTCTACATACAAAGTATTTATTCTATAGACAAGCCTTCATAGCAGTTGAAAAAGGATATCTGGAATCAATTGGTGATTTGTTAGCAGAACGAGCTAGTCTACAGTTTGACATACCTGATGGACTGAATTCTTATGAAACTTATCAAAAATTTCCAGACCTGGTTAGTCATATATCATATTAAAAAGTATATTTTTATTAAAGGTTATTATATTAAAGGTATATTTTTTTAATATATATAATTTTTTTGCAGGTTGACAAGCTAAATGCGTTAAATTGCGAGCTTTCAGCTGGGACCAGTGCGGTAGTGGCTTTGGTTTATAGAGGAAAACTATACGTCGCGAATGTCGGCGACAGCAGAGCACTGTTGTGCAAAACAGACAGCAATCAAGTTTTACGAGTCATACAATTAAGCGTGGATCATGACTTGAGGAACGAAGATGAGCTTTTACGATTATCCCAACTTGGCTTGGACGTCGAATCGATCAGGCAAGGTACATTTCATTTACCGACATTTATCTTACTAGGAAGAGATTTTGGTAAATAAGAACAGATTACACATCTTGCAGGTTCTCATCTTGGAAATCAGGAGAACACACGCTGCCTTGGCAACTATCTTGTCAAGGGAGGCTACAGAGAGTTTGAGGAGTTAACAGCTTCCATAGCGGAACCGATCATCGCCGAACCGGAGATTCACGGTAGTATCGAGCTGGACGATTCCTGCAGATTTCTAATGCTCATGTCACGCGGCCTATACAAGTCGTTGGAGGAAGCGACCGGTACCGATCAAGTTAATAAGGAGCTAGCTTTGATAGCAGTCGAACAGGTAGTATACTTTGACCTAAATAATGTTGAACTAAGCAGTTTCCACATACAAAATCTCATTTCTCTCTTTGCTTGTTTCAGTTTCGAGTGCAATCAACTTTAACCGGCGTCGCCCAAGCAGTTGTTGATAAAGTTGTGAGGATCCATCATGATGTGAATATGAGTAATACGCAAAATACCATGATCACCAGTAAGCGCGACGACATAACTCTCCTTGTGCGAAACTTCAACTTCCCATTATCGCATGCCTTGAAGAGTCCTACTAGTCAGTCTGTCAGATTCAATCCTGTAGTGCAAACCGCGTCGATCAGCATACCGGATAACGAAGATCTCTCGAGCACTAGCACCGGCATTACTGACGACAACTTTGACGACGCGTCAACGACTGAAACATCAACTACGTCGGACATGTGTCCGTCTGGTGCCAGAATAACGGATCCAAACGCCAGAATCAAGCCTTATGTAGATTTTTCAGAGTATTACGAGAATGTCGAGAAGAGAAGAAAAGAGGGAACTCTGCCGGAAGGTATAGATTTCTAGCACATGTTTAGTTTATTTATTGTGAATATATTTGAACTATCTATATATATCAACTATATATATCAAAAGATTGATATTACAGTCATGTTACATGTGAATGTCTACGAGTGTGGTATTTTTAATGAACTTTTTATTCATTAAAAATTAAAAATTTGTTAAATTATAATGCAGTACTAGTCTTTTTTCATCAAAATATATTTATTATTCTCCCATTATTAATTTAGAAATTTTGTATTATGTCATTATATCAAAATTAATTTATTATTTTAGCTTGTTTGATATAAAGCTAATAATATAAACAATTAATACACATATTTAAAATATCTTTGACACAGCATATTTATGTGACATTAATTTAATGGATTCGAAACTAAATTAAGCTTGGACATGTACTTGAATATCTACCTCTCTCTTGTGTATGCACTTAATACAGAACTTGAACATTATTATATAATTTGTATATATTTACACATCACAAACGTTACAGATATTTCGTCGGGTTAGATTTTAAGCGATCGAACGCGGCTTTTTCGAGGCATTCTCTATGATCGGGATGCGCAATTTGAATCAATGCATTCGCTCTTTGTCGTAAGGTTTTACCGAAGAGATTTGCCACCCCGTGTTCCGTGACTACGTAATGCACGTGAGCTCTTGTAACCACAACTCCAGCTCCTAAAAGATCAGGATATATATAATTTTACCAAATAATTATTATTTAATTATATACCATATAATTATTAATTAATTAGTATTCAAAATTATATACTAAAATACAAAATTTATTTGCAGCAACAATTTCTAATTAAATCTAATCTCGCTTCGTACCGAGTTTAAGCACTGGTTGTATTTTACTCTCTCCTTTGCTGGTGACCGAAGGGAACGCGATGATGGCCTTTCCACGACCGTCCTGACTAATCGCCGCACCTCGAAGAAAATCCAACTGACCGCCGAAGCCAGAATACATCTTGCAGCCTAAACTGTCGGAGCACACCTGGCCGGTGAGATCCATCTCGATGCAAGAGTTAATAGCCGTCATCTTCGGCTGCATCGAAATCACTCGTGGATCGTTAACATAATTGATCGCTAACATCTCTAGATGATGAAGCAATACAAAATAATTTACAAATTGCAAAACAATACAGGGGCGCAATCAATCAAGATAAACCCATTGTCATAATTACCGACAAACGGATTGTTGTGCAGAAAGTCGTACAATCGTTTCGTGCCGATGCCGAAAGAACCGATCATACGTCCTCTATGCTTGACTTTGCATTTATTCGTGATGTTGCCGTGCTCGACGAGGTCGACCATCGCGTCGCAAAGGATCTCCGAATGTATTCCCAAGTCCTTGTGATTAACCAGGGCGCAGAGCACCGCGTCAGGAATATTACCGATGCCGAGTTGCAATGTCGCTCCATCCTCGATCAAGCGTTGCGCGATGATCTTGCCGATTTCAGTCTCGAGCTCGTTAGGTGGTGGACAGACCACGCAAGGTAGAGGACAATCGTATCTCACCGCCCAGTCAAAATGACTCGAGTGGATGACCGTGTCACCGAAGGACCTTGGCATGTGTTCGTTTACTTGCGCTGAAGAAAGAGAAACATCTGTTTAGTTTTGCAATTAACGATTATACATAAAAGCAATTATTTTATTAATCAAAAATCTGAACTATCTCGCTGACCGAGATGGGTCAGGATAGCATAGTTTTTTTCCATCTTGTTATCACATCTTAGTATTGCCGTTATCACATTATTAATGATTCGGTACCAATGAGAACTTTAGCGGTGCAAATAGCCGCGCGGGTACAATCCGCGCTCACGCCGAGCGAGCAGAATCCACGTACATCCGGCATGCTGACGTGAATCAGGGCGATGTCCGGCACGATTTTCTTCTCGAAGAACAATCTCGGCGCCTCGTGCAGGAATACCGGAATGCAGTCCGCCCGTCCCTCGTTCACCGCCTCCCTGAGATTGGTACCCACGTACAGGCTGATAGATCTGAAGTGCTCTTCAATGTAACATCATCGTAGAGTGTTATTTTCCATCATCAGATATGGGTGTTATGAATGGAGATTGCAATTACGCGAACACTTACTCTCAAACTCGGGATTAGCGAACGGTGTATCACCCTCGAGGCTCATATGCACCAACCTGACGCCGCGTAGATTGTTGCATACCCCGTGTTCGGTCATGGCACGTACGAGCTCCATCGGCGTGGCCGCACCACCTTGTATGAAAACCAAATGTTCTGAAAAAGAAACGGTTGGTTTGTAAAAACATATATTCAGAATAACGATTTATATTCATCGGATATTTAATGAAAAATCATTCTGCTTTATGAAATTTTCTGATATATCTATGACATATGTACGATATTTTTAGAAAAAATTCCAAACTATAATTCATTCACATCAGGAAGAACTAATTAAGTTAAAAATGTTATATATTTTTAACTCTTAATGAATTTAAATCGATTAAAAAATTTATAAGACAATTTCATATTTTTTCATTGAAAAATACAGAGTTTAAATATCAGTCTGAACTATAATAGAGCTGTAATAAATACCTGAATTTATGATCTTTACCGCGTCTTCTACGCAAACCCATTTTGGACATCGTTTTAAAGGTTGAGAAGGTTCCCTTAAACTTTGAAAATACCGCTGTCCGCATAAATGGAAAGATTTTGTTGTATTTTGTCGAATTTTGCCAAAGACTAATTTCAGATTTCGGAACATTATTCCGAAACTGTCAACACCAAATCAGCAACAAGCTCTCGTACGATAATAAATGTATAAACGATCGTATAAAAACTTATATGATACATAATCTAAAAGAGATTTCGCTGAACGTATACGTCAAACGATATGAATCCGTTGCCATCTCCACGAACTGTTATTTGAACATCTGATTTGGCGGCGTTCGATTTTTCGAGATAACATTTAATATAAGTAATTGGCGGATGCACTATATCGATTTGAATTTTTGTAATATATTCGTAATTCGAATATATTTTAAATATAGATATATAAATACAAGTGCACTATATAATTATCCCATTTCTTTTAACATAAAAAATATATCATGCAATGAAATATCAACAATATCAATTGTCTTATATATATATTTTTTTTTGATTTGCGTATTTATATTTCGAATTTGTCGTACAATGCGGTAACATACGGAAAATTATACAAAGGAACGTTAAAAGATTTAATATAAAAAATGCTTACATCTCGGAATGGCACTGAATAATGCCATTTTTATTTATCGGAACTGTGTTCGAAAACGCGAACACATCTCTTTCTCTCTGACAATATAAAACGTATGACTTAATTAGTATCTATATCTATGAATTCTCGCATTACGAACTTCTATATACGTAATGTTACAATTTAGCATATTAAGTTCTCGGTCTAATTAATTAGCACGTTTTATTCACCATTTCTCTCTTATTCTAGGAGGCCGACAATTGTCTTCCGGCAAGAGAGCGCGTATATCGTATAAGAAGACACGACGTGACTCTTCGACGATTGGTCGTTATACACGCGACCAAAACACGCGGACGACCGATTGTAAAATGCTATTGAATATGATTTTTCTGCGTTGCGTTGTTGTTTTCAGGCTTATGGCGCGGGCATCATTTTCAAACGTTCGAACGCCGCTTTTTCGAGCGCCTCTCTGTGATCGGGATGAGCCACCTGGATCAACTCATACGCTCGTTGTTGAAGAGTTTTGCCAAACAAGCTGGCGATTCCTTGTTCGGTCACGACGTATCGCGCCACCGCTCTGTTGGTGACTACTCCAGCACCTATTAACAATATATAGCGTAATGAAATAACGATTCGTATATATATATATATATATATATATATATATGCGAACACGTTGGATCAATACAGAAGTAAATTCAAAACTAAATTTGATATTAAATTTGATATGTTTAAATTAAGAAAAACTGAGTGTACACAATTTATAATACATTAAAACAGTATGTATTGTAATTCTTCAAATTATAGATTTCTTGCATATTTTTCAGCATGATGTGTTAAGCATATAGTAACTTTAAAAATTGCAATTACTTAAAGATTTATACTTCAATATTATACTAATTATTGAATTGTGAAATTATAGGATTATTTCGATAGATATCTGTCTATTTACCTAACGTTAAAACTGGCTGTATTTTGCTCTGACCCTTAGCGGTGACCGATTGAAGAGCTATGATCGGCTTTCCTTGTCGATCTTCACTCATTGCAGCGCCTGTTATGAAGTCCAATTGTCCACCGAAACCGGAATACATTCTTGTACCAATGCTATCTGAAGAAATCTGACCGGTGATATCCACTTCGATACACGAGTTGATGGCGGTCATCTTAGGTTGCTTGGCGACTATTCTAGGATCATTGACGTAATCCACAACCAACATCTCTGTTAGAAACAAGAAAAACAAACCATTGAAACTTAAAACTATCGATAATCAACCAAATAATTTCAAACACGTGACAAATGCAGACGCGAACCGACCTATGAATGGATTGTTGTGCATGAAATCGTAAAGCTTCTCCGAGCCTACGCAAAACGAACCGACGATCCGGCCCCGGTGCATCGTCTTTTGATTATTTGTGATACAGCCCTTGTTCACGAGATCCACTACACCGTCGCTGAACATCTCGGAATGGATTCCCAAGTCTTTATGATTTCCCAACAGCGACAGCACGGCGTCAGGAATACTGCCGATTCCAAGTTGCAACGTGGCGCCGTCCACTACTAGATTCTCAGCGATATTCTTGCCGATCTGCTGTTCGGCTTTAGATGGTGGCTTCACCGGGTGAACCGGTAACGGTTCATGATGCTCCACAGCGAAGTCCAGATGACTTTCGTGAATAATAGCATCGCCGAAGGTCCTGGGCATATATTTATTGACTAGCGCTGCGAAAAATTAGTCTTCCTTTAAATCTTGCCTTCATACGACGAAGAATGTAAGTAGTATTCGCGAGATTCTTCCGAGATTTACCTACGATGCGTTTTGAATGGCTCACGGCGGACCGAACGGAGTCTACGCTAGTGCCAAGCGAGCAGTAACCCTTTTCGTCTGGCGGAGACACGTGGATGAGCGAGAGGTCGGGTTTCAGGTAGCCTTCCTTGAAGAGACGCGGGATTTCGTGCAGGAAAATGGGAATGCAATCTGCAGTGCCTGCATTCACCGCAGGCCGTACATTACCGCCAATGAACAAGCTGATAGATCTGAAATGTTCTGAACAGAAACATAAATTTAAGTATTTAAGTAGTACAAGTTTTTCTTGAATTTTCGTTCGATTAATTTAAAATTAATTCTTTTTTAAAAAAATGTAGTTTTTTATTTCATATCCAATTTTATGAAAATTGATATTATATTCGTATTCAATTTTATGAAAATCTTAGGACAATTAAGCTTCTATTGAAACAAAACGAAAAATGCAACTACAAAAAGAAACTAAAGTAGCCTCTTCAAATAGAAACAAAGGGAAGCGGGAAGCGAATCGTATGGCGCAAAAGAACGCGAAGAGCAAAACAACACTTGTTATTGAAATACTTTGAAAGACGGAAGATTACGTCGAGTTTCACCGTAACGTACTTGCGTTTTCTGGTTTAGCAAACGGAGCCGCCCCCTCGAGATGCATATGATACAAACGGACGTTTCTCACATCGCATCGTACCCCATAATCAGTCATCGCCCTCAGCAATTCAACGGGGGTCGCCGCCGCGCCTTGGACATAAACCAGCTGATCTGCAAATAATTAATTGTAAGTGAGAGTTGAAAAAACATCTTTGTACAATATTTACTTCTTGAACTTAAGATTTTAAAAAAATTTTAAATCTACATACTATTGCCTATAGAAGTACGTAGGGATTTTTTATTTTATCAAATTTTGCAGAAACGGTGCACTTTTGAAAAAAAAATTCAATTTTATGCCAAAAAATAAGCAGTAAATTGTTTATAAAATAAAAAGTTTACATCGAATCGAAAAACCCCTACGTACTTCTATAAAGGATGTAATTGTGAAGCTACTGTCAAATTTTCAAACTGATCCATGCAACCGTGTTGAAGTAATGTGTTCGCTAAGATTGAAAAAAGTGGTTTCGAGAAAAACGCGTTTAAAGTTTCACGAGCACTTAAAATGCTTGAAATTTATGTTTACCTTTAATCAGCGATGCCTGCACCATACATTTGGCCATCCAGATTAATACTCGCCTCTTCTTCTTCCTTCCTGGATGATTTTAAAAGCAATCGGGCCTCTTTTGCAGCATTAGTCAGCGATCGCTCCGAATACTTGATGCGGCGCTCGTCCGTTTCGACGCAGAAATTGTAGCAATTCGTCCCAATTTTCATGCCTAAATTTTGCATGAGCCTCATAACACTTGATAGGCCATCATTATATATACCTACAGCGATATATATGGCAGTATCAAGCACATGCTTGCCACTGGAGGTCGATTTCGGAGCCATTGACCAAACTGTCGAATTGAAACTCTCGTTGCTATTTTGAATATAGCCGCCGATGCAACGAGTAAGCAGATCGTCGCTGCTTAATTCTTTATAAATTGGTAAAATTGCTTCAAAAACTGAAGTCGAGAGAGGTGGTTTATGCTTGTAATCGACATTACCAATGGCCTGTGCTTTTTGCCATGAACACCACGAATTTTCTCCGGACGGGCATTTTTCGTGCTGCGGTTTTTCGTCGGTTGATATTTTATGGAATAGCGTCGCATAAATTTCATTCCGCATTTTTTCTACGGAATCATGATTGCGGCGTATAGCTAATCCATAATAAATTGACAACTCGTCGATCAATTTACCTGTCAACTTGCCTTTTCCTCCGAGTCCTTTTGTATTTTTTTTTAAATTGCGAAGGCGAGTACCCATTCGCTTTTGTACGTGGTCGATGCACTCTTTCTTCATAACTGTGAAATCAGCATAAGGCTCTGAATCCATGATACCTTTAAAAGTTTTAGAATCTCCGTCCCCCACGTAATTTGCATATTTTAAATTGTGCAAAGAATTTGAGCGCTGGAACATTTCTATGACGGCGTCCACCTCCATCTTTCCGGCGGAGCCCTCGTGGTTAGCTTGGCATTCGTTTTCATGCGTTTCGATCCATTCCTTGTACTTCTCAGTGTCTTCTTGTTTCTCCCAAAATTCACAAGATTTACAATATTTTGATTTTATAACAACATCAACCACTTTGCCGCTAAGCCATCCAATAAGCGATACGAATCCGAAAAGTGACGAAAAACCCCGCTTTCTCCACGAACCATCACCAGATACAGTAATACCATCTGTATTCTCTTTCTCATCACTTTTTTTCTTCTCTTCCTGAGCTGCAGTTTTCATACTGAGCTGACAAACCGCCTCTGCTCCAATAGCGATTCTTTTAACGACTCTGTCGTAGAATGATTGAAAAATTGGTCGCGGGAGATCCATAAACGCGCAAAATTTCATTATTCCATTTAGTCCTACTCCGAGTAGCCGCATAGCAAGTACAATTCGACGATTAATCTCGTATCCTTTTTCAATAAATGGAGAACTAGGAATATAAATTTTGTCACATTTTTGACACGAAATCACAATTTTAAAACCCAAGCCACGCTTTGCAGATTCGGTGAATGTCACTTCAGATTTGCATTTTTTACAGACAACAGCTTGCGATATAGCGGAGAAAACGGCTAAAAAGTTTAAAATTCGGTATCCAAATCCTTCTTCTACTTCAAATTCTTCAAGATCTATTTCTGATAATTTGCGAGCCGATGTGCCAGCCTTCTCGAGATCCGGCATCTCCAATTCGTAACGGTTCAACGGTCGCCGCTTTGAAATTCTCGGTCTCTTCGAATCGTTAGCACTCCCCATTGAGCCTTTCTTCTCCTTATATATTTTTCTTTTATTACTCATCTTGTTAAGCACTCAGAAACAACTAAATGTATGTATAGAAAACAGAGAAAGCAATGAAAAAATCAAAAATGTGCGTGTGCTTGGCGTCACATTGCCAGCTGTACTGAAATACAAGTTTATTTTGGCAGTAGCGTACCCTGGTGATCTTTTGAGTAACTCAAGCATCTTCTGCACTATAAATAACAGGGCCACTTATTATCCTGAAAGGTAAAACAGGATGACAAAAGCGATGAATCCGAACGCGCCGCGTTAAGGCTCAAGCGGCGCTCCGAGGCGCTGCGGAAAAATCGTTGGTAGAGGCTTTTAAAAAATTTTTTTTACTATAAAACCAAGTGCATGTTATTTTATGATGTTAAAGCATTGTTTAAAGCAAAAAAAAAAAATTGATTTTTTCAAAATCCTAGAGTGGTGTTAAGGGGTAAACTCAAAATAGAAATTGCTCGAGATTAAATTAATATTGAAATTATAAATAGTATCCTTTTGTAATCAATTTGCATACATCAAGTTTAAACGGTTTCCTATTTCAATTGTTTCTAATTTAATAATCTTAATTTTTTTTTAATGCATTTTCTGCTGTGTGGAATATCAATATATATATATATATATATATATAAAATTCTAAAATAAATTGAACATAACATTTGTAATTTCTCGATCCTACTTTAATATTGTTTAATATTGTTAATGTTTAGACAAAAAGATGATTTAAATCGTTAATTTATACTATATAATTTTAATTGTATCCCAATTTAGAAATGGACGATAAATATTTATGCAATAAATCAATTCTCTCCAAAATATTATTATGTTTCTGTGTACTATATTATTGTTGAATATTATTAATACATGTAATCATATGCAACTACAAAAGTCAAGAAGAAAATTTTTTTGCCGCGCTGATAGGAAAAGTTGACACGATTCAGAAACTTTTGTACTTTGTACTTTGTAGTATTTCACAACAACATATTACAGAAAATGACATGCATTGCTTAATGTTTACACTGTTTATCACACATCATATATATATATATATGTTAGTAAATATACGAAAATATCTCGACGATTTCATGCATACTATTTATCTCATTCATTATTTACGATACTAGACTAGGTTTGATTTTCCATCTATATTTCCCACTGTGAAAGATTTCTAAAAATTTTACAGGGGCAATAAGGCCATATTATAAAATGTTAGAGTTATCTATGTGCGAAAAAATACGTCTGTCTTATCAAATCAACTCTAATTAACTAATACAGACGTTCTTACTGCATTTTATCCGAATTCTTATTAAACACAAAAACATAATTTTTGTTTATGTTGCCTATAACATTCTAACTACACACATTGATATATTATGCGTTATTATTATTATTATTATTCGATGCACTTAAAATGTATATTAAATATACAAAATTATTATTACCGTATAATCAAAGTAATCTTCAAAATAGCAATTCTTATATTATTCATATTACAACTGCAATTTTATAATAGTATAATAGTAATAATAGCTGTAATGTTAGCTCTCTTAATTTGCATTATATAACTAAAGATACAGTTAAAAAATATACTATATGCAGTTTTTAGGAAAACATTTTTAAAATACAGAAATTCAAAATCATATAGAAATTATTATAAAAGTGAATTTTTTTATTCTTCCATGTAGAAGATATTTTATCCAATAAAAAATAGTAGGTAATAGAAGATATTTTTATCCAATCTCTTATCAGAAAGTGCTTGTTACACAATATGTTATATATGATGATATTTCTCTATCTATTTATATCGTTCAATATGTTTTATTTATTCATTTACTAACACAGGAATTTATTAAAAATATCATAAAAAATCGTGAGATTGAGAAGATAAAAATTACAATTCCGTGTATAAAAAAAGCGTAGCATATATTTTTATATAAAATACTGCAAATATGTTAACATCACAGGGGGAGAATCGGGAAAATATTTACAACGCGAAAATCTTTCTAATCGAAAATAATTCAGTTTATTGTGTTGGCAAATTTTTAGTTGATGCTATAGTGGCGGACTATATTTAAACACGAGAGCTAGATTCAATATGTGTGTATACATATACATAGATTTGCGTATCGAGGTCAATGTTGGTAGTTGGAATTCGTTCACTATTTTATCATCTCCACAGCTGCCAGCTGTGTGAAATTTTTTTTTTATCAATTCCATTCGAAAAACATAAAATTGATGTTCGACCGAGACGAGAAGGTCATTTGTAAATTTAGTAATGAGAAACAATGGGAAGACAATCGAAAAGATAAGATTTGAAAGCTTATTTAGTTTAACGGGAATCATTATAGAAGAGACATTAAGTCACAAGGACATCTTACATCATTCTACACATCTTATATCACAAGGACGAGACCCAGTGTCGTGAATGAATTATTAAATTGACTCTACACGTGCTTCACATTTATATTATTTGCGTAAACTTATCTTGTAGATTTTTTCCTATATATTAGTGAGATGAATAAAGGGTAAAATTATTGTTTTCAATGCTTTATGATTGTATAAACAAATAATTTTGTACCAAAGTCATGTGTTATTAACAACTAAGGAGTTGCAGCTGCTTAAGTCGTCAGTCGATTATCAGTTTTCTTGACTGGCAAAAAAACAAGTGTTTCATGCCTCTTGTGACGAATAAAGCAGCATAAATTAAATACACACGATGATCGTACGCGTCGAATCAATTTTTATCAAGCTTATCAAATAGCTGTGTAAATACGTAAGTCATAAACTTGTATAACACAACGTTAGCAGAATTCTGTTTCAATTTGTTAATCGATGATAAAAGTATGAAAAAGGAAAAATATATCCAATATAAACCGGTATTTAAATCAGCAGGAATAAATAAAAAAAAAACTCTGCAAAACAATATTTTGTTTTTATGGCTGTTAAATATGGTTGTTAAATTTCTTTATTAAGTTTAAATTAATAATAAACCTATTAAGTTTAAATTATCTTTGAAAGAATTTTAATTTTCCCTAATGACTGATTTTTATCAATTAAAATTCTTAATATTTATGTTTTGGATGGCTAAAAAATGCAGCTCTAAAACCTATTTGTAATATGCTTAGGAAACAATTATTTTAATTAAAATTAAAATTAAAAATTTATTCAATAACATTTTCTAAGCTTTATTTTTTAAGCATATATAAGTATTAGCATTATATGCGATATAATTAATTCATAATGAATACTAATCTAAATGATAAAATATTATTATGCAGTTTGTTATTACTAATTAGAATATATGCAGAATAGTTCGATTGTGAAAAATAATCGCTAGAATAATATCGAGTTCATTTTTTCGGCACGCTTATCTGGAAATAATTCTATAAGAATTCTGTGAGAATTGTACGGCAAAACTAATGCCCTTAATTCAAGACGATTTGACTAAAAGTATATGTTATATTCCTGGCTATAGTACTAGCAATCAATTACCTTGTAAGTGGGCTTTTGACGTGGCGCGAAATTTGGCTGAGTATAAATATATCGATCGACCGAATTGTTTTGCGAAGAGGTAATAAACAACAATATTTTGCATTAAACTTCCACACAAATTCATTCGATCATATATCGATCTATCTTAAGATTTAAATATTTATATGCTATGATAAGATTTAAACTATTTGTTTTTTTTTAATAAAAATATAGAATTAATTATAAAATATGTATTATGTCTGTGTAATTTTATATGCATACTTGCTCCTAGTCAAAATTTTATTCTACATAGATGTAAAATGTTTGCTTGAGATATGTATGTAAATTTCCGAATCAAATCAAAGAAGAAACTTGCACAAATATTTATAAAAATTAGATATATGTAAAAAGAAACTTCGCAACGTACACCTCGTCGCTTATACGTAGCTCATATTCAATCGCGGGCGATAAATAGCTTGGTTAAAAGGGAGTGAAATTTAATAGAATTCACTCTTGCAAATAGTCAATGAAGTGCGTATCTGCATAACTGCTCTAGTAGTAATTTACATTATCCGCCTCAGAGTTAGAGGCTGTATTTCACTATAAAATATTTATGGAGAAAAACAAATATATGATAAACCATATTATTGTTTACCATATGGTTCAACTGTTGTGTAAAAAAAGTAAATCCTATTGAAGTAATATAAGGTGAAATATAAGTGAAATATATAATATTTTTAGGATAGTAGAAATACTAAATAATGATAAATATTTTTTAACGTCAAAAAAATCAATTTTTAAACAATTCCTAAATTGATTTTCCAGAAATTTCCCAAGCTCTTAAAGAAATGATAATGCACATCCGTGACGTTCAAACCACACGTCATCAAGGCCCACAATCAAGATTTAGTTACGTCAACAATGTGCGCTTGTATAATACAAGCCTCTGATTCAGCGATTTGCTATCTTCTATTTCAAGTCATAGTCTCACCTATGATACTGACAGGAAAATAAAGGTGGAATAATATTAAATCAATCGGTGCATTCGACCATAAAAATAAATTCGATAAATCCACGAAATATCGCGCTGCTCTATTTCGGCAAAAGACGAAAGAGCGAGAGAGAGAGAGAGAGAGAGCGAAAGAGACTGTCATCGATTACCTGAGTCAAGTTCCGCTTGCTCGATAGCTTCGTCGGCGGTCTTCAGCCAGCAGGGCTCCTTGCCGGGGATCGGCATGGACGGTTCGTTCACGTACGTGAAGTAGGTGTTCCTCGAGGCGCGCTGGAAGCAGGGCCGCGACGCGGACGTCGCCGTCGCGAGCGCCCGGGTTAGGCTGGTGATTCTCTTAAGGGCCGCCATCGCTTCTTTTCTCTTCGACCGACGTCGTCCAGCGGTTAATTGTCACCCTGCCGCTCTCGACCGACTGACGAGATTCTTTCGCGCCGAGAAGGAGTCGTCCTGTCCGCGGGAAACGTGGCCGACCACTACCGCCACTGCCCCACCGCTCTCGGCCGCGCGCGCCTGTCACAAGAACTGTCAGTGGCGGAGCCGCCTGAACGTAGCGTCGTACCGCGTGACTCGCGCCTGACTTCTCGCGACAGCCGCGCCACTGTGGATTAGTAAGGTTAGTTCCTGCATCTCCTGCAATATATATCCAAATTTTCATCTATTTTCAGTCAAAATTAATAAAAATATACATTTTTATATCATATATATAAATATTGCATATAAGAAATATTTTTATGTTGTAAGAAATGTCATAAGAAATATTTTTAGAAATTAAGATATAGATTTTTATTACATTCGAGAAAATAATTTATTACATTCGAGAAATACATACTTGTATGTAAATAAGTGTCGATAGAATAATTTTCTCACCGAAATAATTTTATCAGAATCCGGCAATTAGACTATATCTATCTATATAATCGAAAAAGCTGCCATCTTTCATCACTCGATGTCGAGAAGTATCGAAAAATCGCGGACATTATTTCGAATTTTATGAATAATTTTATCAAAACTTGTCTTAATTTCACGTGACTTTATTTACAGGTCGAAAATAGCTCCTAATCACCTCGAGCTTCGTTCAAAACGAACGTTCAACGACTCACGTAGTCCAAGCCACGTGATTGCACGTGCCTTTCGTCTTCCATCCTTCTCTCCCTCTTCCAAAGCGCGCATCGCGTTACGATAATTCCGCAATTTACTCGAAAAAAAACGATTTATCCGAAGACGCGAGTCTTCATATCGTCGAAGGACAAAAATTCTTTCTCTCTCGTCTTGCGTTGTTAAATATTTCCCATTTCGCGTCTATAATATTTTCCGATCATCCCTTCTCTTCATCTTCTCTCCTTCTCTCTCCCTCCTGTCGCGACGCAGAGTCAGTAGTTTCCTCCGCTGTTCGTCGGAGTGACAGTAGCGGATAAGGTGCGAGTGTGAGATTACCGAGTCGGAATATCAGGTATCCGAGATGTATTCCAAGAGCATTAGCAATCACCAGGCGAACAAGGAACACGTGCTCGCCGTGTCCCGGGACTTCATCGCGCAGCCTCGTCTCAGTAAGTAGATAAATCCGTTGACGACGAAAACGAGGGAAGAATATCGTGACTCGAGAACTCGGGACTCAATTGGGCGTAGCATCTGATCGATCCTCCTGACCGCATCAGCTGATCCCCGAAATTCACCTGCGATTCCTCGAATTGTTCAGCGAGGGATCCCGGACGACGATCCAGTCGTCCCGGTTTTCTCGCGGATTTTCCCGGGGAACGAGAACCTCTTTCCCGAGAACGTCCCCGGATATTTGTCACTCTCGAGATCTCGTCATGTGACTGCAGACGACGATTTGCGTTCGCGCGAATGCTTTTTGTACAAACGCGTATTTTTGCTTTTACATGCTTTTAGGAAATGTCGAGATAGCTTCTCGATTAATATTGAGAATTATAGAAATTACCGAGATGTTTTTTTAATCCGATTATTTCAATATTTCATGATATTTTCGCCTACGGGCGTAACTTGTGTCGTCGGTATCTGGGATATTATGACATAATATAGTGCAAAAGAGGTATAAACGATGAACAATATGAATGTTACATAATTTACCTAAAGTTTTAATCATTATTTAATTGATAATGCAAGTTCTTTAAGAAGTCATGAATGTAGATCAAAATTCTTACAAATTTATTTTGTTAAGAAATGTGAAACAAAATTTATTCTGTTTACATAAATGTTAAATATAAAAAAAAATATATATATATATATATGTATTTTATGGATTATTTATTGTATTTAAGTATTGCACATATATCAATTTTCCTTTCTTTTTTATACATATTTTACATATTTATATAAAAGACATTTGTAAAGTACAAAAATATAATCTTATATATTTAAAGATATTATCAACTTTAAAAAGTCAATTAATACATATAATTCTCTATCTTTTCACATGTTCCTATTTTTCTATTTAAAATATAATTACAATTTTACCTTAGAATATAATCATAATTTTATCTTACTTGAAAAAGAATAAACATATTGATATAATAGAAAACATCAAGTTCAATAATTAATTTTCTATTATTTGCTTCTTCTAGCTTACAAGACAGTGTCTGGAGTAAATGGTCCCTTGGTCATATTGGATGAAGTAAAATTTCCAAAGTATGCTGAAATCGTACAACTAAAACTTGCCGATGGTTCTCTACGTTCTGGACAAGTATTGGAGGTCTCTGGCTCCAAAGCTGTGGTTCAAGTCTTTGAGGGCACATCTGGCATCGATGCAAAAAACACTCACTGCGAATTCACTGGTGACATCCTGCGGACACCAGTGTCTGAGGACATGTTGGGCCGTGTATTCAATGGATCAGGAAAACCAATTGACAAGGGACCGCCAATCTTGGCGGAAGATTATTTGGATATTCAGGGACAGCCTATTAATCCATGGTCTCGTATTTATCCAGAGGAAATGATTCAAACTGGAATATCAGCCATTGATGTGATGAATTCTATTGCTCGCGGTCAGAAAATTCCCATCTTCTCTGCCGCTGGTTTGCCGCATAATGAGGTATTATTTAAATTACGTGTATAATTTTACTCTGTATAATAAAAGTGTTTTTTTTTTTTTTTTTTTTTTTTTTTTTTAGATATTTTTAATCTAAATTTTATTTTTATTTTCTGACAGATCGCCGCGCAAATCTGCCGTCAAGCAGGACTCGTAAAGTTGCCAGGTAAATCCGTCCTCGACTCACACGAGGACAACTTCGCCATTGTATTTGCGGCCATGGGTGTCAACATGGAGACTGCACGTTTCTTCAAGCAGGACTTTGAAGAAAATGGTTCTATGGAGAATGTATGCTTGTTCTTGAATCTGGCCAACGATCCAACTATTGAAAGAATTATCACGCCACGTCTCGCTCTGACGGCTGCCGAATTCTTGGCGTATCAATGCGAAAAACACGTGCTGGTCATCCTCACGGACATGTCCTCCTATGCTGAGGCATTGCGCGAAGTCTCGGCCGCTCGCGAGGAAGTACCGGGTAGACGTGGTTTCCCCGGTTACATGTACACCGATCTGGCCACCATCTACGAGCGAGCCGGTCGTGTAGAGGGTCGCAACGGCTCCATCACGCAGATTCCGATTCTTACTATGCCCAACGATGATATCACTCATCCGATTCCCGATCTCACTGGCTACATCACCGAGGGTCAGATCTACGTAGATCGTCAGCTGCACAACAGACAAATCTATCCGCCTGTGAACGTGTTACCGTCCTTGTCGCGTCTCATGAAGTCCGCCATCGGCGAGGGCATGACGCGAAAGGATCACTCTGATGTGTCTAATCAATTGGTGAGTTATTATATTAAATTAGAAAAAAAAAATAATTTATTATTAAATTGCGAAATCGAATTATTATATATACTTTTTTATATATCTCATCTTTTTTCTATAATTATTTTTTATAGATATTTTATATAAATATATCTTTCTAGTACGCTTGCTACGCCATTGGAAAAGATGTACAGGCAATGAAAGCCGTTGTGGGAGAGGAGGCATTGACGCCGGATGATCTACTGTACTTGGAATTCCTGTCAAAATTCGAGAAGAACTTTATTTCACAGGGTAGCTACGAAAACCGCACCGTCTTTGAATCATTAGATATCGGCTGGCAACTGCTGCGTATCTTCCCCAAGGAGATGCTCAAGCGAATTCCAGCCAGCACCCTTGCGGAATTCTATCCGAGGGATTCCCGTCACTAATCACCTTTTTATTTATGTGTCTCGCCTTACGCGTAAGCTTGTTTCAATTATTATTAAATGTCAAAAATCGTGCGTATAATGATATATCTTTTTATTGACATTAATTGGAAAAATATATATCTCTATTCTCGCGTATTTGCGAGAATAAGATTGACAAAAAGATTGACATGACGTGACAACAAAATAGTTTAGCGACGTGTCGAAGGGAAGGAAAAAAGAATGGAAGAGTATATCTTATTTACGCTCTATAAATATTAACGTTACAAGCTTACAAGGATCGTACACGTTTTTTGATGTTGTGCAATGAGAGTGTAAAGTAAATAACAGTGATACTGATATGTAAAGTAAATTAAAAATTATAACAGATTTATTATGGAATCTTGCGTGTGCAAATGTGCAAGTTGCAGATTCAAAACTACGCATGTTATTTATCATGAAAATAATAAATTGTGAATATATATTGTTTCAACATTTGACGCATATATCTCTCGTGCTTTAGAGCAACAGTGCTCACTCACACCAAGCGACCATTGTAAAGTGTAATATATCATTCAGTATTATACATAGACAAAAAACATAGAGAAGTACATCTATAATCACACTGTATTTTTGCGTTCCCTACATTCCATTGTGAAATTCACATATATAAGATTCTTAATATGTTTAATTGAAATGAGAGAAACGTTTAACATAATATGTACAGTTATTTCTAGAGAATATTTTGAGCCAACCATTATATCATGTATTGTCTTGCGAGAGACAAAATGTACATGTTAGAAATAGAAAATTAAAGAAGAATTGTTGTTTGAAGCACTTTGTTTGTCTAAATGGTGCTATTTAATCCATCACCATGATGCAATTATTATTCTGCTTCACTAATTGTATCTCAATATATTAACGTATGATTAACAATTTCATAGTTTTTTTTTTTGTAATTAAATGTTTTAAGTTCACACATTCTGATAAGCAAAGATTTTCATTTAATAATATGTCATTTCTCTATTTATATTTTTAATATAAATAGAGAATATATATTAAATTTATGTATATATAAATATATATTTATATGTTTAATATATATTAAATTTATATATATAAATTATATACATTAAATATGTATATTTAATATATATTTAATATTGAAAAAAAGAGAATTTTATTAAATGTGATTTGAATTTGGCGCCTAAACCATATTCACTGTGTTCAAAAAACACAACGTTGTGTTGCATCTAGCATCGTTTTATAGTTTGTGATCATTTAATTTTTTTAGTCGAGGTTGGTTTTGTTAGCGGTTCGCGCCATTTTCGTATTCGGCAATAATTACGAGATATTTCGTTGATTTTCCAATAAAATGAATAATTGAAAGTGAAATGGTAATAATTATAAAATATTTCCATTTTGTTTGTAAATGTACTCTCTTGAAAAATGATGTATCTCAACGTATGGAGTATCATAGAATTATGTCATTCACGTTGCGTGTGTTTACATTGTGTTTATTGATAAAACGAACTTCAGTTTACTTGACAAAATAGATTGAAGTATCCATTTGTCTTACGAAAAATTAAAAATATAATAATGTGTGTACCTTTGCGTATTTTAAGATTCGGTCACTGGCTCCTAGTCAACGAGGGAAACGTCCTTTACTCTTGGATATACCGGACGATATAGCAGCATTAACTCTGTCTCGATCTGAAAATTGTCCACCAGAATCAAAAAGAAGGACTTCCAAAAAAAATGTCAAAAATATACAAATATCGGAACGCAAAGCTATTCTTCTTTCTGATGATGGCATCCACACAATGCAAAAAATAGTATCCGAACATGTAAGTTTATTTGTAAAAGATTTTATTTATTAAACTTTTTGCTATATATAAATATGATATATAAGTGATATTAAACAGGAAGAAAGAGTGAGAAAACTTCTTAGCAAACCATTTAAAATACCAGTACCTGGTTATCAATTATCTGGACGAGTTCTTGGGTTACGTTTAGCAGGACCACGTAGACCATTACACGATCCTAATGATGCCAATGCATTAATCGTTTATTCACCGCCAGAATTATCCGAACATGAAAGACTGAAAATTGACCCGTATGTACATATGTATATTTCTAAATATAGCATATTTTTTAATGTTTTGATCCAATCTATCATAATATGTATAGTTTTTAAGATAGTTATAATTATATTTGTATAATTTTTGCAGATGCAAACAACTTGTACATGTAGTTGTGGATCCTTTATTGTGTAATGTATTAAGGCCGCATCAACGTGAAGGCGTGAAATTTATGTATGAATGTGTAACGGGTAAACGAATAGAAGATGCATATGGTTGTATTATGGCAGATGAAATGGGTCTTGGCAAGACATTGCAGTGCATAACACTATTATGGACATTATTGAAGCAGGGTGAGATATCTGTAAAATTATTTTTTTTTTAAATTTAGACTAGAAAAAATGCAAATATAATTTCAAAATGTTTATACAGGACCAGAAGCTAAACCATTAATAGACAAAGCAATTATCGTCGCACCCAGCTCTTTGGTAAAGAATTGGTATAATGAAATTAATAAATGGTTGAATAATATGGTGAACACCCTTGCTATTGATGGAGGCAAGAAAGCAGATATTGACACACAACTCCTCAGGTTTATGAAAACTTACGGCGGTAGATGTGTAACTCCTATTCTCATTATAAGTTATGAAACATTTCGCTTACACTCACATGTATTACATCAAGATGAAGTAGGCCTTTTACTATGCGATGAAGGTCATCGTTTAAAGAATTCCGAAAATCAAACATATCAATCTCTGATGGGTTTGAAGGCTAAGAGAAGAGTGTTGCTCAGTGGAACGCCTATACAAAATGATCTTCTAGAATACTTTTCTCTCGTACACTTTGTGAATCAAGGATTACTGGGAACTGCACAGGTAAATGGAAGAATGTATATTAATATAAAGGATGATATAATTTTCTAAATTATTCTAACTTTATGTTTTTAGGAATTCCGGAGAAAGTTCGAAACGCCCATATTACGTGGTCAAGACGCAGATGCAACAGACGAACAACGTAAACTCGCCCAGGAACGATTGGCCGATTTAGTATCAAACGTTAATAAATGTCTTATTAGACGTACGGCCGCTTTACTTTCGAAATATCTGCCACTGAAACACGAACTCGTGGTATGCATAAAAATGGGAGAACTGCAAACGCGTCTCTACAAGAATTTCATACAAAGTGATAGTATAAAAAGGTCTATGGAAGGTATGTTTTTAAATTAAATTTTAAATTAAATCAAAATTAAATTACATTTTAAGAGAAAGAAAAAGTAACATCTCAATATGTAGACTCACATAATATATAATAAAGTATATATTTTATATCCTTAAATATTTTATACAGACAGTGACAATCCAAAGAATGGAGGCCGTTTATCCGCTTTGGCTGCCATAACTCTTTTAAAAAAACTGTGCAATCATCCTGACTTAATATATGATAAAATAATGGAAAAGGCTGAGGGATTTGAGAAAGCTGCACAATTGTTGCCGCCGCATTACTCCACAAAGTAATATTAAATTTTACTTTAAGAACTAAATGGAAATTTATCATTTGATGACAGAATCTTTGTTACAGGCAGCTGCTACCAGAATTATCCGGCAAATTGATGGTTCTGGATTGTTTGTTGGCATCCATTAAAACCACAACAAATGACAAAATAGTACTAGTTTCTAACTATACACAGACCCTCGATTTATTCGAGAAACTGTGCCATAAACGTGGCTACAATTACGTAAGACTCGATGGTACGATGAGTATCAAGAAGAGAGCAAAAGTGGTCGATAATTTTAATAGCGAGAGCAGTAACGATTTCATCTTCATGCTCAGTTCGAAAGCCGGTGGCTGCGGCCTGAATCTCATTGGTGCGAATCGTCTCGTCATGTTCGATCCGGATTGGAATCCCGCAAATGACGACCAAGCGATGGCCCGAGTTTGGAGAGATGGCCAAAAGAAGCCGTGCTTCGTCTATCGTTTTCTTTCTGTCAGTAGACTATACTTATATCTCTAATAAATTTTTTTTTTTAATTTATATTTTAAATCATGTCTTCAAATTATTTTTTTCTAATTTTATATAAATTTGTTTTCTCTCAGACGGGGACGATAGAAGAAAAGATATTTCAAAGACAAGCTCATAAAAAAGCATTGAGTTCCACGGTGGTTGATCAAGAGGATGATGTAGCGAGGCATTTTACTATAAACGATCTTCGCGATTTATTCAAAATAGAAGAAAATACTGTTTCAGACACGCACGATAAGTAAGTGTGATAGGATTGTTTTTAATATTTAGAATGATTGGTGGAACAAGAGTAATATTTTATTATTCGTATTATTTATTTAGATTCAAATGCAGACGCTGCGTTAATAGAATCGAGGTGAAAGGTCCACCGGAGCAATCCGATTGCAATTCCGATTTATCCGAATGGCGACACTCGTATAATCCGCGGAATTTACCGGATATACCGTTACGTCAATGCTGGGCTAGCGGTATTTCATTCGTTTTTCATCATCGTTCACATGAACATGTAAAGTGATTCTGATTAATAATTAATTGATTAATATTTTGTTTCAAAGTTATTTTGCAACAGTATTTTGATAAATTTGCAATATTTTTTCACTAAAGCCATTAACACGAAGGTGCCAAATATAATAACTGCAGAAAATTATTTTATGAAATTTGTGTACCAAATTTATTTACAATAATTTTTTTCTAAAAGTAAAAATATAAGAGCTTGAACTTTCAAATGCATATGGAAATAAAATATTTTTATTTATATATATAATTATTTAATCAACTATGCGAAAGACTGTTGCAAAATATTTTTGCTTCAAGAAGCAATTACAAATCTAATGTGATAAATTATAAATGTGCCTCAACTTGTTTAGAAATGAAGGTAAATTAGATACATATGAAACGCATAGTTATTAATAATTATTTTTAATATCTTCAGGTATGTGTACATAGATGCTAAAGTAATACAATACCTAGGATGTTAAAAAAAATTAATAGAGAAATATTGAATTTATAAGAACATAAAAAAAAAACTGATATATTTATTAGATCATCAGAATCACAAATTTCCCGATAACTGATCGTTTCCTCTTATCAGTTCTACAGTTCGATAAAACTGTTTTTTTACACGCACACACATGTGCGTTTATCTAATCAAGGAGAAAACAAATTTATCATCACACAAGACACGCTTGTTAATCATTTTAATAATAAGTAAGAAAGGAAAATATCAAAATTTTTATTTAAATAATATTGAGCGTCCGTAGGATATTTTTTCCAGAAGGGGGCATAATAATGTTTTTTCATCTCTTATCTGTTGTTCTTATTTTTTTATATTTAATACGCAAATAAATTCCAGTATTTATTCAAAAGGAGAGCAATTGCCCCCCGGACGCTCACGTAATGTCATATACAAAATCAATAAGTATTTGAAAATATTTGACAGCGAGCGCCGTATATTACATATACAAGTTTATACATAATTTATCAAAACTTTCCGAGAAGGCATCCCTACATTTCAAGCCGAGCCCGACGTTTTCAACTCGGTTAGTAGTCGACGCATCGCATCTCTCTCTTGTAGAAGTTCCCGCGCTAATAGGCTACTATAGCGAATATATATTCAGGAATCTCTTGGCGCGACGCGCCAAGAAATCGCGCACGAAGAAAGAGAGAGAGAGAGAGAGAGAGAGGTGGGAGATGACAGGTGACAGGTGAACGGGACGTAGGGCGTGCGAGTCACGTGGTCCCGCGGCGGCGCGCGCGATTGGCCGACGAGCGTCATTTTATCCCTCCTAAGCCGCTGCTAGCTTGTTCTGGCCGCCGCCATCCGAAGGTTTCCGGTGACGGGCGTCTGGCTCAGAGGCTCAGAATAGTTCCAGATGTGGCCATGTTTAGTTTGATCTCCGAAGTTTCGCTCACCGTCATTGACTGGCAACATTTTTATATTCTACTTGTATAGTAAACACGCATCTTGACCGATCGCGTACTCTGCGTCGTCTTTGCTTTGCGGCTAAAATAATCTCGTTTTCTTTCGCTGCAACCATATGTTTTATTGTTTATAAACGCTTCTTGCCGAGAGATCAAAGTCGAGCTGAGAGAACGACGCGTGCGAGAAAGAGAGAAAAGCACGCGCGTTCGCACGGACGTTTTTCTACGTTTCACGCGTTTTCTCATCGTTCAGGGAAAAAGGGTGCGCTTGACAATCCGTGATTTGGACATTCAGAAACCCGTCTCATTTTCCGAGCTAACGCTAAAAATCTCTCGCATCATCCTCCGTCTCATCGATCTCTCGGCAAAAAAGGGTCGCGCATTAAACGAAAAAAAAGCTCCCTGGTATCTCTGTCTCTCTCTCTGTCAAACGAAACAAAAAAAAAAGAGGAAAAAATATAAACCGTTCGTCGTCGTTATTCGAGGGAAACCATATTCGTCGTTGCCGAAGAATATAATCGTGCGGTTGAAAAATCGCCAGGAGTGAAAGCGTCGTTATCAAGAGGGTTGAGGCAGAGAGAGAGGGGGAGAATTGCGCCTCTCTCTCTCTCTCTCTCTCTTCGAGAGACTACTCCCGAGGTTTCTTTTTTTATTCCCCTCTTTTTTCCGCCGAAGTACGCAGGCGCGAGCGCGCTCCCATTTTCATCGCGTCGCACTTCCGGTTCGGGCTGCACAACGACGTAACAAACACAGAGACACACACACGAACGGTGGGAGGCAGGCAGATGGGTGGGTAGGTAAAGAGAGAGAGAGAGAGAGAGACGCCTGGGTCAGCCATATGCCACGTCAGCCAGAATGACGTCGTTCTCGCGACGAGAAAAGGAGGATCGCGCGATCTGACCGAATTCCATTCTGCTTGTCACGGGCTTTTTGGGAGAGAGAGATCGCGAGGTCGCTCGCACTTAGTGAAAAATAATATATATCCGCCGCCCTCTCGGCGAGAGAGAAAGAGAGAGGAAAAAGGAGGGTAAAAGAGTGCAAGATAATTCCGCAGATTTCATTCAGTTCGGTAGGAAAAACTTTTTCCAACAAGGACCTCCCGCGAGAGGTCCTTTTGTGACAGAGAGACAGAGATTAAAGAAACGAGCGATAAAAAGGGCGTTGACTGTCTGTACATAAAGTTCTTTTCGGGATTTAGCGTGAGAAAACGAGAGACAAGGAGAGAGAGAGACACGTATATATAGTCGGTTCGTTCTCCACACGAACCGGCGGGTTTGATTAAAAAAGCTCTCCTCGAATGCTAGCGTCCATTCGGGCAGCGCGATTATTCCGCCAGAGCAAAGACCTGTCGAGTGCGGTCGGTCGAATCGATCGTACGATCGCCGATCGGATGACATATCGGCGGATCCAGTGCTGATATAGAGAGAACTCGCTCATACTTGTTATTGTTCGCTTCGAGAGAGCCGAGAGACACGAAACAGATCGTGATCGATCTGCGGAACCGAATTACCGAAAATGGCTGTAGAGAGTGTTTCCGCGCCTGAGACTCTAATCCAAAGGTTTGCCTTCCTATATATATATACATATACTACTATGTATACATATCTCTTTCTATTTTTTATTTTTTTTTTATTTATTTTTTTTTTTTATTCGCTAATGGGACGGAAACGAGGAGGAAATATTTCGCGAGTGACCACACATCATCGTTTGACAAATCGTAACGAAACTTCCTCTGCGCTCCCTCCATCGCCATTCTTTTCTTCACCTAGCCCCTCTCGTTCTTCCTTCTTCCCTCCCCCTCCCCTTTCCTCCCCTCTTCACTGCTTTCGACCGATTTCGCAAGAGACCGGAGATCGTTACTCCGATTTTTGACGCATCGTTTTTTTTTTTTTTTTTTTTTTTCTTTTTCGAAAGCTCTCGTATAGAATCTCGTAGTTTTTCATCATCCGGGTTCGAGAGAAGAATGTATTTATTTATTTATTTATTTTTTTTTTTTTTTTTTCATGCGTTATCGAGTCGATCTTCGGACGAGAAGAGGGGATCAAGGCTGTTCTCTCTTATGACGTTTCGAATGACGCCGCAATTATTTCCGAATCGATATTCCCAGATGACTTATTTTCGGATTTCAGATCGGAGATGTTTTGGCTCTTTTCTATTTATAGAAAATGATCGGGACGAGAATTGAGAGAGCATATTTGAGCTTTATTTTATTGCGAACGTATGTGCGATATAAAAGTAATTTATGCAAAATTAGATATCCGTGCTTGAATTATTTGATTCGTGAATCGAGACGATAAAACGTCGCGGTAATACGAATCGATTGTTTGCGGTCGAGATAAGAACCTTTAGCTTTTTTCCCTCCTTTACGACAGACCGATTACATTCACGGACACGATATAATGGATGTAAGCAGGACGGAAAGATATACACAATCCTTCAATTTCTTTCTCCTATGACATATATATCGGATTTATCGCGCTTTATTTTTCCGACGAATATTCCGATTAAAATAAATTCTTTCTTAGAGGGAATAAGAAATATCAGTATATTTGAGATATTAAAAAATCGATCGATGATAAAGAATTTAATAAATGATTTACAAAAGAATTAAGAATGCTTTAAATTAAGTTCGGAGCAAATCGTGTTTAAATCTCTTGTCTGAGAGAACAATTATATATTTTATTGCAAGAGAATTTTAATTATCGCGATATCGATAAATTAAATTAATCGAAAAAAGAGAAATCAATTATAAAAAAAATTATATAAAATTATTCCATTCGCATTCTACATGAAAGAGAAAATTTTCTTAAAGGTCACGGATGAAGCGCGATAGATCTGAGTCACTCTGTATAAACATCTCTCCTACGCCGGAATAATCAGACGCTCGCGAGACCTTTTAGTCTTTTCCCTCTTGACACACGAGACGCGCACATATATACAGCTGACAGAAAGAAAGAAAGCGACAGAGAGAGAGAGAGAGAGAAACCCTTCAATGAACGAGAGTCGACACGCGAAGAGCTTTTGGACATAATGTCCCCCATTTGGCGTCATCCGCTTTAATGTCACCCTTTAAATCGACAATGCTGCAACGACGACGATGTTGGAAAATGTGAAACGGTTTCTCTTCGATGCATATAATACTATGATGATTATGACGATTCGTCGTAATGACGAAGCTATGAATATGATGATGATGATGATCATGATCTGATGATGATGATGATAATTTATAATGATATGATGATGACCCGATGAGATGCGGTAAGGCAACTCCAATCTTTTATTTCCATTCCGAGATCCGCCATTTTTACGCGGCGACGTATCTCCTATGCATAAAAATTGAGATTCGGTACAATTAATCGATGATTAATAAGTAATTTTATATTATTAAGGGTTTAAGGAAGGATCACGGTATTGATCTTGGTGAATTCAATCTCCGATGTACTATATAAATATTCCAAGTAGCAAGCATACGTCATTTTGACGTCGTAAGATGTCAAAATAACATCATTTTGACATTTAATGACATTAGTTTGCTACTTGAGATGCGAGACCTCTTTTGTCGCAAATTTTCATATTATAAATCAATTCATAGTTTCCAAAGGTGTATCTATTTTTACAATGAAATTTTATAGTCAACTTTGATTGAAATAGAGAATCGTTTCTCTTTTTTTCAGAGCTTGAAAACTCTTCAAATTTTCGATATACCATTATTATATCGAGATATCTTATATCCTCGATCATTAACATATGTTAATTTGATCGGAGTTTGGACTCATTCTCGATTTGATACCGATATCGCTATATTTTTTTGTTCTCTTCGTTCACGATCGGATATATATTTACGTAAAACTGTGATTTCGACGCGTCTCTTTACGCGACCTTTACGTATACGTATATAGCTGCATGATGTTTCCCCACCGGAGATTGTCATCGATCGGCTTCTAACGGGTGCGCAACTTGGTTTCGCGCTGAATATGCGCGGTCTCTTTTTTTCTTCCCCGAAGACCCCACGTTTTCGACACGGTCAATAGCTTCGGATACCGTCACGTTATAGTCCACTCGAGTCGAGTTTCACCTCTCGAAAGAGAGAGAGAGAGAGAGATATAGAATTCTCCACGATGTATATAGCACTACTGCGCTATCAGTTTGTCCTTGACGAGTCAATGACGAGTCTGCCCTCTTCGCGATCTCCCTTTTTAGCTCATTAATAAGACGCAAAACACGCGCGATATCTCGGCAGGCTATTATGAATTGTGATGAGATAACGTAGCGTCTCGAGGGATGCGTTTCTTTCTCGTTTAGAGCTTTACAATAGGATTATTGTCTCCATATGGGAAAGTTTGATGCAATGCGGAAAATCCATGCCTCAATTTTGTAATAAAACGTTTGTTTTCTCTAATGTATTTTATAGTATTCTCAGAAATAAACATCATCAGATCTTGCTTATCTTCATCTTACATAGAGATATTAAACAATGCAATGAAACCATGACAAAAATTTGCATCTCTTATTTTAGAAGCTATATATATATATATATATATATGTATGTGTGTGTGTTTAATAATTCATTATTATTATTATATGCATTAAAAAGTCGCAATTATATGATATATATATATTGCAGACTATATCTATATTTTATTAATTATGTAGCTTACAATAAAAATATGCATACATCCTCTCATATAGAACAAAAAATAATTTGATATCTCAAAGTAAAAAAAAAAAACTTAGTTTTTAAATGAAAAAGGTAGTATTGTCTTCGTTGCAGCCATTGAATTTAAATATCTCGTTATTTAAATTCCACAATAGATATCAGTTTATGATTTATACATATAATTAGTAAAATATTTTATATAATTTGTAAACATTAACATAATTATATTATTAATAACGTAAATCAGTACGCAAGGAATAAGTTACAATCTCATATTTCAGAGATTAATAATACTTATTAAGTTAAAATTAATACTTTTATTAATTCTAAATAATTTTTTAAATATACAGCAATGATAACGATTTGGAAGATGGAGAAATTCCATCAGATGAAGACGACGAGCCAGTCGTCCGGGCAGCAAATGATGCATCAGAGGCTGCTAAACCAACACCCAAGTCAGATTCTGCAAAGAATAAAAATTTCGATGCAAAGTTTAACAAGAATAAAAAGCAGCAGCCTACACAGGCAGCTGGTAAACATTTTTTGAAGTACAAAGGTCCAACTGAAGATTGGGCTGGAGATGTTGAAAAGGCCATCAAGGCTGCTATGGAAGAGGATGGAGGGAAAAATCAGGAATCCAAAGCAAAGAACAAGAGTAACAGGAATAAAGTTCGAAAAAGAACTCGTGATGAGAAAGAAGTGGATCGCAATAAAGAAAAGGTATGTAAAAAAAGTGCACGAGATAAATTTTATTTATACAAATGTATTAAATATTATTTTTATCGACTTCTTGAGATTGCTTTTAAAGCTTGGCTATCATGTTGTCCTTATTTTATAACTTAATTAGTTTTTATGATACTTTACAGAAACGAAAATTGAGCGAGGACGAAAACACCAACGAGGATGAAGATGAAATGCTATTCGTACGAGGAGCGTCGCCGATCAGGAAAGATTCTCAAGAGAATAATAATTCTCCCAGACGTACAAATGAGCACGAAAATTTCGATAGTAATTCAGATTATGAGGAAAGACCTAATATAAATCGACACAGAGAAAATGATAGCAAACGCGGCACTGGACGTGGAGGAGGAGGAGGAGGGGGTGGCGGAGGGGGAGGGGGAGGAGGAGGTGCAAAAATATTTAATTTCTATTTTTCTCAATTGTTATATAACTAACACTATATAATCCTTCTTATTTTCATTGCATATAAAATATCTAATTTATAATTTTTAGAAATTTTATTATGTTAGATCGTGCTTCTAACACTTTTGTGAATGTATAATAGGACGTCGCGGTGGTAAAAATGAACGTGGTGGTAAAAACAAAACTCGAGGCCAAATCCGAAACGAGCGAAATGGTCGTCGACAGCAAAATAACGACCAGGAGACAGATACAATTTGCGTATATTATATGCAAGGAAAGTGTCATAGGGGAGACGATTGTCCATATTCGCACAACGCTTTACCACCGAGAAAGATGGAATTGTGCAAGTTTTATCTTATGGATTGTTGTGCTAAACGTGACAAGTGCTTGTACATGCATCACGATTTCCCTTGCAAGTTCTTCCATACTGGTCTGAAATGTAATCAAGGCGACAATTGTAAATTTTCACATCAGCCTTTAAATGAACAGGTATATTTTATACAATTATTTATAATTGCACGTAAAAATTGAACAACGCAAAAAAAAATTAAGTAAGATATGTCTAAATTGTTTGCGAAAAATATTTTATTTATATGTATTGTGTTTCAGGTAAAAAATATTCTTCTGAAACATTTAGAAACTGCTCCAAAGGAAATTCTTGGTGATTTTCCAAGATTAAGTAGAGAGGGTGCAATGTTAATGATAAATAATACTGCACGTTCTCTAGCGCAAGGCCAAGATGCGACAAATCAAAAAATTCCCAGTCTTTTCGAATTGAATCTGTCAGCACCTACTGACGAAAAAGAAGACAAAGGTAAATTATATATATGAAAATTTTAATGCATTTTTGTTATTAAAATTTTTTTAATGTGTTTTATTGTGTAATATTTCAATCTTTATATTAAACTTGAAATTTAAAATTTATTAAATAGAAACAAGTTCACAAAAACAAGCCAATATGAGGGAGAGGAAACCTTCTGGAAAGAAGACGCGATGGGGTTCGGATGAGGATCGAGTTCCTTTCGAGCAGATTATGCTACTACAGTCGGCAACTAAAATGAATCTTCAGCTTCCAAACGCTGCATTAGGTTTAGCTACGCAACAACAAGCGCAGGAGCAATCTGCTGTACAATTAGATTTCTATAGCGAAAGAAATGTAGAATCAAATAAAACTGTACAAAAGACGAAAGAAGACTTTACGAAGGATGTAGGAGAAGATGATATAGTAGACAAGGTATAACATTATATATGAATTTATATTATAACAAGTTATTATTATGATAAATTATATTGGAAAATTTAAATTAAAAGTTTCTTTTAATATATCATGATTTATTCTATTTCTAATATTGTAGTCGAAAAAGAGAAAAGACGTTGATTTGAGGCAATTACTGAATAAGAAGAAACCACCACCTGTTTATCTAGCCGATGAAGTAGCGAGTATATCGAAAAATAAACCCGATGATGAGAGCGATCAAGACGAAGAAGCGGAACTCATTATCGAAGTACCAACTGAAGATGAAGAGAAAGAAAAGCATCTCGATAGCGAGCAAAGTAAGAATAATTACTTTTTCTTTTTTACTTATATATATATATATATATATATATATATATATATATATATACAAAATATATATTCGATTTTATGAAAGAATGATTAATCTCCTAATTTTTTGTTTAGTAATATTTCTTATCTTATGTATGCATTCTTCCTTACTTCTATTTATAATTATAATATATTTTAAAAAACGTGTGTATAACATGAATTATGAATGATCGAAAAACTTAATCAAACATGATATAAAATAATGGCATAGAGCAATTATTATTTATACTTGTATTTAAACAGATGAACATGACTGTTCCTTTTCCTCTACGGACGAACATGAAGCGGTACCGTCTCATTTGCCGAAGAAGGCGCAAGAGTTATTCATGCGAATACAGCAGCAGCAACGCGCGGCGCAAGACAGTTTCAAGAACATGGAAAATGATTCCAGTGCACGAACCGATCAGATCGTCGAGGATTGGTATTCGGATGACGAGGACGTTGATGACGACGATGACGAGGAAGGTGGCAATCTTACTATAGTGGACAGTTCGAAGGAAGAGATCGAGATCTTGGAGAAAAAGCCGAACGTCGTTGTCAAGGAAGAGTTTCCGTCCCCGCCACCCGCGCCCAACGTGCCCCAACCGGCCGCTATTGTGGACAAATTGGGCGACTTGAGCAAATTCGACATCAGTGCCCAGGTGTCCAAGTTATTATCCACTATAAAAGCTCAGAGCTCAACGAGCAACAAAGCGCAAGTGGCCAACTCGAGCCAAGACGCATCCAAAACTAAATCGGCGCAAGATCCCAAACAGCCGGACAGCGAGTTGTCGTCGAGCCCGAGACTATCACCGGGCTTGAGTTCGGTCGCCGCGCCCGTGTCTAGGGATCCGCGCATGTCTCGAGATCCCAGACAACGCCGAGAAGTAGAACAGAAGCCGAGCAGTCCGAGCATATCCGACGCTAAGAGGGAATCGCAGAAGCCTCTTAGGCTGGAAACGAGTATCTACAGTTCCGGTATCACCGCGATGGACGCGAATATGGACACCGATCTTCGGACCAGAGCGGATCAGGATCTTAGGCGGCAGGACATGGACTTTCGACAGCGTTTTCAGGCCAGCGAGTTCGGCGACACAGATCTTCGCGTGAAATCCGACGTGGATCTGCGACAGATACTGAGTCTGCCGTTCAAACCGGCGCCCGCGCACAAGCCATGTACCGAGATCGACGCGAGTATCGCGTCGCATCCGCCAATGCCGTACAAAGTTTACGTAGTGGACATACCTAGGCCGGATTATACCGGTCTCAAGCTAACAAAGGAGGACGCGCAGGTCAAGTACGATCCGCGCCTTCGTAAGATCTTCCGTATCGTCAAACCCGAGTTGGCCGACTCACCAATGTCGCCGCCGCCGCAACAGATCAAGCAGGAGACACCAAAATCGCCGCCGCAATGCGCCGTTCGTACGGATCCGCGACGGAAAACGCTCGAGGCAGCCGCTTCCAGTCAGCAGTCATCTTCGCAAAACGTGATTAACGTTTCCAAGGGAATGCAGCCGATGGAAACGATGGGACCCAATATGGGTCTCGGTCCAGGCATGCAAGTGGGACCACCTGGCATGCCCGGACCGCCACCTGGTCCCGGAATGCCGGGTCCACCACAGGGCATGATGGGCCCGATGGGTCCGAATTACCCGATGCCTATGGGCCCGATGAGGCCCATGATGAATGCCGGACCGATGCCGCCGCCTATGGGGATGCCGCATGGTATGAACGGGCCTGTTCCGATGCCGTCCCAGAATCAGATGAATTTTGATCCGCGTTTCAATGTGCAACGTAACAACGGAGCTGGACTGTTGGGTCCCGCACCCGTTACCTTTGGGCCGGACAATTCCTATGAAGGGGGTCCACCCCCTTATCCCTGCGCTGGCAGCTACAACAATTTCGGAGGACCCGGCGGTGGCGGAAGTGGCGAGTCCGGTATGATGGGATTTAATCCAAACGGATCGAATGGACCCAGTTTTGGTCCTCCTATGGGCGATGATTGGGGTCCGGGCAGCAATAGACAGCGTGGTGGTCGTCTTCGTCGCAACAGAAATCGCAATAGGACCAATATGGTGACTAATAATTAAAAGAACCAGCAGAGTGAATGAATATAGATTGTGAACACCTGATAAAATAATTCTCATGAGCGATCAAGCTGCATGTATGTGTGTATACATATATACATATACATATGTGCGTTCATGCAACGTACTCGACTGTTTATTAGTCTTTCCATTTTGTTTTAACGCTATCGATACGATGATTATAGATTTATTATTGCTACAGATTTATTCTTAAATTATAAATATTTATGTAAATATATATATATATATAAATATTCGTCATTTTTGTTACTCACTTTTCGTTTATATAGAAATAAATCTGTAACTGCTATATTTTTGAAGAAAGTTTTGATTCTGAAGATTACTGTATTAGTAATGATTACAATCGACAAATTAGAAACTAGTGATGAAAGGAAATCGAGTAGTAAGTCATGTTGAACGTAATTCATTTCAAATCATTTTAATAAATACAGCAGGAGAAAACTGCATCACATGCAATGCTTATAACAATACGCGATTTTCTTGTCTGAAAATCTGCACGTTCTAAGCATTCAAAAACACTACCATCACTTTGATTGTAATGTTCTGCATAAAGTTTTCAACAAGTTGCTAGTGAAATATATAATATAATTATAATAGTAAAATAAAGGATATATATAGATATATATTCGATGCGTATCCGCTAGTTTATAAATATAGAGTCCATAAAAAAAGACACTTAGCATAAGTTATATCGAAATAAGAGCAAACGAGTTGATAAAGACGTTAATCAAGTTGATAGTTTTGTTGTCTTCCATGCAAATATGGCACGTAAAGTGCCTGCGTCCATTATTGTCTCTTCATACAACTTGCATCCATTATTGTCTCTTCATACAACTTGCGATCTCATGTATCAAGTAACTCATCGTAAAGATTGATGCACGATCTTTAATCGCGGAATTATAAAAAATCTAACGTGAAATGCAATATTTTGTAAAGAAATTGATATATAGCACTCGATAGAAAAAGACTTTGTGGCATGTATGACACGAAATACTTTTCTACATTTAAAAGAAAAAAAAAGAAATATGCGCAAGCATGTAAATTCCGGTATTGAATCGATTCATGTTCAAAATGACGCGACATTCAATAACATTATATTCTTACGCATTTTCGACGTAAATTATTATTTAGCGTCTTCACTAATTTCTTCTTATAAATTTGCGTGTGACTTTAAATAATAATAATGATAAACTCTAAATATATAATGCTGCGAGAAAGCAGACCAATTTCTCTAGGTGTACGTATTTTCTTTAGGATAAATTTAGAAATAAAATACGAAATAATTAAATCTTTATTGAATTATTTAGATGTTATTCGATGTTAATCTATGATGCAATTATATTTTCATCTATCGCTATAATATTATATTATACAGAGCAAAATTACATTTGTAAAGAATAAGTTTACTAATATATAGTAAGTTTTTTGTACAGATGACAATTGTTTCAAACGCAAATTCTTACTGCTTTATCTCGATGATGTAAATATTACTATATTAATTCTGTGCACTTTTTGAAATACAACTATATGATAACTTATGTATATATGTATATATATATCTCATATATATATGAGAAATGACAAATTTTTATATGATATACAACTTCTAAGAAGAGTTGTAATCTTCTTTTTTTTCTAATGCCATCAATAGTTATTTCAAAATTAGAATGAAAATGAGCGTCGATTATAATTACAATTCCAGGTACATTTATCAATGTATAATAGAACTTAGAGGATCAGCACGTATCGATGATAGATCCAATCGTGCATCCATCTCGTCATCTAACTCTCCTACTATTGCTCTGAAAAGAAGAAAATACTTTATAATTAAGCAATATTTTTTACAAATATGTTTTATGTCCATTATTTATTTTCTTACAACCAATAATATAAAATAAAATTATTTTTCTATTTATATTGTGAATATTGGTGTATCAATAAAAGAAATAATCGCATTATAACACGATTATTGGAGCTACTGTTTGTGAAATTTATTTCAAGAGACTACTAACACATTATCTCCTCTGATAATATGTAAACCCAAGACAACTTGTTCCACCCCCTGTGTTGTACTATATACCCGTTCATGTGATTCATCAAGAATTATGTTGATAGTCTGATCGAAACCTTTTAATGTGCCCTGAAATAAAAGCTCGATTAAAAAATTAAGCCAAATTATTAATTGCATGGAAGATGCAATATCTTGATAATAGAAATTTAGAGTATATTAATTACCTAGTATAGTATAATTACGATTAATTTCTTAAAATATAAAATAATTACTATATAAAAGTAAAATATTATAAAAGAATTATTAAATTTAATAATTTTAATACATAAGGGAGCAATATAAATATACGACACTAAGGTCTACTATATTTATTATAATCGAGAATATACATTTCCATGCAGTTTAAGATAATTGCAGATTACTTATTCATAATTTCCGTAAATTCGTTCAAATATTTGTATACTTACAATAAAATTTCTACCATCCGAAGTGATAATTGAAACCGTATCTATAGATGGTGCTTAGGTTAATAAATTTTTTTGTGCTTTTGAGAGGTAAATAATATAAAAAAGGATACGATTCATGTAGCTTTCCAATCCTGACGCCATTATATATTAACAATTGTTTAGTAAAATATTAATATAAAACCACATAAGTAAATTAGCGAGTCATCGGCTTCTTCGACAGATGCAAAAATTCGTGACAATCATAACAAGCTTCCGCAGAAACTCTAACTATAAAATGCACGCAGAACGCAAACCGCATTCAAACCAGACCGTAGCATGTAGCAGAGAGAAACAAGAGAGCGGCCACCGGGATTCAGCGGCCGCGTGTGTGCCCCCTGTCAAAGTGGACATAAACTACGTCGTGACGCTCGGTAAAAAGCACGATAAATAGTTTGATTCCGTGATATGGTTAACGTTTACTTTCTCAGTGGGCGCATTAGTACACGCGTTCACTGAATCGCGGTGGCCGCTCTCAGGTTTCTCTCTGGTTTACATCGATTGCTTTAAATTTATTTGGCTTCATCAATCTAAAAATTATAATTGTTATTAAAAAATTACACGGTCATGCATTGTGTTTTTTTACAGCCTGATATTTGCGAAAAGGATAAAAATATGAATAATTATTTTTAAAAAGATCATTTTAAATGATAACAAATGGGAGTTTAGGGTTATCTGTTTATTATTTATGGTTTTTTTTGCACAGGTATAACAATGGATCTATTGTTGCTGAGAAAATTTCGTAGAGAAGACATGAAGTTATTTCGCATTATGCATTATGTAAAAAAATTACACGAAAATTCTATGTAGAATTTTCCTTGAAATTACCAACGTTTTGTATACAAGAGCTAAATATGTTATTTGAGGAAAGAATTTCCAGTTCCACAGTTGGAAGAAAATTCTTCTATAATCCAATCTGTATGTAAAAAAAAATTACCGTTGTAGAAAAAGTTTACCGTTATATTTGTGTGTATATAAATATACAATTTTTTAGATAATCAAATGTTTTGTATAGGTCAAACACACATATTGCCACTTGTGTAATGTAAATAGATCATTGATGAAACAAACTCGAATCGAATTTTTATCTCTACGTAATTATAATGAACAGATTGGAAGATAGTCATATTAGATTCATTAGATCATCCTTTTATAAAAATGTATGTTTGCTCACACAAATGGTACTACCGTCCAATGCATTTCAACAACACTTTAGACAGGTATGGTCATATGTTGCAGAGAAAAATTTTTCTTTTGTTGATTTTATATAATGTAAGTTACAAATTTTTAATACAAGTATTTTTTCTCCTGAAAGGGTATGTTTGATAAACCGAATACGGCTGGTTTCCTGCATGTATCTCATTATCTGTCAATTGTATACGACACAACACTTTTTAACCAAATCGTCAATTGGCCGATATTGTGCAAAAAGGATGAAGTAACATATCGTTTTGAGATAAAGAACTTTCTTTCCATTCTTTCGCAAGACAACCCTGACATCAACTTCCCATCAATATTGCTATCTCATCTGATTCAATCAGGAGGGAGCAAGTTTCTGATTATCATGTGGAAGCTGTCGCAAGTCGCGCTTAAAAGTTACCTTAAACGAGAATGTAAGCAATATGATAAACATGTATGAAAACCAATAGTTCCTATATAATCACAATTTATCTAACCCACATTTTTCAGTTCAAGGAGAATTGTGCGATGCACCACGCACAGGTCCAGTGGATGATGTAACTGTAACATACTTTAATAATGTAATTGCTAAAAAATGTAGTATTATAACAGAAACTCATGAGGAAACACAGAAAATTCTTGATACTGCAACTACCTTTTACAAGTAAATTCTATATCAATTATTATCGAAAAATAGATATATATCAATTTATATATATCAATATATATTTCAGGAACGAGATTGAAATATTAAATACGTATAAATCGGAGATTTTCGATAGAAAAGAAGACATAGAAAGACTAGCTCTTAATACACTAATGTCATCATTCATTCAAAAACGATTGATAGATGTAGAAGATATAAATATCATAAGTTGTCAGTACTCAAAACATTTCTGTATACAGTCTGTATTTATTAATAATTATCACAATATTTTATATTGCAGTATGGAGAAGAAACATTTCTGAGAAAATGCAATATATATACAAAGAGAATAAAAAATTAATTATATTAAAAGAATCCTGCAATCGTTTGTACAAACTTGTCCTGAAGATGAATACAAATTCTGGAATACTTGATGCAAATAAGTTTCCCAAAATTAACTACAATAATTTCTTATTAGAGGTAAGATAGAAATCATATGAAAATCTGAAATATGCAAAATAATTTTTTTTAATTTTTAAATTTAAGCAATCAACAATTAATACAATCAACAATTTATATACGGATGGTTCCACTATTTCATTCTTCACTTTACTTACATTGCTCTATCTAACATTTATACGAATGTTATATCATATAAACGCTGCTGATTTCTCAGATCTATCGCCATGTTTATTATTTATTCAGAATGTTTGCTATCAGACAAAATTTCTGCAAATGCTGTTTAATGCACTGAACAATAGAATTAATAGTATATATAGGGACGAACAATATTATTCTCGAGAAAATAAAAATGCTTATACCAATGCTGATACAATTAACAAATTAGTATCTGCAAATTGCAAAATATTGCAATCTCCCAAAATTAATTTTAACTTGAATAAATGTGTGGATGATAATCTTTTATATGAAAAATTGTGCTCATCTGTTAAAGAAAAAGGTGTTGTTTGTAAGAATGCTATTATTTTAGAAATGAACATCTGAACATTTGTCATAAAATTGTTAATAATTTCCAGATAAGGATTTATTTAAAAGATATCGTGCACAAAAATATCGTCCATCCCACGAGTTGTCTACAGCATTATCAGACTTCAACAATTCTTGGAGCAATATGAGTGGATGGCTATCTCCCTGTAAACATTCCATTAAGCGTAAGCAGGTTTTGGTGAATGGAAAACCATTGTCGCCCTTGAATCTAAAACGTTCAAGAGGTTTGTTGCAATTTTCAATATTTTAAGATGTTAAAATTCTCATTGCTCAATTGTAATTTAAAACTAAATTAGCATGTTTGCTTTCAGAAAACATATTGTACAGCTCGAGTGTGAGCTATGAAGGACTGAATTTAACACCAAGGAAACGACGCTCGATATCTAAAATCTAAAGATGAAATAGTGTATAACTGATCCTCTGCTTCGCCCGTTTTCGCTCTTCGTATAGGTGCTCGGATTGAGAAAATTGAAAGAAAAACTGAAAATATATTATTTTTGTCGAAAATAATATCGAATATTTTTAGTTACTTTTTTTTTAACAAACAATTTTAAAGTTTGAGAAAGAAATTGATGGTAACATAAATTTTTAAAATATAAACATTGTTATAGTTGTTTGAGTTTATTAAGAGTAATTTATATAGTTATATGCATGTGATAAACTGTTTCATGATAATTTAACTTGATGATTAATTTCACTATCGTTCTTCCATATTTATTTACATTTAGTTTGAATTTTCACGAACACATGAAACAGCCCTATATCTTATTGTTAGTCTTGCTTATATAATGTGGACAAAAAAAAATAAATTTGTAATCTGTAAAACTGTTTGAGGATATAATATCTTCTACGATTCCCGAAAAAAATATATATATCCACATTGAACCATAACCCTTCCAATATCTCCGACACACGTGTTCTCACCGGAAGATAATCTTTAATCTATTCTCAAAGTGCACTCGCACTTGTCAACATATCTTGTCATATCTTTATTCTCTGGCATTAAAAAATTCCCGCGGTTGAAGATCAATGATAATTTCGCAATGACGTTAAGAGTATACCGCAGTATATACACATATAACATAAGAAAGAGAGAGAGAGAGAGAGAAAAGTGCATACGCGTCGTACAAGTATGGCGGTAATCCTATCAGCTGATAGTGTCCGCGGTTGGGATGACGGATGAAAATTTGGTTAATCAGTCAAATCGGAGCAAGTGTCCCCTTCCCTGTCAACATCGATGACCACAAGTCGCGTATTCCTCTAGTCCACAATACGTACGTACATACACAATACATGAGACAGTGATCTGGATGACGCATAGACGCATAGGATATGCTGATGCATCTGTCATTACGTTGGCACGAGACGGAACTGCGTTATCGAGGTAGAAGAACCGAGGACGAGGAACACGCGGAAACGAGGAGAGCTCGCGGGCATGTCGCAAGGTATAGACAGGCTCGAGTCGTCGAGGTGGTAAACTGAAAGATTAAGAAGGTCGTCGACTTCGGCACCGATCAGGATCAATCCTGTAATGAGCGACTCGGAACAGCGGCAATTGCACGTGCCTTATCGAGAGTACCAGAGTCAGAACAGCATCACCGGTCCCGCGGTCACTCTCGTGGAGACCGATGCCCTGGTGGATCTGTCCATCGGCAACAGCAGCAGCAGCCATCACCATCAGCAGCAGCAACCGCGTCTGTCGTCGCAGAACGAGCGACAGTTAACGCCACCTCCACCGCCTCCGCCGCCGCCACCGCCTGCGGATCTTCTGCCTGACGTCGAGTTCATTCCCGGTCTGAGCAACGACCAAACCCTAGCCATAGATTCCTCCGGGATCGACCGGGAGAGCCAGCCTCTCCTGGGTCGCTTGGAGCTCGATGTTACCTTCAACAGATTTCCAGGTTCGTCGAATTATCTTTTGTTTCTTTTTTTTTTTTCAAACAGTTTGTGCGTTCTATATATGTTTTGTGTGCATATTGATGCGTGACTCATTATCTGAGTGATAGTGTCACCTTGTATGCAGATATTAAGTTTCTGTATGTTTTGCATTGTAGATGACCCTCAGTTCACGGAATTGGTGTGGCAGGCTGAGTGTGCGATAGACAATGGGGTTTATCCGGAGAGGATATATCAGGGTTCCAGTGGTAGTTACTTTGTCAAAAATCCTGCAGGGGTAAGATGTTTTTTTCTCGTCTTCTTACAAAAGTAAGGAGCTTGCGCAACAAAGAGATGTACAAGTATCGCTGATCTTGTACTGTTCTTATTAGAAAATAATAGGTGTATTCAAGCCAAAGGACGAGGAACCTTACGGCAGGCTGAATCCAAAGTGGACGAAATGGATGCACAAGCTCTGCTGTCCCTGTTGCTTCGGTAGGAGCTGTCTGATCCCGAATCAGGGATACTTGAGCGAGGCAGGCGCGAGTCTAGTCGATCGCAAACTAGGTCTTGGCATTGTACCAAACACCAGAGTAGTGAAACTCGTCAGCGAGGTGTTCAATTATCCACGTCTGGATCGTCAGAAGGCGCGCATGAAACAGGCTATCATGGATCAGTTTCCTACAGTAGGATCGCATTTCAATCGCATCGGTCTGCCGCCGAAGGTCGGCTCCTTCCAAGTCTTCGTGGACAGCTACAAGGACGCCGATTATTGGCTGAGGCGATGGGAAAACGAATCGATGCCGGCGCGTCTGAGCCGAGAATTTCAACTTCAGTTCGAGCGTTTAGTCATTCTGGATTATATCATCAGGAATACAGACAGAGGTAAAGCCGATTGAGCCGCTTGCTTGATATCATATCTTTCCAAGCAGCAAACTGACGTCATTAGACGTCAAAATAACGTATGCTTGCTACCTGGATTGTTTGTATATACAAGATAATCTCGATCTCGTAGGTAATGACAATTGGCTGATCAAGTATGATACTAGTGTCAGTAAAAACGGGTCCGAGCAGGGTGAAGTGAAGATCGCGGCGATAGACAACGGCCTGGCCTTTCCTTTCAAGCATCCGGATTCTTGGCGGGCGTATCCTTATCATTGGGCTTGGTTGACTCAGGCGAAACAACCGTTCAGCGAAGTCACGAGAGAACTAGTCCTGCCGCAACTCTCGGACCAGAACTTTGTACAAGATCTCTGCGATGATTTATATCAATTGTTTAAAGTAAGTTACATTTATTATTTGCAGAAATTGTTTTATATCGTGTGTATGTGTCTGTCTCAATTATATGCAACAATTAGTCTAATTTATTCATCTATTTCAGCAAGATAAGGGTTTTGATCGGCATCACTTTGATAGGCAAATGAGTGTGATGCGTGGTCAAATCTTGAATCTGCAACAGGCTCTGAAAGACGCCAAGAGCCCCGTACAATTGGTACAAATGCCGGCTGTAATCGTGGAAAAGTATATACTTTTATTTATGTTTATTTAAAAAATGCAACAAATTATTATATATTAGATATATATAATGCTTGTCAGCTTGATCTTCTTGCAGAATTTCACACGCGTTATTTTATTCCAGGGCCAAAGGAAACGGCGCCCCCAGATTGTTTTCATTCTCTGACACGTTTACTCAGCGCTTCCAGAACAAGAGTCCGTTTTTCTCCTGGTGTTGAAGATGGGGGAATTAAATCGAATGCTTGTGAATCAGTGTCAGTCAGACGATGGAACTGTCCTGCGAATAATGTGTAATTAATTATTTTTCTAAGTTTATTCTATTACACATTTCTACCTCTCTTCTTAAGTTTTATTTCTGTGCGGCTGCAGATCGATCGGGAGGAGATGGTTATCCCTTTTAGGCTGTCTTATATATTTATAATTTCTCCTTTTCTCTCAGTTTTGAATTGAGATATAAGATATTCGTATAATTATATATTGTATACAGTAAATACATACATATATATATAATGTTAAAAAAAATCACAAATTCTTTTAATGCGCTTAATGTGCGAGGAAAGTATAAATTAGGCGCGTGTGAAATTTAGGTATACATAATATATAACTCATAACGAAAACAAGGCATAAGCCAAATTGCACGCTTGAAATACATCTCTCGTGTCTTCCACATACACGTGCATACACAAAAGTAGTTTGTGCCAAGAATCGATGAAAAGAATAATGCATAAATCAACGTCTAAAAAATGACTAATGGCATACAGCTACAGTTTAGAGAAGTTGAAAGATAAAATATCCTATATTCTTTTATATTTGAATATACGATATTTTCTTTTTTTTTCATCTTTCGCATCATAATGTGACATCAGTTTGTCACACACAAGAGGTGTCGATTATTAGATACATAAAACGCTGTATACAATTTTTTAAAATTAAACTGTGATCTTTCGTGGCAGACATGTCGTGTCACATATGTAATTTGGTGAAAAATTCCACGTAATTATAATAATATGCTCTAACAATTAAGTACAAATTAAATTGCTACTGAAATACATGAACGAAATAGAGTTTCTAGTGCAATTTTTGACATCGTATTCTTGCCTATTTTCTTTTTTTCTATTACAAACATTTTATCCACGAGAGAAAAAGAATCATGCACGGTCGTATTCGAATCTAAATTGATATCTCGAGCAAATCTCGAAGATATATTTTTCTCGGCGAGAATATCACGAAGTTAGTTTCTGTACCATGTTGTGTTGTATGTCAAACATATTGTATTAGATTTTTACAATGTTATGAAAAACTTTGACTCTATGAGATATATAATATTATTTAAAAATTTTTTACATTTATTACAATATCGTTTTTTATGCAAAAGAATATTAATGTAATTCTGCATTGCATGCATACATATACATATATGATACGGTGACAAGGGAATTCAAAGCTGATAAATATGGAGGTTGTTGAATCGTGTTCAAAGAGGAAAGCCTTATCATTTGCCAAAACAATAATGTGCCCATGCAAGGCTAAAGTAATGTTCACCTCATCTTGCAAATAATTATTACTAATCATTCTTATACACAAAGCTAAAATCACGATTGACATTCCGTATGCTATGTTGAATTTTTCATTACAACAATTCAATCGATAGATTGCCTATCCAATCATTAATAATGTATATTTATAATTTAAATTATTAATAATTATTATTGCACAATATCATATGTAATTTATATACTATTTTATATTTACGATTATTATATAATATTCGTACGCGAATTCAGTATGCGCGTAAAAGATACGTGCAGCCTCCGCGTACAAAGTCCTTCGCACCAGAACGTTTGTACGAGGCGCCGTCAAAGCGACTCGACACCAGCACAACTTATCACTTGTCTTATCTGAATGCGGATCGACGTTACGCGCGACCTCAACCGATTCGGCCCATTCACAGTCTTCAGAGAAGTACCGGAAGATTTGTCGATGAGACGACGAACCAATTATCCTACAAGCCTATATGGCAGATCGTTAAAGCGGAGTCTATTGTACCAAAATGTAGGTGGGTAAGAGAAAAGGATGGAGAAATGTCTTATATCTTTTTGCACCGTTACAATATATTCCAAGTGTATAAAAGAAGGAAATTATTTTTAATGTCGAGTACGAACATGTTTATTAATGAATAAAAATACCAAAATTTTACTATATTTTTGTATTTTTTTTAAACAAAATTTCAATTATTTTAATTAATTTTTGCTAGTATTATTACGATACTTTAATTTTATTATTTTTATACTTTTACTCTATACTGTATATTAAAATTATCATAAATTCTAATATATAAAAATAAAGATTGAAGATAATAATTATTAATTATGTATACATAGTTATTAGTACTTTTAATATAAAAACAAAATTTAAAGAAAAAATCAAATTTACTAATGATTTATTAATTATACATATAATTATACATATAATTATTAATTTCCTAAAATATATATAGTCTTTGATATATTAAGATATTATATATTATATCTCTCTAATTCTAATAAATATACAGACTGATTAATTATTTAATAGTTATTAATTATATAATATAAATTAAAAAATAAATATTAAAAATTACAATTCTGAGCATACAAATATCTTATTTCTTCAATAGATCAAATATGAGTCATGTTAAAATAAAAAAAGTCGTTTCTAATAATAGCAAAGTGGAACTGAAGTATATTGCTACGACTTTTATCAATCCAGATACACCAATGCAAAAAGAATCCCGCACTAATCATAGAGTAAAATCTATCCCGGTCAAATCAATTGGTTTTTTCATAAGCTACAACATATGAAAAAACCAATTAATTTGACCGGGATAGATTTTACCCTATGATTAGTGCAGGGTTCTTTATAGATCAAATTAATAATTATATTTTAATCAATTTTGTTATATATTCTATATATATAATAATTATCTAAATTTTATATAATAATTTTTGGATTATAATTATAATAATATAATTATATATAACATTAAATATAATCATCATATAATTATTAAAATAATATTTAAATATTTATTATATATTCAGATGCGTTATTAATTAAAATTAATCAATTAATTAATAATATTAAATATTATTTTGTTTATCAGGCTGATATCGCATCCGGGTACAATGGAAACTGTAACAACAGTTCGTCACGATTACATGGCAAAACATGTTGAAAAACCAGACATGATTATACCTTGCGGAAGTATCCGCACAAGTTCAGCGCCTTTGGATGACAGAACGATGATGAGACTGTCATACATGTCTCCTGGACCTATTGAACCTGCAATCAGCTTTAAACCGATAACAAAATACTGCCCATCAAGTCAGCCGCTGTTCAAAGAGACGACGCACAAGTTGAGCTATCAGCCCTTCGTCGTTGACAAGAAAGAATTATATCCTTGGACGCAGAAAGGAGTATATAAGTATGTAATCACGCGCAAAAAATCTGATTCTTATAATTTTGTGATACAGTAATAATATGAATTTAATCGTCATAATATAAATTATTCTTCATTCAACATGTGTATCTGTGTAAAAAAATATCGATTTAAATCTTTACACACAAAAAAAACTCTCTTGAGAATATATCAAGTAGCACAAACAATATATTCTCTATAAAAAAATATTATAATTATATATTCTCTCTCTACGTTAATTTTGTTCTCTTTCTGTGTGTTTGTATGATATAACAAATATTAACGTATTAAATTCGGCTTTATTCAGATCGCCTGATGTTGCAATGTGTGGCAAAACCACTTATTCCGAGAGCTATATGGAGAACGACGCAGTTTCCGTGGAAAAGCCGTTTCTTCCTACGACAGGATACGTTTTACCTTACGGCGCCAAATTCGCGGATAAAACCATTTACAAAGAGAGTTATTTGCCGGGTGACGCGAAGCGCATGGAGCCGTTTCTTCCCCGCGGCAGCATTTCTATCCCTGACGTAAAGATGTCCGCTGATACAACCAGTAAGGTGATATCTCTTCTCTTCGATTAATCTTGAATAAAAACGAATAATCGTTTTTTTTTTATCTCGACATGATTTATATCTTCTAATGAGCGGTGTCGCCTTGCAGCTGAGCTATCAACGAGTCTGGACCGAGAGACGGAGGCCGTTCGTGCCGCCACGTGCTAGGGGTGTAACAGCCGGCAAAATGCAATCGGAGACGACGACTCGTCGCGAATACATGGTGAAAACGACGTCGCGTCCGGACCTCGTCGTCCCATTCGACAACATCCGCATCGTCGACGTACCGTTTGAGGGAGACACCACCACCAGGTTGTCTTACGTAAAGCCTGATGCGATAAAACCTGTTCACAGTTACAAGCCCATAGTTATGCAATATCGCAGGTAAGAAGGAGAAGCGCGAAGAGAGACGTCGAATAAAAAATAAGACCACAATCGTTTATAAAATATAAAGACAAAAAAAAGAGAATAATCTCTTTTCTCTCGGAGAAGAAATCTGTTCTTTCTATAAAACGAGACGTTTAATTAAATGATATTCTTACGACAATGCTTAGCTCATTTTTTCAGATGCAATACATTTCATTTTATGTTCCACAGGCCGGAAATTAAGATCGACTCCGAAACGATAAATAAATTATCGTATCAGGCGTGGACGTCGATACCTAAGGAAGAACTCTCGTGGGCCCAGAAGAGTAAATATCGGTCGCCCGAACATCCGATGGCCGGCGACACGGTCTACCACATGAGCTATCCCGCACCAGGTCACTACGTCGAGGACGATACGTGTCCGTGTCCAATCGATCAGCAAGATGACATCTCTTCATCTACTCCGGCAGGAGTAGAATCTTAAACGCTCTTAAATTAGATACAATGTACACTTGTTGATATATTATACAATATATTATTTTAATTCATTACCTTTCTTGGTGACAAAAATTTTATACATTAAAAATAAAATTACTTTAGAATGAGACAAAATAATCAAAATTTTTTATAAATCTTCTAAAGGAAAATATCCATGTATGTTTTTCAAATGTACTAAGAGATTTGTGGAAAAAATGTAGGAACAACTGCTCCAATTAGAATTGTTCAATTAGAACTGATACTAATTCTTATTATATTTACATCGTAAAGATTCTAACGAGTTAATATCAGAGATGAATGAAAGAGCAAGAATGAGCAGGTTTATACATTTTGCTCTTTGATAATAATCGTATGATAATTCTATTCTAAATACATGGCAATAAATAGCCGGTATATTGATTTACAACGTACTTTATTGCGTAAACATGCATGTTATGTCAAATTTACGTAGTAATATAGTAAACAAGATGTGCATAGCAATAATATAATAGTTATTTCTCGCTTAAACGTTCTTGATAAAATAAACTCTAATTTTCGATAAAAAGATCAATAGATGATTACGTCTACATTTACTCGAAACACACATACTCGTATAATAATATATAAGGACGATGTGTGTGTATATATTTCTATTCCTGACGAATTCGTGTTTTACATTATGGGTACATAAGTATATATAACAATTGACAGATTTTCTCTTGTTAAAATATGTGCATAAGACACATATGTATATAAGGAAGAAAATAGACATCATAGTAAGTTTAACTCTAAGCTTACGATGTGTATACGTGTGTCCAAAGTTAGGCATATGCTCTGTTTACATCTCCTTTACTTTTTATATTTTTTATTCTTTCTTTCTTTTCTAAAAATTAGATTATTTCTTAAATAACGTACATATAAATCTCCGCGAAAAATAGTTTTTTTCCGATAAAATCATGTATATGTATATATAATAAATCATATGTGTGTGTGTATATATATAAAATAATCTAATATTGCGGAGAATAACGCTTAAGATATACATAAAATAAGAACTAATTAAAAATTTGATATTCTTTTATACCGGCTAGAATCTTGAAAAATTTAGTACAAGGTTTAAAGAATTGTAAGGCACTTAAAAGATCATATCACATTGCACTCTTTTCGCGATTTGATCTCTTTTCCTAAAACTCAAACCAAATGCGTCTACAAATCAGATATTTTTAACTAGTTCTTTTTTTTTCATTCGATATCCTTTTCAAAAAATCTGAAAGACACATTCAAATGTAATTTGACTATGTGATCATGTATTATGTGAAGGTGATTGTCTATTTCTTGTTTAACATCTTGTACTCTCAAAATCTCTTCGATTAATATCTAGTTTCTATATCTAATTCTTAAACATATTTAAATTTGAACGTAACAGTAACTTTGCTTTTTTTTACAGTTCTCTAAAAGTATAAAGAATTAATTTGTCAAACCTACGAATTATTATTATTTAAAAAAAGAGAAAAAATGAGCACGTTTCACAGATTATCTGCTAATTTTTCCTACGATGTAAGCATTTGATAAAAATAATTGTTATATATATATATATATATTATATGTCATACAATGTATAGATATTAATTAAATCGCTATTTTTATATATATATATATATAAGTGTGCAATTATATTTATAATTACACAAGTCCTCTTAATGCTTTGTATATCGTAGATAATTCAATAACAATCTTTGTACGTAGATTTCTTTATAGACTACAAAATTTAAGCTAAAATTGTTAAATGATAAATGGAGGTGACATGAAGAAGTCAAGAGAAAACAAAGATTTGATAAAATATCATCAAAACGTCAACTATAGTGCGAACACAAAGAAATAGTTTTTGGTCGCTTTCTCACTAATATAAATTCATTATATATAAAGTGTAAGAAATAAAAAAAGAAAAAGATTAGACGTAGTAGAAAGAAAACATTGACCCAACGCCGAAGGATCCTCCGTTTTTCAATCCAGAAAGTTACATTTACGGGAAGAATTCACAATTTTCGTTTACGAAATATTGTGTAAAAATAAATACAAAGATATATTTTCGTACATTCACGCGTATCAGTATGTTGTGCAAAGATCCTCGGCCTTTATTGCACTTATGCTACTATTTTATGTAAATATATATACACAGTGATTCCCGATTGTAAGCACACATTGCTTGGCCACTTTCCATTAATAAAGCAGTGGCTATTTTCAATCTTCAGAAATTGTTTCTCATTGTTATCAAAGCTTAAGCATCTCTCGATCGAGAATCCGAGACTCGTTTGCTTACAACGGGATCAAAAATCGTATCTGCAACCGGGAGTTTCTCACTGTATATATAAATATATATATATATATATATGTGTGTGTAATAGAACACCCTTCTAATTCTGGAATGATCGAATTCTCCTTTTAATTTGAAATCTTCCCTCAACTCTAAATGGCACATGTGTAGAACGAAAATACCAACGTTCCGCGTTTTTTATCTTTTATTCGCTTTCTCGCTTTACGCATAATTAGATGACGAATGCGTAGCGGGAGAACAGCGTAAGAGGGAAATTCCAAATCACGGCTGATTCAAAATAATGTGAAATTTAGAATAAAGAAGATGATTGAGAATAGCGGGGTTCTAATATATAACAACTCTCTGCTTTTTACAATTTTCTAAAAATGTAAAAAAGCCAAACTTCTCTCGTAATTATGTGATTGTGTGTCTGTGTGTGTATGAGTACAGTGAAAAATATTATTAAATTAATAAATATTTATTTCAATACCTATACCTAATGAATCATTTATTTGAAACAAATAAATATATTTCATATTAAATCAATATTAGTTTCAAATAAATGATTTATTACGCAGTATTGAAATATTTATTCCAATTCAGTAATTTTTTCAGTGTACCAATTGTATTATTATTTTTAAAAAGCGAAAAAAAAGAACGTAGTTTACATATTTTATTTTAGGATACATTAGTATCCCTCTCTTTAAATAATAATTAACATATCACTGTATATATATATATATATATATATATATATATATATATATATATATATCCTGTTGTTTCATCAATTTGTGTAAACCGTCTTGTTTGTGTAAAAGTAAAATAACAGAGATCGAAGAAAAATAAAAAATTAAGATCGCATTTTGCGACCATCATAATTCATCGGATCTTTCTCAAACGATAAAAGATATACATTTCGCATACCTCTTACTGCGGCTTAATAGCGTTGTACGACTGCATGAAGTCATTAAAATTCATCTGTTGTATATTTTCAAACTGGTTCATATTTCCCATCTGTATTTCCATCGGCAGATTCATGTGATCCATGGAATCCATGGGTTCCAACTCCAAGTTGGTCGATGGTCCGATGCTTGACAGGCCGAGACCCGTAGCGTAATCACTATCACAGATCAAAACACATCTCCAATCACTGGCAATTCGTTGGTAATAAAGTATTACAAGCTTAAAAATCTCTCCCTTTCTTTCATATTTCTTTCTATTTACAAGTCCGAGAGAAGTGCGTGAGCTTCTATCTACTACTTTTTCTTTTGGAGGTGACCGATTATAGCCGGTATAGCCGGTACAACACGGCAAAAAGGGGAATATGAATGACAATCACAAGAGAACCCACCCGAACCAAAGTAATTGGTTGTTAGATCGGCCATTTGTTCTTAAGAAAAGCAAAAGAGGAAGTCGTGTGAGTGGTTTGTTTTTTTTTTCCTTCAATTCCTTGACTCGTGCGTAGCACGAGGCAACGAAATGACGATACACGTATATTCCGATGAGTTTGCAAATAACGACGTTACTCAATTGCCAGCTGCGAGTGATTGGAGCTGTATTTCGCAGGATAGTATCAAATTTTTCGTTGGTGTTGTACCGGCCGGTGTAAAAGCCGGTGCTTTTGCTCCGGCTTTTTCGGACACAATAATTAAATTAATACTAAAATTGGGAGGTTCATCATCTATTCATATTCTATTCATCATAAATGTGCATTATTTTTCAACATACAAATATTTATACTGTATGCACTTTATATATACAACATCATATGAGCTAGTAATGCGCAAAAGTTCATAATACAAAAGCTATATATTATATATTAAGCCATAACATGCCGTTGCATTCAAAAAGTGAATCATAGAAAAATACTTGGCAGTCGAAAAATTAATTACGTATTAATTAATTAATAATATTTCTGATTGGTCCGCAATTTAGATACACAATTGTACGAGTTTTATACAATGCAATGATACAAATACAATCGATTCTTTTTCTATTCTATATATGTACATATATGTACATATCATCAGAAGGTCGATTGTGTATCTTGGGTGAGTTATTCACGAGGTGAAAATTATAAAAATGAGCAAATTCCTAGAGTATCTACGGTTTCATTCGAATCTAGTAAATCTGTTCCATTGTAATTTTCATCTCGTGAGCAAACTCATCCAAGATACATACTCGACCCCTAGAACCGATTTTCCTCTATTCTAAAACATTCCCTAAAATGTCATTGAACACACTCTGTAATTTTCACATAGTTATATAATTACAAGGTAAATTTGACAATGAGTAATAAGAGAACAGCACGAAAAGAGAATTCTAGAGTTTGGAAGAAATTCTAGATTTTAGAAGAAAGCGACTGATTCGTAATAAGGGAAAGACCGAGAATAGAGGAATGCTAGAAGAGAGAAGAAATCGATGTGTCAATTCCATCTGTTAAAATGAAGTATATATCTTCACAATAATTCACAAGAAACGGACTAACGAGAGCTAAGCTCAGAAAATAAGGCAAATAATTATTTTCGAAAAATTCCTTTAATTATTCCGAAAAGAGATCGAAATGTTAATCTGAATAATTAAAGTAATTTATTTGAAGATAATTAGCTATTCTATCTTCTATGCTTAGCACTGATTAGATTGTTTTCTTCTTGTTTTAATATTATTTATTAGAGCCTCACACATTTTAGTTTTCTGCATAATATAAATTTATTTATAAATTTGAATTTCTTGTTATAAATCTAATTATTCGTACAACACAGATATTTATACATATTAACGTTAAAAAATAAACAATAATAAAAATTTCAGTAGAAAATCAGAGATCGAATTTTTAATTTATCAATTACACAACCTAATGCATTAATTGCTAATAATATCTAAAGTTAAAATATAATTGTATATAAAGGCACTTATATTTGTAATAATGTATAGAATATATTCATTTTTTGTGCAAATACTACAACAGTTTGATAAATTAATATTTAATGTACGTGCCACTGGCCTAATACTGACTTAATATTGCCCGTTAATACTAAATTTATAGATAGTTGATTCAATTACTGTAACTATTGGACGAAAATACTAGGACAATAAATAATCATCATGAAAAATATACAAAAAAAAATAACAAAAAAAAGAGAGAAAGATAAATATTAACAATTTAACATGATTGTCATTATGTTGAATAACCGAATCATATATATTCATACATTCTACATATTTTGTATATTTTCAAAAATAATTGTTATTTGTATCAATACTTGCGTTAATGAGAATGCAAATAACGGTTATGCTTATATATATATAGGGAATAATCTCGTCCAATATATACAGTATTATTCATAAAATCAATTAGATATGACTTGTATATTTTGATGTATATAGATTTCTTCTGTCATAGCTGAATTATAAAATATAAATGTAAAAATGTCTATACAAAAAGTATCCGTGCGCGTACGTAATTACCACTACATTTATTTCTCTACAAAGCTTTGTCAAAAAATATTTACGAAAAAAAGAAAAAATGAAAGAATGATTATTTCTGTATGTAATAGAGATCCAGAAGATATGCAGAGTATGAGCTAGTCGCAAGGAATGTTTCACAATTCTTGTTTTCAACTTTAAAGATTATGCATTTTGAAATAAGCTCACACACATATCATTGTCTTCGATAGTGCAGCTTTTAGGACACATTTTGCATATTCTGGTATTACGTAAAATGCATTTACTAATAAAACAAAAAATGAAATCTTCTTTGTCATCAAAACAATTCACAAACAATATTAATTAACGTCTCTTACATATTTAACTATTTAAGTATAATACATATGTATAATGTATTTGTGAATATGCACACAATACATATGTATATGTATTTATAAATATGTATTATACATAAAATACATATTTATACATATATACGTTTTTATATTTATTTAATTATACTGCGCATTTTTTAGAGCGGCAATTCAAAGATATCGAATTTCTATCTTAGATTATTGTTCACAAAATATAAATAATGGACCATTCGGGAATTCATATTAAATTTCACAACCAACGAAAGGCGATTTATCGAAAATACAAAAAGTGAAAAACATAGACTATTTTTCCTATCCATATAAAAAAAAATTATTTTTTTCGAAAAGTGCACAACTAGTAAAAAAAAAGTTCTACTTTTTATTCGATTACTAAACATCTCGTGCAACTTGAGATTCGTTAAAAAAATCGAACATGCGTTTCAATAAACGTATCTATATTATATATCTATCTTAACATACGATTAAGTTATCAATCGGAATCAATTTGAAAAATTGAATCAAGATTGTCGATTAGATAATTGCCAAGGAACTGACCTTGGTGCTACAGACGACGTGTCCCTTACAGAAGGATCGGGGCTGTGTGCTTGAAACATATTTGGGGTGGCGGGATAGCTTCCTGGTCCAGTCTGGCCATTATTATTCATGCCCGCTAAGGAGGAATGAGATGGCGTTTGACTGCCTGTGAAACAAGCTGGCACTTGCACGACTAACTGTGGCTTGATATACCCGTTCGTCGATGTTTGGGTGTCTGTGGAAACCAATTAATTATTATTAATTGACTTATTCAATAAGATAAATAAATTGATTCATTGTAAAATTCAAAACCTACCATTCGGTGGTGTGCAGTATCTGGCAAAAACTTGGTCTTTTATTTGATTTGGATAGAGATATAACAAGTGCTGTAGATCGTAAACGCGATCGCCCAAGCTACGAATGGCAAAGTCTTTGCTCGTAAACGGCTGCAGCATAAAAACTTGATCCGTTTGATCTAGAAAAGATTAAGATACAAGAAATTAACATAATATTCCTATCAGCGTAAACATCACACAATATAACGTAATATAGTTTCGAGTTTTCAATAATATTTTACCTCCAACCCATGCAATAGTAATACCACCGAGTTCAGAATCAGAAAATCGCATCAAGAAAGTGCCTGGTGGACAGGTTGCCAGTATTTCTTCCGCTTTCTTCTTCCGAATAAATCCAAGAATGCACCCATCCATCCATGGATTTTTTAAATGTTCCCTGGTCAACTTCATGATAGCATAAAACCATTCCCAGAACGTAAAGCTTCTCTCGGGCAATGGTTCCTTACAAAATTGTGCCCAACTCAGAGGTGTATTCGAGTAATCTGGCAGGACAGTGCGAAATGCCTTTTCCGCAAGAAATTTGAGATTTTCTCCGGTCAAAGCGCGACCGGTCGCCGAGCGAAATTTCATATTTAAGGCTTCTGCTACTTGTCGCCATAATACTTTGTCAGGCACAACAAATGGCACTCTGCCTGCTTCAGCGAAAGCATTGTCCCAAGTAACTGTAGCCCAAGCATGTGGTTCCTGATTCCCATGTACAATTACGACCACAGGTAAACTTAGAGTCCAAACTTGGAATACTAATTCGCCGCCGCCGACACTGAATTGCGATTGGAACAATAACGAAAATTTCTCGTCCATCACGGATTCTGTGCCCTTCTTCTCAGCTCGCTTAATCTTTTTCAACTGCATGTTGCGAAAACTCACTGAAAGTTGTCCAGCCGCCTATTAAAGCATTACAAAATTATCGTCATATTATTTAATTATCTGTTTTATATTATTACATTTATAAAAAAAAATATATTTTTGTCTCGTTAAATATTCAAACCTGATGATACTCCATCGTGCCAGTGTTATTTAAAATCTCGCCGCTGGCTTCGCCATTCTTCGCCATTTTGTCGTTCTTCAACAAAGCATTCGCTTGCGATTCGCTGATTATGCTCACTTTTACTTGCGGCGGTGTCATGTGAACGTTTAATTTGGCGCCAACGAGAAGACGTACTGTGCTCGTAAAACGAGTATTGGTTTTCATAACTTGAGGCGGTTGTTTTTCTATGATAAAAGTACTCGTAACTAACGAACTGAGTAGTTGCGTAATTTGGGTGTTTAAACTTGGGAAAATGTCGGGTATCATTGATTGTTCATACGAGAACTTGTTCTTCAGAATTTCCGCCTCTTTGATTTGTTGCCGAGTATGCCAAATTATATCAGCAAGACTCTCGCACCAGTTCTGAATGATATCCAAATTACTGCTGAAAGTTGCTCCATTGCCCGCTAACTGTTGATCTCTCTTCCAACTGAGTAAAATATTAAAATTATATCAAAATTTGATAAAACACACATATTTTATATATGTTATATTTTACCTAATAAGTTCTTCATCAAGGACTTTCGATTGCAATGAATTCAAACTATTAATGGTCTCTTTCATTTTATCGATAAAGTCCATGCGTAAGTGTAATACAAGAGCTAATTTGCTACTCAATTGCTGCTCCATAAGTTCTTTTTGTCTGTAATTTAATCAATATATTTATATAAAATATCTAATAACAAGATTTGACAAGTACTTTGCAAAATATGAATCTGAATATCTGAATAGAATAACTGTTTGGATTATTTTACCTTAGGAGTTTTTCCTTTACGTCCATATTTTGGTGATTCTGTGGCTGTGTATTAAGATGCTGCAAAGTAGCATTTAGCTTTGTACATTCATGATAATGAAGAGCAAAAGCTTCTTGTTCCTCTTCAATCTTTCGTAAACTATGCATGTTCTCGCAAAGTCTTTGCTTCAAGAATCCGAGTACGTGACTTATTTCAGGATTTGTGGGCATCTTCTTGTCGTTACTTACAAATGTGTTTCCTAAATTTTCAGCTTGTGCCACAAGTTTCATCTCCGTCCCAAGGCAATACCTAATGGTATGAAACAGCCTGAGGGGATCTTCATCATATTTTTGCTGCAATGCAAATATAATTATTTAAGAACAAATATAACATTTTCATTCGATTAAATTATGAGATATAACACAAGACGACGTGAGAAAAGATATGTTACTTACCCGAAATAGTTTAACAGCCTCTTGTAACTTTAATTTCATCAAAAACAGATCTCCACCGTGTATATTATTTATTTTTGTTTCTAACTCTTGGATCAAAGATCCAATAAGACCAGTTATATATTGTTCGTTTTGAATATTTGGTTCTACAATATTTCTATAAAGTATAACTAAAGTTATATATATGTATACATGTATGTATTCAGTGCTTTAATTTAAAAAATAAATTTAAAGAAAAATTAAAAATCGATATTAAAGTGTATACATATGTGTATAATGTAAACTAAATCAAATAATTCATTTTTTAATTAACTATTAACTAATAGTTATTAATATGTCATTCATACTATCATTCATTCATACTATGTCATACTATCATTATTATTTTAATTGTAAAATATTAAGATAATGATCTAATATATATAAATATAACATGTATAAACGACATACAGCATGTATAAAATACACAGTTGCAGCCAGTTATCTCAGATCACTTCTTATAGTTTAGGAAACAAATATGTATGTATATGTGTGTCTTATTTCACACATTTCAGTCTTATATTAAAGTCATACTTAAGATACGTTAAATGCTATGTAATTATAATATTAACTTTACTTTAAATGTACAACATACAAAGACCACATCAAACCAATATCATACAGATTAAACTAAACGATTGTAAATGATGAGAACGAGATATCGTACTATTTAATAGATTCGGTTTTCACATTAAGTTTTTCTAAAACATTATTCTTAAATATATTTTACGTATACACGCATATTATTTTAAGGATTTATCGAAGCAAAATTTTCAAGAATATCAACTAAATGATTGAAGAATATGAATATAAATTAGAATAAATTAAGGTTCATAAGGTTTCTTAGTACGAGCTTTCAGACGAATTTCCGATCGAGCATTGTCATCATTTAATTGACTCAATGCCTCGTTGTGAAGAATTATTCAGAAACGCGTTACTGAGAATGTACATATGTAAAACTTTAATATATTCTAATTTATATTTGCATTCTGCAACCATTCGGTTTAATTATACGGTAATGATCTGGTTTTATTGTTGGTAGTTGTCCGCCGTTACAATATGATATAATAAATTGTTAAAAATAAATTATAACATTGTAAAATGTTTAAAATAAAATTATGTTAATAGTGTACTAAAAAGTATTTAATATATCTTAATTACGACTTCAATGTAGAAAAATTGAAATTTAAGATATATTTATTTCGCAAACTAAAAAGTAGGCTCAAATAGCGACTAGTTACTTAAGACTTTATTTTATGGTGTGTGTGCGTGTGTGTATGTAGAAAAAAATACAGGGCGGTAAAAAGAAAGAAATAGAAAAGGGAACATATAAACATATGTGAAAAATAGGAAAATAGAGAAGTTGCAAGTAATGAAAAAAAAAGTTAAATAAAAAATGCACAGAAAAACTGAAGGTCTCCTGGGGAAACATTAAAATGAATTGTATAGCATTAGGCGTGTGCATGTGTATGTCTGTGATAGACTGAGCTTAAGTTTAGATTTTAAGTTAGCTTTAAGCATGAGTAGTAAAATAATATAAATTATTGTGTGAGCTTAAATTAAATAGAAATAAACATTAAAGACTAAATGTTAGTTTAAGCAAAATTGTAAGGCAATAATATAAGCGCATCATAAACTATCAGTATTTCTATAAATTGATTATTTGTATCTTACTTACAATAGCTTTTCTTCTATCCATTGTGACAAAAAATGTCGCACTTCAATTGGAAATGTATTGTCAGTGTATAGAGAACGTACTTCTTCGAGTAAATCTTTCGGCAATTGCTGTGCTCTCGCCCACAATGCCATACTTTATAATGATGTCAATCTCTGATAAAAATAAACATTATGTTACATTAATTATACGTGTTACATTGATAAATAATTTATTTTTCTCATATAGAGAAATATATTCTTTTTAGTGTTTACAGCTTCATATAGTAATGGAAAGATTTAAATAAATTATTCAAATTGTTAAACATTATTTGACGTTAACAATAAAGGACTGCAGTTTGCTACTGCAAAGTTTAATCAAATATTATAAAAACATTGTACAATTATAATTTGTCTATTATCTAATAGAAAAATGATATAATTATCTCATTGTACAAATATATAGGGTGTCCTGTACCCAGCAAATCACTGATATAGTTATCCAAGTAGAACAGAAAGTCAAAATGATGTCAATTTGAATTCCAAATTTGATCAGTATGACATTAAATTGACATTATTTTAACTTTTCTGTTCTTGGATAGATTCTCGACGTCATATAATAGTCATATACTAGTTTTTCATTGTACACACATTAGATACAATACATAAATACACTTATCTGTATTTAACAAGCAATTATATAGTAATTCAAGTAGGAAACCGAGACTAATAAGAACCAAAGCACAGAAAACTGCAAATCTTCAATTAAGTCAAACGGACTTTTACTCAGTTTCCTACCTAAATTTGTATTTATCTATCGGCGCCATTTAATTTAATCATTAATTAATAATTATCTCACATTCAACCAGAGAGAGAGAGATGGATATAACATATAATTTTCTCGAAATTACGAGAACCGTTAACAAAAATCTGCGAACAATCTTGCGAGATAAAACGAATAAGAAAACAATGGAAAAATAAAAATCTACGAACAATCTCGAGGAATGCGACTTATCACTCGCAATGCCGACATGCTCATCGGAATGGAGGCACGTCTGCGCTTTATCGATAGATGCTTGGCTGCTCCGAGAGTGAGAGAATAAAAACGGAGATGCGTAGAAACTTAACGCGCACGGATTTCGCGCGGGAGTGGAATAAAAAATCACTGGAATAAAGAATCAGGAAGGAATCGCGTTGCGCGCGTTTTCAAAGTCGCTCTTTCCCGGCCTGAATTTAAAAAAAAAAAATAAAAATAAAAAAATCCCACTGCGTAACGCGTAGATAGATAAAAAGAACCGGGAGCACACGTACATATAGAAGAGGAGGAGGGAACAAGGAAGAAGGAAAGGATGATGGGAGGAGGAAGAAGAAGGAGGTGGGGAGAGGAGGGAAGGAAGATGGAGCAAAGAAGACGAGCAAAAAGCTCGCGCAACGATTACTCGACAAACAATCCATTCTCAAAAGTCCTTATGAATAATATATAATATAATATATGTTCATCTCGCTTACCTTCTCTCTCTTTAATTTCGTAACAATCTCACGAGACGTAACACGCACAATTGCGTGTCCGACGTCGTCGCTCGACGTCCTCTCTTACTTCCACCGTCACCGACGAGGTCGACGTCGTCTCCTGAAGTTCGCCTTCTATCTACCGTTCCGTTCCTTCGCGAAATGCGCCTTTGGTGTCCGCGACGAAGTGACTCAGGAATTAATCAGGCGAGCTGAAATAATAGGGAGGGCGGTCACTCGCGTTATTTATCAGCACCCATCAATAAACGTAGACGGGAGTTGGGAGAGCTCGCGTCCCTCCTCCCGACCAAATTCGCCTTACCACGAGACGTCGTCGTTCTCCAGCGCCGTTTCCTGCTCCAATCGTCGTTTGCTGCCCGCGAGCCCCGCTGCGCCTGACAGGCGACGTGGGTGACGACAAAATGACGGCACGGTAATTCCCGGAATCCGCCGCTACCGTAAATGGCGCCGGTGGAGGGGCGAGTGGGAGGAGTGGGGACGGCCACGTGATCCACCGAGAACATGCGCACTCGCCGCGCGAATGTGATTTATCGATAAACAGTGCAGACAGCTCACTTTTTCTCTCGCCCGCGCGCTACCTCATCATCTCCATCCTATTGCATATATAAACCGACGCGTGAGATGTTTGTACGGAGCACATCGCAAAATTTCAAAGAATTGTCATTGACTGGAATACAAAAAAAATTTTGCTCCCAATGCTACTGGCAAACAAATAAAATGAAATGTAGTTTATTCGCGGTATCAAATGTCAAGTGTCAAACGCATCCTGAGAAAAATCAAATGTCACCGCGCGCGAATGTCGCGCGACAAGTTAAATTATTCCAAGTAAGAATAATAGATTATCATATGTATATGTATTACTTATTGATAAATCACGGTGGCGGGATTCCAATATTGTGCGCAATATATGTTTAAATATTCGTTTTCTTTTTTTTTTTTAATACAGGAATTATATAACTATATATAATAAATAGAATTAATGTTAAAAATAATATCAAAGTGTAATTCTTTACATAATTTATATAAATCCTTGTATAAAATTATATATAATTTGTGTATATATATATATAACAATTTTTTAAAATCTTTTTCACAAATTTAAATAAAATTATATACATATTATATATGTATATATTTTTTTCTGTAGAAATATATATTTTTTATAAAATATAATATGTAATATCAATAAGGAATATGCAAAGTATAAATACAATCTCTATAGTAAGTATAATATGCATTAAATATTTGATAGCATTTTTTTTATATGCTACTATATATTAATTATCTTTAAAAGGCAGCAAAGGCAAAAATATATAAAAATATATATATAAAAATACTGTTGATAAAAGTAGAAATTGTTTAGTACAAATTATAACATAATATTTGACTATGTCAAATATTATAAGTCACGCATACCATGCAAAATAAGCGGCGGTAGTGTCAAAAGTAGAGCACCGGTTAAATAGGTCGAGGCACTTCCAATACACCAAAATGCTGAAATAGAAATGTAGATATAGTCGAGAAACCGTGATCGACGAAATAGAAGCATTTTCGCACGAATTTGATTCACTTTAATACCTGAAGACGCAACGATAGGTCCACAAGCGCGAGCTAATGCACCAAGAGAACGAAATGTTCCTGTAATTACGCCTTTTTGATTTTCTGGCCCAATACGTGTCACTAGAGTCATCATACAAGTAACAACCATAGCAGTGGCTGCAAAAAAGGACAAAATATAGAATGATAGTTATTATTAGAAATGTATCATAGTGTATAGATATATGTATGTGCTTAATGATAAACTCAAGTAACTTGTAATATCAATAAAAAATAAATATAATACTCACACACTGCGAAAAGAAAAATCCCTATGCATAAAAGCGATACACCAGTTGCAACACCGATGCATATAAATGCTGGAATTATCAACCATAAACCCTAGAATAAAAAAAATATTTAATACAAAGATATTATTTGTAATATTAGAAACGAGAAAATCGAAAAAAAAAAAAAAAAAAATTAAATTAGGCTTCTTTACCAGTTCACTGATGGCTTTTGTTCTATTTGGAGGAATATGTCGTACCCAACCACCCTGTAAAATTGCCATAATTAATCCCATTCCAAGGAACATCCATCCCTGTTGCATACTTGTAAATCCAAATGTATGGTGTGTTAAGAATGTCAGAGTAAACTCTAAACCACTGTAGATAAACAAATATATAAAATATGCTCGACCCAGTATTTTTAAATCTTGTTGCTCTGAAAATAAAAATTACAAGTATTAAAACTCATTACAGTTCTCATTCTTCTCTGCTATATTCTTATGATTTAATATTTACAACTGCTACAACTTCTTTGATAACTATTATAAAATTATTAATAGTAATATTATAGCACTCTACCATGCATTATATACACGATGCAAGTTGCTTTCTATATTAGAAATATATACCTTGCTGATTCAAGTTGGCCACTCCATTAAATTGGAAAAGATCTATAGGATTGATGTATGAAATTGCCCCAGATAGTCCTTTCGCTAATGTGGTTGCTCTATATTTTAATTCTAGACTCTCTTTGAGATAGTAAGCAACAAAAAATAAGTCACTTAAGGCCAGGAAAAATGCAAATAAGGCCGGTATCACGTACCATGTGCCTTCCCTATTACCACTCGAGATCCAAGCAAAAAATGCCCCTATCATTGGTCCCACCACAAAACCTATGGAGAAGGCTATTCCTACAAGCGCCTGCAAAAAGAAAAAAAATTTTAAGTAAATAGTATTCATTTTATATGTATCATTTATTTAATATTCGTTTATCTATTATACCATTGCTTTGCCTCTTGTTTTTGGGCAAGTAACATCGCTGATAATAGCCATTGACAGACTAATATTGCCTTTACTGATGCCTCCCACAAATCTTGCAAATACAAATAAACCAAAATTTGTAGAGAAAGCCCATAAAAGATATGAAAGCGAAATGCCTGTTAAACATAAAAGCATTAGAGGTTTTCGTCCGTAAATATCAGATAATGCTCCTATGATTGGCGATCCCAAAAATTGTAAGAAGGAGTACATAGAGCCTAGGAAACCTGTAATGAAATTTATATTATTTTACACTGTGTATCATGTATTTAATAATTTATACAAAAATGCAATTTTAGATAAAATATGTAGATTACTTCAATAAATTACATATGAATAAATATTTTATGCATATTATATCAATACCTCCATAGAGAACTGTACTGACTTTATCCGGTGCGTCAAAGAACACTTGCATGCTCTTTATATAGGTCAAAATAGTGGAGTATAAACCATGTCCATTTTCTATTTCTTTGTAATGATCCAATAGTGCCGGCAACAGTGGTAATATCATTGTAAATGCTAAAAGATCCAACAGCAAAGATACAAACACCACTCGCACTGTATTATTTTTGGTTTCAGTCATGTCTCTTAATATTTAATATATATATTTTTTATAAATTATATATATTTATATAAAATTTAAATATAAAAATATAAACATATGTATAAAATATAAACATATGTATAAAATTTGATAACTTCTTTCCGAGTTTATGAATTATTCGTGTCTGCGAGATAAATGCGAGTTTCTCGGTTGATAGACTGTTACGCAAATTTATCTAGGATCTCTCGAAGGCCCCAGGAAGTGGTTTATACTGTAATTTGCGAAGTAACAAGTATATTCTCGCGAATTTAATTGGCACATTTGTCAGACTACATATTTGACGTAGATATTGTAATTCGACTGTCAGGCGTGTTTCTCAAGTATGGTTCTATTTTAAGACACAATGAGAAAAGAACGCTTTCTGATCCTGTCCCTGTCATCGCGACACCAGATCATCGGAATAGATTCGTGTCGCCCAGAGGTGAAAGGCCCTCACCAAATATACAACATCCCGTTATATGCACACACACATATATATGTATGTATCTCGTGCAAATGTCAAAAAGCGTAACTACGATCGATAAAGTAGGAAACATCTGTATCTAATGTCGATAAATCGATAATTCATTCTTTCTCCGTTGGATGTCTCTTCATTCAATTTCAACAATTGGATGAAAAATAAAATTACAATATATATATTTATAAAAAATTCAAAAAACTACATCCGGCCTCGTCGAGTCGCCAAGATGACGTCATTTACGTCATATCAGCATTTCTAGATCCTTTTTCACATTTTCGTGAATTTTTGCAACATAATAAAAATAGGTGAAGAAAAGGCGGATTTTCTCCTCGGGGCGAAAATCTCTCGCGATAGGAAAAGCGATGAATTTTAGCGAAGCGTCGAGAGTCGCTCCGCTAAAATCCGAGATCGTTACATTGTTTTTATTTGCCAGTGAAGCGAAAAATAGCCAGCCACGCGGCGCACCCAGGAGCATTATTACGTGCGTTTCAACTTCCGGCAGCGCTTTGCTCGCGCTCAAACATACATACGCGCGCACACGCACAAATATGTGCGCGCGCGCGCAGAACAGACCTACTTCCTCGCTCTCGCGAACGCGAACAAAGCTTTTTCAAAACTCGTCTTCAACTGTAACATCTCCTGGCCGCGTGATCGTTTGTAAATACACGCAGCGATTCAATATTCTCGACATTATTTTCTCTCTCTCTTTCTCCCTTTTTCTCTCTACCTTCGTTGCATATATATATATATATATATATATATGTATATATATATATATTATATATATACGCACGTGGAAATACGAGTTACGCGACGTGGCAGAAGGGAAAAAAAATCGAAGCGTGAGAAACGGTCCTCACGCGATTGATCGGACGCGAAGTGGAGAGAATGCGGTTCTCTTTAGAAAAGAAAAAGGATTCCACCGCGACGAAAAAGGGGAACGCCTTCCGAAAGACGAGTAAATCTCGAGCGACGATAACATACTGATGAGACTGACGATAATAATCGCCTCTCTTTGTGTTGCGTTGAAATTTGTGTACATCGTATATATAGGATTATATACTATCTTAGCAAATGTATAATATTAATTAATATTAATAATTAATTAATCACTGTTCAACAAAAATATTAACCAACGAGATTAGTCGTTTTTGGATGCTATGAATATGAATATCTGATTTCCAAATTATTCTTTGTGTATCTATATGTATATATTATAGTTACAATATGTGACGTGCTATAGAGAAGTTTTATTGCGATCAAAATAAAAGTATATTGTTAGGATTTTCAACCCTCGAAAGAAATTTTTGGTCGTAAAATATATCCATGGTTAAATGGGATGTAAAAGTCACTGACGATCTACCAAATAGATTTCAATTGTAATATATTCATTTAATCTTGAAGATTTTTTAGACCACTGAATACGAATCCAGTGTCAAAATTGCCAAATTTAAATGGTAATTTAAATTTTGACATTTCCATATACAGGGTGTCCGGTAACTAACGGGCCAATGATTAAGGGCGGATTTCTGGCCAATTTGGAGACGATTTTTTCTTAGCAAAAATGTTGAGAAGTCAATAATTTTCGAGTTAAAAATCTAACATAATTACATTATTCAGTTAATTTCAGGTAGAGTTTACTATAATAAAATTTTAATTTGAGGCTTAGTTATAAAGATACATAATGACAAATATTGGATAGTTGTAAAAAATGATGACCCTTTTCGACATTTTCGCTGAGGAAAAATCGTTCCCAAATTGACCAAAGAATCCATTTGTCATCGTTGGTCCGTTAGTTACCGGACACCCTGTATTGATGAGTACCATTTTGAATCTGGAAATTTTTGTAGTTATAAATATGATGAAATAACTTTGTGTAATTTTAATTAAAAATTTCTCAAAATTGTGACATGATAGAGCAATTTGGAAACCAGATTCGTATTCAATATTCAAAAAAAACATCTCTTTCCGGTGTTTGAAAAAAGTCATTTCTCGTTAAACAATATAATATTAATTAATATTAATAAAATATTAAATTCAATATTCAAAAAACGTCTCTTTCCGGTGTTTGAAAAAAGTCATTTTTGTTAAACAATATAATATTAATTAATATTAATAAAATATTAGATTGAGAGACATATATCTACCAAAATAATTGTGACCAAAGAGAAAAGAGGAAAACGCAAGTTGTAGAATTTTGCTATCATAATTCAAGCGAAATATGATTGATTAAGGAGACAATTTATCACATCGAAATTGCGCTCGTGGCTGTCGAAAATCGTGACGTTTATAACGAATAGTGGCCCAGCCGTCTCTCTCTCTCTCTCTCTTTCTCTTTCTATATGTACGTGTTCAGCAGGTGGCACGAGGATCCGGGCACGTCGTCGTTGGTAACCGCGGTCAAAAATTTAAGCAAGGGATCGGGCGCTTGCCATCTGTAGGCTCCTGCCTACCGCGCAAAGGTCCATACGGTGTACCATCTTGCCGTTGCCCTCGGAGATTTTCGAATCACATAAAGCGATAAGGCCCGAAATTGTACGTCTTTACGACGTAACTGGGGCGCCGCGACAACTCGATCGCGATCTCATTAGTCTGACATAAGTTTCATGTAAACGCATGATATTATTTAATATTTAAGCAATATTCTAGGCGTATTTTTAGAATTTTTAATATTCTAAGAATACGCCTAGAATATTAAATAATATGATGCGCTTATAGGGATCGCGTTTAGCGCACAGAGAGAATTTTCTCTTAGAATTTATCTAAAAATCATATGCTAATCGTGAGACAATATATGTATATATGGTATTGGAAGAATTTTATTATATTTAAGGGTTTTTCTGATTAATATTTGTCACGCAATTAAAATATTAAGATTTATCACAATAAGATACGATTAATTTTATTATATATATGTACATATTAATATTTTTTGTTGCGCTAAATACTATGAATCCGAGAAGATTTTATAAAATCCTTGATTTTCAGGGTAAATTCCAAGAGAAAATCTCCTCCATGCAATAAAAGTTATGAACAGTTATTAGATATAAATATTAGATATAGTTATCTGTCAGTCTGCTTCTGAGTGATATAATATAATTGTTGTATTAAAAACGATATGATGGTTCCGCAGTTTTTTTCTCGTTTAAATTTCAATTGAAATTTCATACATTTTGCGTCGAAATTATACTCGACATACTTATATAATTTCGTCCCGATTAAAAAATATTTCAACGTCATAATTATCGAGCCTGCGAACGGAAAGGGGCACGCGCCGATGACATTGGACAGGTGTTGACATTGAATAAACTTGGTTCGCCCCTACATTTTTCCTGCGTTTTCTCCGATATACCGTTCGATGTTTATTCTTTGGAGGTGACTCCAAAATCGATCAAACATCGAATTTCGGACGCACGATTCTGCTTTACGATTCTTTCATAAACATTACTTTGAATCTCTGTATATATAGTCATACACTGAAAACACATTTGTTAACTCGACTAAATCTTTTAACAAAATTTTTACTATTTTGTTAATTGAACATATATTAGTATTTAAATTAAATATACGTTTTGTTAGATTTAATAGGTTAAATTTAATTTAAATATTTTCATATGTTCAATTAATAAAACAGTATTTAGTTGAAAAGTTTAATCAAGTTAACCAATTTTTTTTCTGTGTACTTTCTACATAATTATAGACAATATTTCAGAAAAGATGCCTCTTTTGTGTAAAATAATAGTAACTGACAATATAAAATAATAGTCACTGGCAATATGTAATAACTTATTGTCGCCAAGGGAATTCTAAAAATTTTAATTGGACAATACCAACAAAAGACTATTTTCAGTATATCCTACAAATTCTATAGAAACTAAAAATAAAGAAAATAGAAAAAAGAAAGCGAAGAAAATGTGTAAAATATTGATCCTTGAAGGTATTCGTAAAAAGAGAAAAAACCGTTTCAGAATTGAAAAAAAAAATTACTTGAAAATATGCAGTTACGATACTCTTTGTTTAGTTTCTATACATACAATGTTATACAGGGTGTCCGGTAACTAACGGACCAACGATTACAAATGGATTCTTTGGTCAATTTGGGAACGATTTTTCCTCAGCGAAAATATCGAAAAAGGTCATCATTTTTTACAACTTTCCAATATTTGTCATTATGTATTTTTATAACTAAGCCTCAAATTAAAATTTTATTATAATAAACTACCTGAAATTAACTGAAGAATATAATTATGTTAGACTTTTAACTCCAAAACGTTTAGTTTTCAAAAAACCCATTTTTTCCAATTGCTTATAACTCGAAAATTATTGACTTCTCTACATTTTTGCTAAGGAAAAATCGTCTCCAAATTGGCCAGAGAATCCGCCCTTAATCATTGATCCGTTAGTTACTGGACACCCTGTATAAATAAATCTTCGCGCGCCCCATTGCTAATTCTATAAAAAATACATATCTTCGAATTATAAAACAAAATTCGAAAAATAAATGTATCAGCATTCTTGATTCGCATATTTTACTTGATTCCGCATCACATAAATTCGCTAATGTACAGTTATAGAGCGGACAGATGAACAGAAAAAGAGACAGATGCACTTTTCGAGCAATTTCGGTGTAAAAATTATGTAAAAAACTGTGTGCTAAAAACTGCAACACACCACAGTTTTTCTGCAAAGAAATCGGAAAAACCTCAAAGCACGCAAATTCCGGAGACAGATCGTTTCCGTTTAGGTTATTGATGGGATCCATTCAGACCACATACGCATCTAACAAAAACAGACATGTTCAGGTCCAAAAATCTGCTTTTGTATCCTCGAAATGTAAAATTTCAATGCGGATCTTTTCTTGTGAATAATTATTGCGACAAAAACTCATCGTAAATAATTTATTTCTGATTAAAAGTTAATTATTCCACATCACGAGCACGAAAAAGAAAACGTAAATGAATTATATGAAATAAATAAATATAAAATATTACAGAGATTTGAGAAAACTTTTATTGAAAGAAATTGAAAAATTTACGCTCTCTCTTTGTCTCGTAACAAATATACATATTTGAAAACAAATTATAACATTATGGGAAAATATTTGAACCAATATTTTTCTGTATAATCGATGTCGAAGAAAAGCTTGGGGTATTTTTCTTTCGATAACTTTCGGGATCAATATTTAATAAGATTTGTTTTCCAAGTACTTGAGATAATTTTTGTTGTCAGCAAACAAATTTTTCTATTAGCTCATAAGTTTCACAAATCATTGGAAGGAAAATATCTAAAAATATTTCTGAAGACGATTCTAAAATCATCCTTGTTAAGACACGATTAGAGCTCTCGAAAATGATCAGCAATATATTTTGGATTGTAATTTAAACATTTGAATATTTTTCTTTCTGTTTAAGAAAACTCTGTCAAATCGACTCGAATATTTTCAAATATAAAAATACAACCGCGGAAATATATGTAAAATAAAAATGCCCTTGGAAAAATGAAAGGAAGAAGGATGTAATAATATGTAAATTCGCGTTCTCGAACTTGAATGCTCGAAATCTCGCGACTTTTTATCGCTTCTAACAATATACTTGGAGGAATATAATTTTAGAGGAAAAATGTTCTCAAGCCAAATTTTTGCACAAAAATTCAGGGACAGAATATACCCAGCAAACATAATATATAAATGTTATATACTCAAGCATGTTACATGTAACGTATATGTTAGTTCTAATTTCCCACTCATAGATGTAACATTTTTAATATTACATATATTACATTGTAGTTATATTGTCATTATATCCCAATATAGCACTGACTTATCAATACATCAATGTGCTATTTGGTATATAATTACAATATAACTACAACGTAATATATGTTATATTAAAATGTTACATCTATGAGTGGGAAATTACAACTAACATGGATGTTACATGTAACGTACACGTTATATTACCTGTTATATTCCGTTTTATTGTAGCAATGTAACAATTATATATCGGTGTTTGCTGGGTACCTACTATATACAAAGAGACAAAGGATCTGCGGGTTGATGAAGGCAGGCAAGAGTGTCAGCGGAAAACGGTTGAAGAGATAGAAAGAAAAGATAGAAAACTAATAATCGAAAAAAAGAGGAGAATATAAAATAGAAAAAGGATACAAGAGGACAGGAGGCAAAATTCGAAATTTTCTCGGAAGCATAGACCCGTGAGCGTCACACGATGAAAATCCTACAGAGACTACAATAGGGACAAAGAAAATTTTCGGTGCCGGTATTGTGCATACCGGCTGGCTAGCAAGCTGCACCGCTCGCACACCATCACACTGGCGATGCGTATATGTGATCCACAAAGTCCCACATAAGCCGGGCGTTGCAGCAGGCCAGGTATACAGGGTGTACCGACAATGCCGATATTTTTAGAAACAAAAAAGGTTCTTTTTATACTAGAAAAGAAGAACATTCCTGGTCGAAACATTCCAAGAATTGAAGAATTCTGTCAAAAAGTTTTAGCCTCGATATTATATTAAGTGTAAGATATATTTTTACTTCAGAGATTTTATGCTGAATTGTCAAGATATTTTTATTGTACAACATTTCCTAATGTAAGAGAATTATAGGCTCTTAATTATGCTTGAATATATGGTCATTATAAAGAAAAAATTAATTAATAGTTATATATTACTAAAAAAATTTATTTTTGTTTCAAAATTCTAAATCCTCAAAGTCTAAAGATTCTTTCTACTAAAAAAAAGAGCATTCCAGGTCGAAACATTTCCAAAAGGCTTCCAAGAGTTATTGAAAGTTAAAGAATTCTCTCAATAAGTTTTAGCCTCGATATAATATATTATATTAAGTAAGATATATTTTACGTCAGAGATTTTATGCTGAATTGTCAAGATATTTTTATTGTACAACATTTCCTAATGTAAGAGAATTATAGACTCTTAATTATGCTTGAATATATGGTCATTATAAAGAAAAAATTAATTAATAGTTATATATTACTAAAAAAATTTATTTTTGTTTCAAAATTCTAAATCCTCAAAGTCTAAAGATTCTTTCTATTAAAAAAGGAAAGCATTCCTGATCGAAACATTTCCAAAAGGCTTCCAAGAGTTATTGAAAGTTGAAGAATTCTCTCAATAAGTTTTACCCTCGATATATATATTATATTAAGTAAGATATATTTTACGTCAGAGATTTTATGCTGAATTGTCAAGATATTTTTATTGTACAACATTTCCTAATGTAAGAAAATTATAGACTCTTAATTATACTTGAATATATGGTCATTATAAAGAAAAAATTAATTAATAGTTATATATTACTAAAAAAATTTATTTTTGTTTCAAAATTCTAAATCCTCAAAGTCTAAAGATTCTTTGTACTAAAAAAGAAGAGCATTCCTGGTCGAAATATTTGGCCCAAAAGGCTTCCAAGAGTTATTGAAAGTTGAAGGATTCTCTCAATAAGTTTTATACCTGATATTACTAATTTCAAGATTTTTATTTCAGTGATTTTATGTTGAATTGTCAAAATATTTATATCGTACAAAATCTCCTAATATAAGAGAATTCTAGACTCTCTCTCTCTCTCTTAATTATGTTTGAATATGACCATTATAAATAAAAAATTAATTAATAGTTATTACTAAAACAATTTTATATTTTAGTTTTTAAATTCAATATCAAAAAAATTATAAAATAATGATAAACGTTGTCTCAAATTCCTTTTGTAATAATTCATTGTATGTAATGTATATTTAGAAGATATATGTATAAAAGTTTAATGGGATAAAAAATTAATAATTTGCATACTTAACATTTCTAAAAAGAATTTTCTAATCTGTTCTAATTTAATCATATTTTAATATTTCGAAAAATTTTAAACAAATCTCCAATAAAAATAAATTTAGAGAGAAGAGATGCAATAGCATGCAATAGTATTCCAGATAATACTCAAGATATAGGTATTGTCTTCTAAGATGTACGTATATAATTTGAGAACCACAGATAAAAAAATATATTATATTTATCGAAATTGATTAATTAAATTAATTATCTCGCTAATAAAAAAACAAAAATTCTCCTTGTTTAAAATTAAATGTCAAGTTCTTTTTGTACACTATTTTAATCGGCTAGATTAAAACTATTTCGATATTCTTTCAAGAGGATTCTCGTATATATGAGATTCAGATGATGGCTAATTGCCCTTGAACTTTCAATTTTAGTTTGCGAATCACCCTATACACAAGAGAGGGTCACGAACAGGCTTTTGAACAAGAACAGGCGAATGAAAAAGAAAGAGAAGGAGAAAGAGGGATGGAGGGTACAATGACGGTTTATATGCACTATAAACGAGATCCTAGGTCTCGTTTCTTTGGATAAACGAAGATATACCAGAGTTCCTCGGAGTAGGAATAAGAGGGATGCAAAATGGCGTCCCGCTAACCCTCCAATCACAGAATAGAAGGAATTGATATTTTCTGAATATTTGCAATGCTCGGTCATTTTGAATTCGGACGCCACCAGGAAAGAAGGAAAGAGAAGCATCGTGCAAGCGAAGCCATCTGTGCAGTTTCCAGAAGCTGGACCGAGAGGTGAGTTTTCGGGGTTCACAGTGCAGGGAAATAGAATAAGGTATATAGTTTATGTGACGTTTTATAGCGTAAGCCACTTTATAAGGTCAAAAGAATAATAATAGAATAGAATGTTACAAGTGTAATATAGGCTTCAATAGAGTTATACAATATCTCCTCTTTAAGAGGAACAAGACAAGTGTATACGAATTTAATATGCTCATGCAAAAAACATTTTATGCTTTGAGTTCTCTTTAGCACAGAAATATATACAGGGTGTTCCAGAAATCGGCCAAAGAGCCAATGCGCGGGAAAGTTGCTTTTCGCGAATATAAAAGAAATTCGCGCCAGTTCTGGGACACCTTGTATATATATTAAAATTTTCGTTATATTAAAAAGACAAGGGAAGAAAACGAGATTAATACATAGAAAGAATTTTCTCATAAATTTATCCTAAAAATCATCCTAGTATAAATCGCGAAAAATTTTATAAGAATTTCTCTGATTAATATTTACCACAATAAAAATATTAATATCTACCACAATAAGATATAAAAGTTGGATTAATTTTAAAAATTTACTATGTACATATATTAATATTTTTTGTCTCATAATTACCATGATTTTCTCGATAAATCGTAAAAGAAAATTCTCTCCGCGAACAGAAAAACTATCTTGATCACGCACAGTACAAAATACTTGAAATAAATCGATCCAATAATTTTTATCAATAAGATAGGTTACTCATTTATTATATTTTTTCTGTTTACGGAGAGAATTTTCTCTTAGAACTTATCGAGAAAATCATGGTAATTATGAGACAAAAGTATTAGTATATGTACATAGTAAATTTTTAAAATTAATCCAACTTTTATATCTGATTGTGGTATAGACATTAATATTTTTTAATCTACAAATAAAAAAGGCAATAAGAGCTACATAAATTCTATACTAGAAATATATTTGTGAAACGATTTATAACATAAATTATTAAAAATTATACAGAAGTAAGTTCAATTCGTCGTACGTTTTGGTTGTCTTTTCCAACCTTCTTCAGCACAATTAATAATTAAAATATTAGTATAAATTAACAATAAATTATTCTTCAATGTCATTATAATAAAAATAAATATTGCTTTATAAATGCGTTGATCTCGGGCGTTAGCATATGACTTGACTCCGGACATTTTTATTTTTATTATAATGACATTGAAGAATAATTTATTGTTAATTTATACTAATATTTTAATTATTAATTGCGCTGAAGAAGGTTGGAAAAGACAACCGAAACGTACGAATTGAACTTACTTCTGTATAATTTTTAATAATTTATGTTATAAGTCGTTTCACAAATATATTTCTAGTATAGAACTTATGCAGCTCTTATTGCCTTTTTTATTTGTAGATTAAAATTTTCTAAAGAGCTTTTATAAATTATATTAATATTTTTATTGTGGTAAATATTAATCAGAGAAATTCCTATCAAATTTTTCGCGAGGAGAGTAACGAGGCATGAGAAACGATGACAATAAAACTGAATGAATTACAACTCATTACCATGATTGCGTATCCCAGAAGAATATCCCGTATCAAGAGAGGTAGCGAGAGAATCCGAAAAAAGCGGGAGTAGAGAAAAGAAAAAAGGGAGCGAGAACGAAAGAAAAGCAGAAGAGGCATGAAAATACAGAGAGGGAAAAAGAGTGACGTGTAGGAGGAGGTGGCTCTCTTTCTCTCTCACATGTGCATGCGTGCACGTAAGTATGCTTTTCTCAGTGCGTAAGTGTATGTAAGCGCGTGCCCGTGCAACCGGCAGCAGATGCGCTCCCAGAGCGCAGCTGTCCTCCTACAAGTGGTTCTCAATCATCCCTTTTCTCGATTTTTCTTTTCCCCCTTCCTCCCCCCAGGGGTGCGAGAGTTTGGGGCACAAAGGAAATCGCTGTGCGACGATTGCACCGCTCTGTATCGATAAACACTCGCAGCTGATCGATTTCTTTCTCTCCTCGGTATGAAAAAAGCGCGAATGCACAATGTGCTTCTAGCTTTTTAAGAAAAGATGAGATAAATATATATGACGCATATCTCTCGGGGTGAGAGATCGCCGGTGAAAAAAACACATAATAACTACATAAATCTTTATGTAGTTATTATAATAATCCTTTTTTTTCTACGGTTTTTTTCCTACGAATTTTGAGAAATTTTGTTTTTATGCCGACCAAATGTATCGGATCGGAAGAATATACAGATTTTAGATATAGAGTATTATTATGTATATATAGAAATACGCAACAAAAGTTATGTACGTATAGAAATACGCAAACAAAAGAATAATACGCACGTGGAACATTTATAATGCTTATTTCATGAATTGTTAGAGATAATATATTATAAATAGTTATTACAAGAAAGAAAAGAAAAATAGATTAAAAAATCTTTTTTTATATAAAAGCATATTCTTTAAAAAATGGTTTCTCTATAATAAATATAGAAATTAAATATATGATAAAATGATAAAAATCAATCTATAATAATAAACGAAAAATAAATAGTCAAAAAAGGATGCAATAGAAAAATATCTTCACGCGGATTTCTTTGCGAACATTGACTATAGATAGTAGATTTAATTTTTTCCTTTTAAGTCGAATCAGTATAAACGCGCGCAATCGATTTAATAAACAAATGTCGATAAAATATATTATAATAAAATATAAGGTAGATAAAACTATAAAGTTAAGAAATGATAACACAGGATAATATGTGAGTGCCGGGAGAGGCATCCTGCTATAATAATGTTGAGGAGCGTGCCAACCTGTTACAAAGTGAAGCCTACGTTTTTAATGACACGAACACGTGGTGAACGTAGGTTTCAGCTGTTCCAGGTGATACCTGGACGTGTGCTACGTGCAGCCTGACAAAGCGCCGAACTGTTTGAAATCGATTTAATCGCACAATGTAGCTCCCGATTGAGCCCAATGTCATCGTTCTCCTAGATTTTACTTATTATTTACAATCCGATTTTTTTTATAATTATTAATGCTCAATTAATTTTAATTTTTTTAAAACAACAAATGTATTCAAAAGAGGCCAACTTATCGAGCAATATTTGAGATGTATCTAATTAAATTTTATTTCATAGAAAACCTTCCATATAATGGGAACCAGAATCTCATTATATGGAAGGTTTATGTAATTTTAATATATTGTGTATGAAATAAAATTTAATTAGATACATCTCAAATATTGCTCGATAAGTTGACCTCTTTTGAATACATTTGTTGTTTTATATTGTACAATACACGAGCGAATAGAAAATTTCAATTGATATTTTAATTTTCTTATAATTCCAGAAAAATTATTTCTTAAAAATTTACACAACAATCGAGAGAAATTCGGTTAATCAATCTTTCGATATGTTAATTTTTTAAGCTGAAAATAACTTTCTTCGTTCAAATGTTTACAATTAATAATGCTGTAAAATTAATTATTTCAATTGTTATTTTATACTCTGTGTTAATTTCGAAACGTATCACGTAAATTGAAGAATTCAAAGATAAAATTGTTATTTACATTTTTCGGGGGAGGAGGATATGCAGAGGCTGTCTCATTTACATATATTTATAAATGCATGATCAAATGTGGCGAACGCAAAACGAACATGTATATATTCTGCGATGCGTAAAATTGCTAAGTAAACAAGACTAAACACCTTAGCGAGATGACGAGGCAACCGCGGATTACAAAGCATTATTTATAAAGTACTAACGCAGAAGGCGTTTCATTTCCTAGCATGACAAATCGGTCTACGTTTTACCGCGTGATGAAAAGAAGTTTGCCGGAAAACGTATATTAAGTACAGTACGATATTCTCGCTGCGATTCAATCTATAAGAATAATAAGTATATATATTGTAATTTATCACTTTTATAGTTACTCGCTTTAATATTTCTATCATTCTTATGCAGTTATTCTATTGAACGAGAATATGTATATATTTATATTTTTTTTTAGAAATTATTTTAATTTCTAATTATACACAGTAAAAAAATTTATGTTAAATTTAACACATTTCACATGTCTCAATTTATCTACTCTAATTTTAATGTCATTTTAACAGAGGACAAATATGTAAATAAATAACACACGTAATATGTGAAAAAATAACACAAAAATATAAAAATAAAAATATAATATAAGCAAAAATTCGTACATTTTCATTTAATTGTGTTGTTTTAACACTTAAAAATAGTGAATATTAACTCAACAGACAAATGTCAAAATAACATAACGACAATATGTTATATTAACATAAGAGTATGTTAAAAATTTAACACAAAAATTTCTACACAAGATAATTTCAACAGAAATACGAAAAATGTTTTTTACCGTGTATGTTTATATTTTATTGCAATATTGTGCATCTTTATACAGGGTGTAAATAAGTGCGAAAAATTTTAGGAGGTGATTCTTTGTCAAAAATTAAGGGGGGTTTCTTATTAAATTAAAAGAGAGGTATAAAAATTAATAAGTTATTTCTTTTTAATATTTGTAAGTATCCTTTTTAACAGTGGAAAATATCCAAGTTTCATTTTTTTAATTTGTCTGAAATTTGAACAAAAAATAAAAACTTAATTTTTATCTTCCTCTTTAGAAAGGTGTACAACTCCTCATAGGGAGAGATGTAAAATATAAGAAACCCCCTTTAATTTGCGACAAAGAATCATCTCCTAAAATTTTTCACATTTATTTAGATGCATCCTATATTTTTTTCTCTTTTGAATATTTTTATATTATTAATTTATTCAAAAAAGAGAAAGAGAGAGAAGCGAGTTTCATGACGTTTCGTGATACTTGATGAGCTTGAATCATCAATCATTTGATTGATTCTTCTTTATCAAGGATTCAATTTAAACCACGATCTTGACATTTGATATTCGATAATCATATCTCTATAAATGTTATAATTTGCAAAAAAATTGGTCAATCATACATAGCGCTCTTCGAAGCTTTTATCTCAAGATTCTGAGATCTACCGATAAGCACAAAGCGTTTATCTGCTGTTTCTAAAATTTGTCGCACTTATTTTATATTAATTTATTCAAAAAAGAGAAAAAGAAAGAGAGAAGAGAATAAATTTTGCAAAAAAATTGGTCAATATACGTAGCACTTTTCGAAGCTTTTATCTCAAGATTCTGAGTTCTACCGATAAATTACAAAGCGGTTAATCTGCTATTCCTAACATTTGTCGCGCTCATTTAGATACATCCTATACTTTTTCTTTTGAATATTTTTATATTATTAATTTATTCAAAAAAGAGAAAAAGAGAGAGAAGAGAGCTTCATGACGTTTCACGATACTTGATGAGCTCAATTATTTGATGCCTTTGACAAAATCTTTGATTCGCTAATCTAGTCGTAACATCTCTATAAATGTTGATAAATGTTGCAAAAAAATTGGTCAATCATACACAGCGCTCTTCGAAGCTTTTATCTCAAGATTCTGAGATCTACCGATAAGCACAAAGCGTTTATCTGCTGTTTCTAAAATTTGTCGCACTTATTTTATATTAATTTATTCAAAAAAGAGAAAAAGAAAGAGAGAAGAGAATAAATTTTGCAAAAAAATTGGTCAATATACGTAGCACTTTTCGAAGCTTTTATCTCAAGATTCTGAGTTCTACCGATAAATTACAAAGCGGTTAATCTGCTATTCCTAACATTTGTCGCGCTCATTTAGATACATCCTATACTTTTTCTTTTGAATATTTTTATATTATTAATTTATTCAAAAAAGAGCTTGAATTTTTATATTATAAATTTATTCAAAAAAGAGAAAATGAAAGAAAGAGAAGAGAGTTTCATGACGTTTCATGATACTCGATGAGCTCAATCATTTGATGCCTTTGGCAAAATCTTTGATTCGCTAATCTAGTTGTAACATCTCTATAAATGTTGATAAATTTTGCAAAAAAATTGGTCAATCATACATAGCGCTCTTCGAAGCTTTTATCTCAAGATTCTGAGATCTACTGATAAGCACAAAGCGTTTATCCGCTGTTTCTAAAATTTGTCGCACTTATTTTATATTAATTTATTCAAAAAAGAGAAAAAGAAAGAGAGAAAAGAATAAATTTTGCAAAAAAATTGGTCAATATACGTAGCACTTTTCGAAGCTTTTATCTCAAGATTCTGAGTTCTACCGATAAATTACAAAGCGGTTAATCTGCTATTCCTAACATTTGTCGCGCTCATTTAGATACATCCTATACTTTTTCTTTTGAATATTTTTATATTATTAATTTATTCAAAAAAGAGAAAAAGAGAGAGAAGAGAGCTTCATGACGTTTCACGATACTTGATGAGCTTGAATTTTTATATTATAAATTTATTCAAAAAAGAGAAAATGAAAGAAAGAGAAGAGAGTTTCATGACGTTTCATGATACTCGATGAGCTCAATCATTTGATGCCTTTGGCAAAATCTTTGATTCGCTAATCTAATCGTAACATCTCTATAAATGTTGATAAATGTTGCAAAAAAATGGATCAATCATACACAGCGCTTTTCGAAGCTTCTATCCCAGGTTCTAAAATAAATGACAAAAAATCACAAAAGCGTTTAATCCGCTGTTCCGTCGAGCAGCCGGCGTTATAGGACGAAATAAACAGGACTCGTCCTGACGCGGCGGATATCTGTCACACATTCGTCGTAAATCACGTATACAGTACATATACATAGTCACGTGCGCAAGAGCTAAACCGTCTTTGCGTCGCGCGCGTGTATAATCGTGAAGCGTTAATTATAATCGTTCCCTGATACGCCAATGGCGTGATTTCTCCCCCGGATCCTTTTCCGGCGATTGGTCGACCCATCTATACCTGGACGGAAGAGAGCGCAACCTGGACCGGACCTGGACGGAAGAAGGAATCAAGGGGCGGTCGTCGATGCCGCTGAAAGGAGCCGCAGGCCGAATCCAGGACAGCTGATACAATTTTGGCGGGCTCCGGAACAATAATGCAGAAGAGAGAAGAAGAGAAAGAGAGACGCCCAAGGGACGTCGAGGACGAGGGAAAGGGAAGAAGAGAAAAGGGAGGAAGAGGGAGTTGGTTTCTCCTCGTCGTCGCTGCGGCTCCTCTTGCGTTGCTGTTAAATAAGAATAAGTCCCTCCCCACCATCCGGGGACCCAAAACGAATAAAGAGGCGGGACACCTGGTCCCAGCCGCAGTTTGCTCGAGGTCCTCGCGCGATCCGGTCGGTAAGTCTCCTCTTCGTCGTCTCCGAATCTCTCCGGTAAATATCCAGTTCTTCTTCTTCTTCTTTTCTTCTTCTTCTTCTTTTCTTCTTCTTCTTCTGCTCGTAACTTCTCACGTCGGGGAACAATTATTGTGTTGTGCAGTGAAGAAAGAGGTCGGGCGCGAATATTCCCGCCAAACGGAGAAAAGTGATCGCGCCGCGAGTGATGGGATTCAACTGGGACTCGATTTTTCGTCGGCGGCTTCTAACGTCGCGTCCGATTTATTTCCTGCGTGTGACGCACCTCGATCAAGCGCGCCGCGTCACGTGCCGAAGAATATACGAGGAAAGAGAAGAGAAGAAGAAGCGGCATTGTGCGCGGCTCGGGAGAGAGAGAGAGAGCCGTCACGGCGAATTGACACGGCGATGATTGTCGGCGGCGTCGATCCGCATCTCCGATCTCTTCTGCACGTCCGGCCCGAAAATCGACACCGCGTGAGTGACGAGACAAGTTTGCTCGAGAAATGGAGGATCTCTCGTAAGATTCGAATCTCTTCTTCTCCGGGTAAGATTAACCAACGACGATCACAAATCCAATTCACCTCATTTTTTATAATTATATATATATTATTAATATTATTTAGTGTAATTATTTATTAATAACATAATTAATTATTAAAATCAAATAATAAAATTTCGAAAAACTCAATTAATATTAATAATATAGACATATTATTAATAAGAAAAATATCGGAACAAAATACGATTTGGAAACGTCCTTTTCATCAACTTTCGAAATGAAAAGAGATGGAAAACAAATAGTTAAATTTTTTTCTCGTCCCGCGGTCGTCCGTTGTTTTCCATTTCTATCTCGCGTCTTTGTATTTATTTTGTATTCGAAATGACGGAACGGTTTCCGAGGGTCAAATGTAGGTCGATCGATCGAGAGAGAATTCGGTAGATCCTTCGAGAATATAATTTCACGGAAGGTTTTCGAGCGTTCCTCGATACAGTGCGCGAAGAGACATTGTTTACATTACACGCACCAAGTGCCGCGATAGAGGTCGAGTTACAAGTTCCGAAGAAATGAGACGCGAGCGATAAACACAAGGCATTTCTTCTCGGACGAATATATTATTCGCGTGCGACTCAGCCGTGAGAAAAAGTCGAATTTCGGAAACATTATATCGAAGGTTATTCTTGAAAAACAATATTCGTACATATATATTTATAGAGGTCGAACGTTTCTATTGTTCGACCTCGTCCCTTTTGAAAAACCTGCGTATTTGTTCGGTTAGTTTTGAAGCGAACGGTTCGACCCGTATTTGTGTGTGTGTGTCGGGTGACTTTGTGCACGGATATACGTATACAAGAATTAGCGCGCCGAGGCTCCGAGTTTCTCGTTTCACAGAAATTTCGACGCTGGATCCCTATTGTCCCTATTTCGAGGCCCTCATTTTTCGGAGACCTACGGTCCATGAGAATGGCGACCTCGGGCTATGATTTGTGATTCGAAGTATACGATGTTGGAGGCTCTACGATTTGGAGACTGACCGCCAAGGTCACATCGAGAGCCCCCCTGTGCGCGCGAGCGAGCGAGAGAGAGAGTAGGAGAGAGCGAGCGCGCGCATTTCTCTCCCTCATCAATGGACGAACGCGTGTTACGCCGCGGCGCGGCGTGCGTAATCTCTCGCGTAATCTAACGAGTTGTGCGTGTCACGCGAAACGCGAGCGCACTGCCTTCCCGCGCAATTTCCGCTGACGATCGTCGACAGACGCGACCGCGTTTCATCATTTCGCAGAATCATCGGCTCCAATTCATTCGCTCGCACATGTCTTCCAATTTTTCATTAGAGAATTATCCGGATGTAGACATTTTATTCATCGTTTCAATTTTTATTTTATTTTCTCGATGTTTTTCGCGTAAGATTCTTTTTCTAAAACACTTTTGATATTTTACCTTAAAAGAAATTCCTCGATAATAATTATGACCGAAAATTTTAATTGCATCATTTTTTTTTTTTTTAATTAAGTTCCACCCAAAACTTATATTTTTTTTCGTTTTACAGCTCTTACAAAGAGACAAGAGGAATACCGCAGCCGGGTCTACGGGGCCCTTAGACATGTTCGGCCCTGGCTTCGACTCGCACGATCCTGCATCGCAAATTGGAGCGGAATGACTACCGTCGAGTCGAAAAGTATACATATACCGTCGTTTATTCGGGCGATTCGTCGACGCCGGAAAAGCCGCGTCACATTTTGCATCAGAGATAGGTCGAGATGCGTGACAATATTCAGTGAGAAATATTTCAATATTGCACTTGTCCCGGCCTATCGGGATGCATTATGTCCCGTCGTGTAACTTGAAACAAAGGGATCGACCGACAGACGAGAAAGAAAAGGAGAGAGAGAGAGAGAGGGAGACGAAGAAGGATACAGAAATTTGTCTTCTCAAGTAGTTCGAGATGAAAATTATCGAGGATCAGGCAGGTGGGGATGAAGGCAACATTGTTGACTTTATATCCAAATTGCACTCGTCCCGGCCTGCTGGGTCTACTCGATATATCGTCGTATCGTCGGACATTAATTTCTGATATTAACGATTGCACATCTTAATAACGATTCTGATAAGAATGTATCTCCAGTGAATTCGGATCTCGATGCTATAACGGCACATTAATTTATCATATCGTTTTATCGAAAAATCCAAGTGTTGGGTTGCAAATTAGTTTCAGTTTTGCTTGACAGGTTTTACGAAATTTTTGTAATATATTTGACAAAGTTAGAAAAATTCATAAGATATGTATGCACGAGATTTTTTAAATTTTATTTTCCTTTGACAAAGAAGTTTTAAAAACAAAAATCTGTAAATTTTTTATTATCCTTTTAATATCTCGAATGTTTTGCAATTTCCATGTATATTTATACATTGATTTATAAATATAAATTTTCACGTCTCAGAAAAACAACAGGGAAATTATATTTTTACTATACGAATTTTATTAACCATTATATAATTTTATAATTTCATCTGTTGATTATGTTTGAAAATTGTTCGCGTTTATAGCAACGAAAACTCAATTCACCGAAATTAGTCTTCGCGGTCTTTGTTTCTGAAATGAAATCACTCTGCATAATAGTGCACAAGTCTGTACCAGTGAAAGCTAAATGTTAATGTGTAATATATGATTCTCTTATGAGGATATAACGTAACAACATTGTGATTTGCTCGTATCTTTTCACTTGGTTTTTTTCTCGGAGTAAATTAGATATAATTTCAAATGTATATGCGTGTGCATGTATTCACATGTAAATTTTAGTTTATGTTGTAATTGTCGAATCATTGACAGTCGAAAGCCGCATCCGAATTAATTTCTTTTTTATATTTCGATAGAATTCTTTTAAAGCATGAAAAATTAACGTGAATTCCAGCAATGTTAATATGTATGTTATTTTTGATTATCTAAATGTGTTATATACTTTTATACGTGTTTCAGCTGCAAAAACAAAGCGAAAAAGCGTGCATTTGTAAAGGACAAAAAATGGGAAGTACAATAAAGATTTAATAAAATTAGAATATATATCTTAAAATCGCTATCATTTTTAATTTCTTCCATTCCTTTTACTTGAGTACATCTTTCTTAAAAAAAACAAAAAAAAAATCAAAATAAACAGGTTGATTTTTTAATCTGATGGGAAAAGGATTAGATATAAAAAAATCTCTCCTATAAAAAAATCATTTTTAAATGTTCTTGTTTAAATTGAAAAGTCGCTGATCTAGATATACGTCATAGATTCGCAATAATACATTTATTTGCATTGCGATTCTCTGCGAGAGCTTTCGTTCTCCAGGATGTCATATCGGTTTTCTGCGCATTTCCGGCCGATTCGAAAGAAAGGCGAGCAACGTCCGCGTCACCTCGCCGGGCGCGGTTATTAACGTTCGTGCACGAATTCGGAAGGAAAGAGGAAAAAGAAAAAAAGGAAGTTGCGTATCCCTTTGTGAGCAGCGCGGCGCTCACGTAACCGTTTCGTGAAACGGTCGCACGGCGGAGGAAGAGGCAAGAAAAAAGGAAGGAAGGAAGGGGGAGAAACGGTCTTCTCTCTCCCCACAGGACCTCCTGTTTACCACGGGCTTACCCGCGAATTTGCGAGACGCGAGGATTCGGATTTCCTGTCCGCGAGAGAAGAGGGAGAGATGCGCTCTCCTGCTATAGATGTAGCATATATACATATATATATATATTTCTTTTCCTCGTTGCGCTCCCGTTTCTCTCCTTCTCACCCCGTTCCCTTACGGTGCCACGTGTAAAACGTACCCCCAAAACGCGGAGTGTTTTATAATACTCTCTCGATGGCGCACAAAGAAAACAGCGGGGAAAAAAGAAAGAGGAAAAACTCGATATATCAAAGGACGAAGGACACGGCCAAGAATTCGGCAAAGGGCAGGAGGAGGAGGAGGAAGGGAGGGTTACGTTACGTTCGATCGAACAAGGAAACACAATAAAAATAGTGAGGTCCCCCGAAGCGTGGAGGGACGCGAATCCTGTTTTTCTCATTCGTCCCTCTCCTACTTACCATCGCTTCCGCGAGAGAACGCGCGCGCGCTGCACTGCGTGACGCGCAAAAGCATCCCTCTCTTTAAGGAGAGAGTCCCACGGTTTGAAATAAAACACCTGGCTTCTCGCCCGCCCGCGTGTGTGCGTGTACGCACGTTTACGTACACGGATGCGCGGCGTCTCAGCCGTTTTTCGACTGCCGCGCCGGACGCGCATCACAATAGAGCTCTAGTTGCCTAAAGAAATATTTTTACTCTCTATCGTTTTGTATTCCACACGCATGACCAATTTTTTCCGAGATTAATCAAATATAAGTTTTTCAGCTCATATGTATATATCGGTAAAATTAAATCTCTGTGCGTATCTTTGCGATTTTTTCAAAAAAGATTGCTTCGCTTACTGCAGTTGATAAGAAACAGTAAATTTAAATAATGAGAAAGAAAGAGAGAGCAAAAGATACAAGTTCTATAAAATATATAAATTGAAAGATATCTAATATTATTGATTATTTCAAAGATATAAATATGCTACAAAATATCACACTACATTAAAATTGGATTACTTAATATTTGATGAAAATATGAGATAAAATATCTTGAAAAGTACACTCGTTGCGATAGAATATATTAAAATTGATCGAGTACACAGCTCTTATAGTTACTTTATATGAAAATAAATGTTTCTTTTAGGGCACTTTTGCTCCCCATACTGATGCGCGTAGAACTGCTTAGCTTAAGATATACACGCGTTCTCACGACGAGAGAAGGATCTGCACACGAGCTTTCTCTCTCCTCCTCTCTCGTTTTTCTCCGGCCGGAGACTGGTTCCCTTCGGGCTTCCTTATAAACTTTATTGAATTCTTTGTAATATGTCAAAGGGTTCACCGTGTGCAACCGTAAACGCGCGCTCGCGCCATTCATATGCTAAACAATAAATTCGTTGAAAGAAACGAATCTCTATCTACCGTTCTTTTTCTCTTTCTTTTTTTCTCTTTCTTTTCGACGAGAGAGAAGAGCAGCTGGTACATACCTACGTCGTCGTCCAGTTAAAAACCAAGGAGAGGATGATACCTTGAGCTATTTAATGAAGAGGGGTGCAAGATGTACCCTCTGCCTGACACAGCGGTGATGGTGCGGTGATGGTGGTGATGATAGTATAGTGGTGGTGAGGCCAGCTGCTGCTAGAAAGAAGGAACAATGCATTTACCGATGACGCACAATTCCGAACAAGCGCGTGTGTAAGTGGGTCATCGGGAATTCTAATATTATGCAGTGGGAATTTAATTTTTTTCCCTTTTTAATGGGATTAATTTCATGCCGCTGCGTAATAAATGTATAATGTATGTAACGTGTTAATCGTTCCTGAAATGCGCGACGATACGCACATATATATGATATTAGACTAAGAAAATTGAAGATAATTATAAACAACTTTTATATTTTATATTTATAGAAAGAAAAGATTTTTTATATTATATAATTGAATTTTATATTAAAATTGTATATATATACAATAATGTATATGAATTTTTAGTTTGTATATGTATTATTAACATTGCATTAATGCATTTTGCAAAATATAAAGACTATATATTTGCAACAAAATTTCTATATTATTTTTTAATGGTAGCTTTCTTGAGATAATTTTCGATATATAATTTTATATATATATTCTTATAGCTTCTCGCGAATCTTGTAAAGTAAAATATTTAATATATTATATAAAAAATATATTTTATCATTTTCTTTTCATCATAAGTAAAATTTCATTTTTGTCAATTATTCAAAAAGTATATAAATAATCAACGATTTCATTGATTGTTCGAAATATCGATTTCAAATTAATCGAAGAATCTTTTTCACTAGAGACACTTTGTATACATTACGCGATATATGTATATATATATATACACATTTCCGTTACGTACTTTTTATATTTTATATGAAGTAAAGCCTGCAGATAGGCAACCAACCAGATGGCCAAAGTATTGCTCTACAAGAGGTTGACACAAGTTGGTCAGATGATTCGTATCAATACGGACTTGTAAATGCATCAGGCCAGGTGGAATAAATAACAGTGCAGTCGAGTCGATTCACAGAGAAGTGGGAACGTCCGGCATTGATTCTGAAATTCAATCGCACACACACACACATATATATAGCAAATATTCTATACACGATAAAAATATTAAAGAAATAAATAATTTATCACGATGAAACTTTTTATAAGAATCAAAACTGTTTTTTTATGATAATTAAAATTGAAGTATAGGAATATTACGCAAAAAATTTATTCATTATTAATGCGCATTATTTTATATCATATACATTTTTTAATTAATTTTTCGTGTACGTAAAAATATATATTCGCCAGTTTTATTTTTCTTACACAGATAAATAAATTAAGTATATTATGCATGTAAAAAAGACTGCTTGCCAAGAGATATTAGTTACACCAATTGTTCTAACACGATTGTCTAACCACGTTTGTCGATTTTGCACGCGAATTGTTAACGCGAGCAATTATATTATGGTGAAAAACTTACTTAACTTGAAATTTCAACTGACGAATTTATATTAATATACGTTATCGATTAGTCTTACCAAACATACCTAATTATGCAACGAAATTGCGTGTCCTTGACATTAATGAAGTATATAAAATGATGCATTCGTCTCTGCTGCAGTTGATTATTCGCCACCATAATGTAATTATGGCTGTAGTCCACTTGTTGCTACAGATGCGTCCAAGTGGAACGCGCCGAATGATTCGTATGATTCGTATGATTCACTCGATGCCATGTTTATATATAATCCTAACCTGATTTAACCTCCAAAGTTTTCGTCGTAGAGGTAAAATAAAAGTTTAGGAAAAATTAATTAAAAAAAAAACTCGCACAATGAATTCTTTAGCGAGAATTTCACGTAGGTATGTAACGAGCTATTATTCACTCGATTTATGTACATTAATCATTTCTTCGAATAAAATCATGAAACTTTTATACATGTGCGTGCAGCTCACGACGAACGCTGATTTATCGTTTTTTAAAATAAATATATTGAAAGATTTGTTAATTTTGTGATTAATTCTTGTGATTTACTTAATTTTTATTTATGTGGCTTTATTATTTCATTCGGTCAAATATTAATGATATATTCAAGAATACACATTTGTTTCTAAAATAATTTCTGTGAAAATATTTATGAATTTTGTAGAAATAACTTTCATTTATACCTTAAATATTTGCAGGAAATTATATCAGGAGTTGATAGTGCGACTGCAATCAACAACAGTATCATCATCCTCATCCTCGGATATTTGCATTCCAAACAGGATAGAACGTGGCCCAACAGATATTTTAAAAGTGAGTAAAATTATTGTATTTTGTTTTACTCCTGCAAATAAGAGTAAATTTATTTCTTATGATGATGTTTCTCTAAATATATGATGTGATTTATCTTGTAGGCTCTTGAGAGTACGATAACCAGAGACTATACAGCGCCACATTATAAATTTCATGACGATCCTTATTTGATGCCGCTATCAAAAGGGCAAATGCGCAATTATGCTTTAGCAAAAGAGTCTGGGAAGAAAGCTGCGATGTGGATTCACAACGAGCATCGTGATTTGTTCCAACACAAAGTAGCAGATCCTGAAATTAAGGTAATACATTAAAAATGATTCTATTATTTGAATATAATATATTGAGCATGTTCCAGTATACACTGCCAGTAGTTTACATCACGTATATATTATAAATTTTCAGTACTAGCAGTGTATATTGAAATATGCTCATTTATATCTGTTTGTCAATTTTTATGATATTTTACATTTACTTGTCAACAAATACATTGAGTTAACACAATAGTAAAATATGTATAGGCATTTGTGCCGCCTCCTATTTATACAGAAGAAAGTAAAGTAACAGAGGAAACATTATTATATGAAATATCAAACGGCCATGTTTCCAACTCTATTTTGGTATATAAATTACTAAAAAACGTGACAGTGCCAACAAAACAGGCTCTCCTGGAATTGTTGTGTTTTCACAATAATGGTGAATCTATCAACACCGAATTATTGGAGACTCGTTGGTATATGTTAGGCGAGAAACGTATCAAGAATACATGGATGTGAGTATATGAAAATTGAATACATTAATACTTTTTCATGTATATACCGTTCTCACAGTGTTGACTTTAAATAATATTTTTGTATCATGATTTGCAGACATCATCCGGAAATCGATATATTATTTAAATTTTTAAAGGAACAAGAACCCGCGGTAGCAGCTGCTGCGTACAACGCGATGATATGCGGTCTTGCTAAACACTTCAATGTAAGATATCTAGCTCATTCTAAATCGATAATTATGATTATCCCAGATCGTAAGAGCAATTTAATTATAAAATATTTTTTAATTATAAAAATGTATATATAGACTTATTGGAAATATTTTTGTCTGTTTAGACGGATAAAGTTTGGTATCTGTACACAGAATGTCAGGAAAATAATATACCGTTATCTATCGATGGATATAATAGTATAATGTCAATAGTGTCACTGTTGAGAGAAGAAGACAACGCAAAAACACTGATAACTGATATATACAAAGCAATGGCGACGAACGGGATAATTCCAAATATACATACGTTTAATGCAGTTCTTCATGCAGTGTCTACCTTCAAAAATAATCGAGTACTTCTCGATTTAACACGCAATGTATTTGCCGATATCGCGAAATTCGAACTTAAGCCGTCGTTAACTACGTATTATTATGTACTACGAATTTTAAGTAGATTTGGTAATTATTCGACTCACATTTTTATTTTGCAACTTTCTGTGTCGATCAAAACATTCATAAGTTTATTCGGCGAAACAGGTGATGCGGCTTACAGGCCCTTTACACAAATTTTGAAGTCGTTGAAGGAGGAAACTCTTACCATTCAAAGTGCAACAGACTTAAATTTCTTCGTTACCGCGATGGAAATGGCTTGCAAACAGTTTTGCGAACGTCAAGTGGGCGAAATGGTTAACGAGCTTCTTCTCTCTGGTGAAAATTATAAATTCATCGGTGACAGCTACAAAGTAAGTATTCTGAATTAGGACAGTTTATGAAAATGTTATACGATAAAAAAAATCGTTTAATAAATTTTTTAATTTTAATGATTTCTTTAAATAGCATTATTATTTGGATAGAATTTATATTTAATTTTACACATTTTATGTTATGCATATTTAGTATAGTTATTTTTTCCTTGTTTTTCAGGAAAATTTATACTACCGAACGTACTTGGAATTAATTTTGGCAACGGAGGAATTTGAAACATTTTTCAAGGTCTATAGTAAGCTCGTACCACATGTGACTATACCGGAACCCGCCGTGATGAAGGCTATATTAGAAGCTGTTCAATTTTATCCTGCGGAGACCGTTACGCAATATATACCAAAACTCTGGTCGCACATGGTCATGTTCGGTCATCTGGACAGGGAAGGTTTATTAGAGGAGATATTGCACTTGATGAGCGTACATTGTAAACCCGTGTCCGAATCTGCGTTGAACGCGCAATATGCGGAGATTGCACTCACTGTCTGGGATCATATACAAGTAATTGAAATTAATTTTGTTAATTATGGATGTCTTTACAATCAATAATAGACGAATTTGGAATCCATTTTTCTTTAGCAAGACTGACGAGATACTTTCCGAATTACATATAAGTAATTAAAGAGTTTGTTTCTATGAAATTTTAAAGAGAAATTATAAATAACAAAATTAATATCCTCTCATTCAATTTCGAGTAAATTTTAGTTATAGAATTTTAACCGCGAAGAAATAGAGTGTCGAAAAAGAAAACAAGGTGCAATAAATGCGATGATTTTTCTTATTATTTTTGCTAAAATCGATTCCAAATCGGTGAATCTATAATTAAAATTAAGTTTGATGTAATAAGATGTGTTAAACTAATGTCTTTTGTAATCGATACAGGCACAAAATACTAAAAGAATACAACATGTTACGGTTTCCAACACAATAATGGGCAATATCATAATGCTACTTTTACGCGGAGATAAGTTCGACAAAGCGACGGAAATTATGTTGTTGTTAATTGAATCGCCGCATTTGATAATCGGTACTATTACAACAGATCATATACGTGAAATATTCGAGCTGTGTTTAGTTCAAACGCACGTGCCTACAATTTTAGTAAGTATATATAAATCTTTTTTTTTAATTTAGTTAACAGCGGTATAACATTTCTTTTTATTTAATTTTAATAACCGATTGATATCATATTAATGTCGCTACATCTATATTTTCAGAATCTCCTAACATACGTTACTGCTAACGATCTAGAAGGAGCCGGCGAAATGGCTAAAAAGTTGCAAAGTACTATACCTCTTACACCCGATCAAGAAAATGTATTAGTTACTTTAGTGGGTAACGATATTCTACAAGTCTTCGATGAAAATTAAATCAAATTAAATAAAGCACAAAGTGCTTTATTCATACATTTGGTCCTTGATTGCAATTTTGTAGAGTTAGTATGTGACAGCACAGTGTAGGAATAAAGAAGAAATATTTAAAATAATTATAATATAATAAAACATCGCCATGATATAAAAATATCTTGCTGAGATATATGAAAATTTATCAATAATTTTTTAACGTAATTATGCCTGAATCGATACACTGTAACGCAATTTTATATATATATATATAATATAAAATTGTTTTTAAGGACATATTTATGTATTATAAATACTCTTTGTACAAAACTGTAATATGTATCATTCGGGAGAAGAACTTACTTGACAGAAAACTTTTTGCATTATCGTTATTCCGTACCGCGTCACGCTTTGAAGAATTAAGTGGAGAACTTTTAAACAATCAGGCGTATGATTGACATGTACCAATGTCCTTGTCTCTTGATAGTTGGGGCTTAAATCATTAATAAATTAAGTCGGTTGCAGTGGGAGGCGGCAGCCCTCCAGCCGCTCAAATACTCATTTCCTGCGTCAGACAGCACAACTCTTCGGTCCGCTGTAAAGTGTAGAATGTTAAAGTTGGCTCTATCCGGAAAAATCGAAAAGGTATCATCGTCGAAGGGATCATCGTCGTAGAGATTGAAATTTCCGACAGATCTCTGTCAGAGTGATGGATAGCAGCGGCGACGGTAGTAATAAACTCACGCTCGACGCTGTGCGCGAGTTAATTATCGAAAATGAGCCCGACGTGGAGATTCATGATTTGGACGAAGAACCAGGATCGGGAAGAGGAGACAATTATACTTCGATGTTGTACCGGGTCCGGGCGAAGGGGCGTAAACTGTTGAAAAAAGAAGAATGGATTAATTACGAGTGCGCTATCATTTATAAGATTCTGCCGGAATCTAAGATACGTCGCGAAGCATTCAAAAGCGAAATGCTATTCAGAAATGAGGTCGTGTTCTACAAGCATGTGTGGCCTGCATTGAACAGACTTCAATCGAACGATAGAAGGGTGTTCAGCGGGGTACCCAAAATATATGCCGCTAGAGCCAATCTTATTGCTATGGAGGATCTGAGAGTGAGAGGCTTTAAAATGGCAGATAGACGGAAAGGGCTAGAGATGGAAAACTTGAGACACGTGTTGAAAGCTCTAGCGGGCTTTCACGCACTTAGCTTAACGCTAAAGGAATCTAGGTAAGTATGATTTATCTTGAGATTTTTGGGATTACAAAAAAATATTAATAAAAATAAATAAGTAATGTTTAATCATTAATCAGATTTTCGAAGAGATAAAATAAATGTGTTTGAGAATCAAGTGTTGCAATTAAAAATATTAATAAAAAGGAATTACTTTTTTTTTCATTAACAATCACGAGTTGTTTTGTCTCGTTATCTTTATCCACTAGTTTTAATGCAAAAAGATACATCACTCTTTGAAGGCCGGAGGAGTTCACGAAATTAACAAATCCGGAACACGATCAAAGTATACGAGAAACATTATTTCGACGAGACAATGAAGATTGGTATCGACAATATTATCGCGTTGCCGTGAATAACGCTATCAGAATGGTATCCGAAGCGCTACCTTTGCACATGGATCACAGGAGAGAGGAAATAATGACAAAGCTGCAAGCTTTCCTAAACGAAAACGTATTTTTTCGCACTATGAGCGAGCTTGTCTCTGCGCAAGGACCTCTCTCCGTATTTTGTCACGGCGATTGCTGGACCAACAATATCCTCCTTCGGGATGAACCAAGTTCGGATACAGAGGTGAATCTTTTATTTTATTACGAAAATGTGAAAAGTGCTGCGTACACAGCATATTGCACCCTTGTATTTCACCTTGTACATATCAACGATAAAAGATTGCATTTTCAGAAAGATAATTTATCGAGAGAGAGAGAGATGATACTTTGTTTCTACAAATTCTATCTATCTTTGTACGAGATAACGAGACGAAAAAACCATTTTTATTCCATACATTTTTATTATATAAATTTATAAGATTCTTATATATGATTCAAATGCTTTTCTTCATCTATGATCTTATTAAAAAGACTTCAGTTTAGCGAAATTGGTCACACCTAGACCCGTGTAGCCGCGAGTTCAAAGAAAAGATTCTTGCCTTATGTACAATTACACACAATTAAGATAAATTCCGACACCGACTTGCAGAGAAGTATAACGTAAAATTACATCATGTCTAAAAATATGAAAAAAAAATGTATATAATATATATTTTACTCGTTTTAGTTTTTAAACATCTGTCCTCCTCCGCTATTTAGTTTATTTTCAACTACTTGGTTTCTTCATTCACGTTAATTCATAAATAATATATCAGACATCGATTTCAATTATCTCATAAAAATGAACTACGATATACGTTGCAAGAATATTTATCCCGTGATATAGATATCGCAATCTATAAATCATATTCGAAATTCTGACAGAATGTTTGGCTGGCACGAGAGTGCGAGGTGCGCCGCACCGCGAAACCTCCTAAGACTTAACTTTTAATACTGTGCTTCTGCAGGCCGTTTATCTTGTCGATTTTCAACTGACGCGGGTTGGCTCCCTCGCTCTTGATCTTGCGAACTTGCTATACTGCTGCACAAGTGGTGTTGTTAGGCGGGCTTACATGACACAGCTTCTCCAGCATTATCATTCCCATCTGATGTCTTCCTTGCGTGTCCTCAATCCGAAACAACCACCGAAAGATTCATCTGTCGTATGGGAATTGTAAGTAAAAAAATTATTGAGATTTAATCATAAAAGCAATAGCTATAATCAAACAATTAACTAGCCTTAGAAATTTGTAAGTAATTTTATTCGAAGTTCCTATTTTTTCAAATTATCTTAATCTCCATAAATAAAATAAATATATTTATGCTACATAAAAAACTTTCCAATAATTTTTAATATGAATTTAAAACGATATTTTAATAATAAAACTTTCAATATTATTTACTTAACAATCACAGACTGAACGAAGAGATGCGAAGATGCGGACGATTCGGATTGGGATTGGCACTGGATATACTGCCAATTAGTACATGCGCGAGTCACGAAGCACCGAATTTGTACGAGACGAGTAGCGCGGAAACTAGTAGCGAGGAGAAACATGTTACGGTAGAAGCACCACCACCTGGAGGTGCCGAGTGTGCGCGACTCATGACTGACTTAGTGTTGGAATTAATAGACAATAATGCTTTGTAGATCAAAATATATATCGCATTATCCCTGGTAATAGTGTATATAGAATAATATGTTTAATACATATTATACATATATCTTATATTTATAAAATACATCACTCTCTTATGACGTTTCGTTTAAGAAGAATGATATAAAGAACTATAGAAGATTCGATGTACAGGTACAAGATGAAGAAAGAATGAAGAGAAATCATTTCTCACCGTGTGATTATATATATATATATATATATATATCTGTGTGTGTGTGTCCATATAATAGAAATCTTAAAATATTTTGTGGATTATTTATTCCTATCTCGAAACACAACAAAATTTTTCGAAAGAATATGAAATCATTTTGCATAGGAAGCGATCTATAGCTCAGAGATAGATAACTATCATTGACTGAGAATACAGAAACGAGGAAAAATTGAAAAATGATGTGGAAATTAAATAATATACGCGTCGATTCTTCTGTAAAAGTAATTACAACATTAACAATCGATTAATTATTCAAAAATTCAATACTCACGAAAAAGTTATGTCTGCTGCGGCGGTGTATGCGGCGGCGGCTGTTGCACCTGAGCCTGCGGACTCGGCGGTTGCTGTTGCTGCTGTTGCGTGCCAGGCGGTTGCCAAGGTGGATGCTGTTGATTCTGCTGTTGCTGCTGCTGTTGCTGTTGTTCCTGAGCCATTCGCTGATGAGCCTGCTGCCGCGCTCTGAACTCGGCTGCCTTCAACTGTTCCAAATGGAACTGCTGCCGCTCGGTGATGAGCTGCTGCCGCTGATACTCGAGACCCTCACGCTCACGCTCCATCGTAGTTTCCAATTCTTCGAAGTGACGTAATTTGATCTCTAATTTCTTCATCTGCGTCTCCACCAGCAAAGCGACGAGCGACTTTATTTTGCGTTCTTCCACAGCTGCTAAATGTTTAGCTTTAACAGCTGCAGCCGCTAATGCTGCTGCCGCCGCAGATTGAAGCTGAGCATCTCTTACAACCTGTACAAAATTAAGTTTGACGTACAGCACTGTCTAATTGTCCAAAAAAAATTTTAGACAAAACTTTTTTTTAATAAAAAATGTGATTAAATCGATTTTTTTTCAAATCGCTGTAGCATTTTACCTTATCCTTCTTTTCTTTTGCTTCCGCAGCTTCTGGATCAGTGGTGGATTTTACGTCTTCTTCACCCTCCTTCGATTCGTCTTCCTTCTTTGTGACGTCCACCTGAGATGGTTCAACGTCCATTGCGTCTTTAGGTTTTTCTGGTTCCTCTTTTTTTGTTTCGGGAGTTGGCACAGTCGAGTGAGGCGAACTAGCTGCACCCGTCGTGGGAGTCGCGGATGCTGTTGTGTCGTCAGGTGGTTCGGGTGGTCCTGTACCTGCAATACCCGATTGCGCCAAGCCCGCCGCTGGGTCAAATTTACCTATTTAGAAATATTTATTCATTATATATATATATATATATATATTACATTTTCTTAAAGAATAAATCATTAGAGCAGATTTAGACACTACGGTTATAAAAAAAATTACCATCCGAATTAGCGCTAGCTTGAACATTTCTTAAATGCTGATCCAACAACGCAGCCGGCACTTGGTCCTTTATCGCAGCAAATTCCTCCATGGCGGCCTTCGCCGCACTCGCAGCTACCCTAGGATCCACGACTGATGCGAGAAAAGCGACTGTGCTCATGACAGGATTACCAGCTTTCGAAAATGGTACCGGCTGATAAGCCAAAGGTCCTAATCCTTCAGGTCCACCTTCCTCGAGATATGGATCCTCTATAGGTAGACGTAAAAAGTGCAAGATACACTCGTCCTGTGTTCTCGAACCCACGTGTTCGCATACTTTGTTCCAGTCGTCCTTGTGCAATTCCAATCCCTCCAATAACAGGAGCGTTTCTTGCTCTGTCCAATCGCGCGTAGCGCCAGCCGCTTGCTTATTCTTCAGAACCGCCGGTTTTCTCGAATATTGATCGATCTTGAGAGCAAAATTTGCCATCGCACCCGCCGCAACCTTCTCCTCCGGACCTGATACAACTGTTGGTTTTTTCTCCAAATCGAGCAACATCTTTGCGGCGGACGGCTGTGGCGTTTTTGGCGGATTTGGATTAACTGGCGCCAAACCGGACGGCGTATCTGACAGAACATGGAAGTGCGACGTTGGTGGAGGTCCCATGGGTGTCGGTCTAGATTCCGCGTCCACTTGATAATTAATGAGTCCCCATTGCTCCAAAAATGCATGCACACGCATAATCGCGCATACATCTCCGGCCAAATTTCGTCTGTGAAAATACATATTATATATGTAAAGAGAGAAATTTTTTTTCTTTTTTATTTATCGCTAAAACTATAGAACAGTTGTATCAATATATTACAACAATATTGACAACATTTGTATAAGCATTATATTGAAATATAAATTAGGTATAGTATATGTATAAATTAATACATAGTTAAATATATACGTCACCTGCAGGCGGTCGATGTAATATATTCCGTTGGATTTAATCGATAGGTATCAATCATAAAATTTCTATATGCAAGATAGATTTCCGGAGTTTTGGATTTGTTTTTACCATTGAAAAATTCTGACAGAGCTCTCTTCTCAATAGTGTGAATCGAGTTATAATCGAACCAAGCAGAGTAGCTAGGAACAACAATGTGATGTGTTTGCTCTGTCACATTATCTTCTGGTTCGTCTTTGCCACCTTCACCTCTTTCTTTACTAGTATCTCTCTCCTCTCTGTCTTGACCGCCTTGAGAACTGCCTTTATCCCCTATGTAATATCGATAATTTTTCAATTCAGAGTTTGTGTTAAATTAATAACAAATAACTCGAAAACATTTCTAATTATTGTCAACATTATGATAGATTACGCATTACATAACAACATTAAACTATAGATTTAAGTTTAATTATCTAAATTTTGTTACATACCTTCCATTTGTTCATCAAGGTCGGTCAAATTGCCGGATTTGAGAGGTTGAAGTTCGCTATCTTGCTTTTTACTACCAGTAGATGTTAAAGTGGAATTTCCTGTTGTTGAGTTACCCTGACCAGTAATTGGTGGATTTGTAGGTGTAGCGACCACTTCAACGATGCGGGGTTCGGCGGGTGGATCCTCCATTCCCTGAGTTAGATCTTCCTCTTCCTCGCCGCCACGTGATTTCTTCGGAGCTGTTACTGATGACGCGGATGCGCTTTGAATACCCGATGGTGCTCTGCTACTGTAAACAACATACACAAAGTCGAAAGTGAGAAAAATTCTTTTTAAGATTCCAATTTGCTATCAAAAGTTTTCACACCTTTTACGTTTTCCGAGCTTTGGGGGTGGGCTGGGTGATCGTTTTCTCTTCGGTTTCTTTGCGGGTGGTGGATGAGACGGCTGTGCCATCAAATCTTCTACGGACAGTCTGTACTTGTGTACTCTCTTCTGACCGTTATCATCTACCTCATAATCTTCCTCGTTCATCCACTCGTTATATTGATCCAAATCTAGCGCCCATGTAGCTGATACTTTGTATACTGATCTAGAGAACAATTTACAAAATTTCTTTATTAACAAATACAAATATATCAATTAACAGATACATAATTAAAACTATATTTTACTATCAAACTTGACAATAGCAAAATTGTAATTCTCATTTTTCAAATAAATATTTCTTGATCAATTTATGTTAAAAGATTTATCAAATGTCTAGTACCTTGAATTTGTATTTGTATAAGTTCCTTCAGGATAGTCCCATGGAAGATCCACTGTCAACCACGAATCATAGCTGTCTGGGAAATAGTACCAATGAATTAGAACCGACCTCTCGCGTCTCATACAAGGACGCGCATATTCTTCTTCCATTGGATCCACTGGAGGATAAATAATATGCGTAGCATCTGCTTCATTTTCAACGACGGTTCCTTGATGTTTTCTAACTACTTCCTTGATTTTTGCAGCTGTGGATTTATCAACATCTGGTCTCACAAAAACACTTGGTACAGTCATACATCTATTCTGTACTAAAACACGTTCCGCTGCCATCAGCATATCTACTGTACGATCCATACGTGATCCTGACTGTAATAACAGTTTTTTTATTATTTTAATTATTTTATTTGTAAATTTTGTGTGTAAAATTTTTATAAAACAGAAGAAAACATTTTAAGAAAAACTGTTAGAAAGAATGTAGAAACAATTTTAGGAAAACAAAAATAAAATAAATTACTTTTCCCACAGGGAAATCGAATCGCCTCCATCCTTGCTCCTGTTTGAAACGATAAGCGGTTGCTAATATGTGACATACACCACCACCAGGTTTTAAATCTAAGAAACATTTCATCTGCAAAAATAAAATTGTCAATTTAAAAATATATAATACAGTATTACTTTCATTATATAAATGATATTGTATATATGAAATATTTCACATACTGGAAGCCTAGTCATAGGTGGCTTTGATACATTTTTTCCTAGATTATCTTCTTGGAACTGCAGAAGCTGCACCACTAACGTGGCTAAACTTTTATTGGTGGGCGGATCCGTTTGCACATACTACAGAAAAAATCATACAAAATTATCAAAACAAGAATCAAACGTCAATTTCCTCGCAGTCAATACAGGTTAACAAAATGTCGTTTCGCGTTGCTCCAATTTCCTCCCGTTTTTAAAATAACAATCTAATTCTCTTGTTAACGTTACGTCCAGTTTTCCATTTATTATTCCACGTCCATACAAAATAATAATAAGCGATAAATTAACCGTTAATTAATTCCACGATCGCGTACAGAGTCATCGAGACGAATCTCCGAATACGCATTTAATATACACTATTATATATCGGCGCATCGTAAAAATTCTCGCGAGATTCTTTTCGGAACGTCGTATTTTTCCACGAGAGACACGCAGGCGATTATCGGAAAAATCACGATCGACGCGAGTCACCGAGAAAAAAAGAAAAATAAGAAAGAGAGAAAGAGAGAGAGAGAGAAAAAGCGAAGCCGTGACGGACGCCGGGTCCATGTTCGCACGAACGAACGTACCTTTTTGCAATTCTTCAGAAGCCACTGCTTGACGCCGTCGAGCTGGGTGAGGATTTCCGGCGCCTCGAAGAACTTGGCGTTCGGCCCGCCGTCCTTTTTCGGCCCTAGCGACAGCATCTTTCATAGATTTTCGACGACGAAACTCGACGAAACCGTACGGGAAGTAACGCGCTGAGAGCGCAAACATGACACGCCTCTGAAGTTGGTGCTTGTTTGTCGGGGCGCACCACGTTTGCCGCGACGACGAAAAAACACGTGTCACTATGGAGAAACGTCACGACGAAAATGTGACGACGAGACGAATCGCGGCGAAATTTTATCCGCCCTTCGCGGCGTCCGGCTCTTCGCGGAAATTTTTCACGGAAATTTGCTCGAAAATGTTATTTTGACGCGAGGCGAAACGCGATGGTTGGTAAAACGCGTCCACGAAACATGGCCGCCGTACGCGCGCCTGTCATTGGTCGAGACGCGAGTCGCCATTGGTCGGCCGACCCGGTGACAGGAAATCGGAGGAGATTTCATCGACGGTGCTGCCTGCGGAATCGCGCCGCAACTTCCGGAATTCTTTCTCGGTAAAGTCACTAGAATATCTAGGGATTTTGTTGAGGACCCGCAGTTGGCAGCGCTGCGTAATCCGCCATTTGTGCCTCGGCGTGGATGCATAATTCACGTCGAAAGCGTCCGTTTGCGATGAATCTGCTCTGCGAGACGGTGTCCGAACAGGCGCGGCAGGAAACGTGGGTCGTCCTTGAAAATAATCGAGTCTATTTTTAATCGTCGTCCCGTTTTTTTATTCATTTTTATGTCATCATGTTCGACGGCGAGAGGAAATGCCGGATCGATATCCAGACGTCCGTTTTGCGTCACGTGTGCGTTTCCTGCACTTTTTCTTCTTGAATGGAAGGTGTAAGTGGAGGGTGCATAAAGGTACACAAACTATCGATGCCGATGACTTTGACATTTCCGACGCGTTGTATAAACATTTTTTTCGACGTCAAAAATCTCGTTTTTATTCGACGCGGTTTTTTTTATTTCGGTTTGCAATTGACGTATCTTTTTAATAATTTCACCCGAAAGCCCAGTTCCGGTTGTACAGTTTGTCATTAATTAGGCGCCATAACTATCCAGTCTTTCCGCTTTTATAATTAATGTATGCATTTCATCGAACACACATGTACGGCCCTAAATACGAATATATATTCGGATATTTGTAGGTTATTTTGCGGTTCTTATCTCTCGCGCAGATGCGCGTACCGTTCTTAATTTTTCTATTTTATGAGAAAGAAATGCAAAATTAAACGTGAGAGAACCCTATGTACGATCGATATCGAGTGCATTCCTTTTGGCTTTATAATTACAACAAAGCATGAATTAAAATGACGACAGATGTGTTCGATGCAAATGGCATTTTCCATCGCAGGCACTCGGACAAATCGATAATTATTCATCAAGCTGCATATAATTAACAAAATGTAAACAGAAGAAAATAAATTATTCATCGATTAATTATTCTCGAATAAATAATACCGCGATATTGCAATCGAATCGTCCACGAATAATGTGCGTATCATATGTATACATATTATACATATATATATATATATATATATGTATACAGAAGGGAAATGGCGGAAATTTCGTTACAACAACTTCCGCCATCGTAAGACTCATCGCATCCATAAAGCACAACAATGTATACACACATACCTATATATTCTCTCGTATATAAATCCGACGTATCGTATTGATTCATCGCAGAAATGATTTCAACCACGCCGAGGAAAAATGTATTCAAGTCGGCGTAGTCGAAAAAAAAAAAAAATACATGCAAATCGGAGATCGCGAGGTCAACGTCCTCCAACGCTTACAACCGGCTACTCGACGCGTACATGTGTGATTTTTTCTTTTATGTAACCCTGTGCACATCTATATACATATATATATACGTACACATGCGCATTGATAAACTATACACAGATTATTTTTTATTTCATTAATATATACATATATATTATCTCGCGTTACTTGTTTTTCCTCGCAACTTTGTTTTTTTCGAGAAAAAACGCGAACGAATTTTTCCATAATGACAGCCATATATCGATGACGCCATCGCCGCACTTTCTCGAATGTGCATACATGCATATACATATATATATATAACCGTAACAGTCGTCGTCCGCCATTACTCCCGTTCGCGCCAAATCGCCGATCGCGCTCGATCCCGCGCGCCAAATTCCTGGCGCGAAAGTCCTGGACGCCCTCTCCCTCTCCTTCACCCGCGAGAGAAATGACGGGGGGTGGGGGGAGGGGGAGGGGCGAAAGGGCGGCGGGAGAGAGAGAGGGAGGGAGGTGAAGGAGATTCCCCGAGCCGGGTCTCTCTCTCTCTCTCTCTCGCGCGCGAGGACAAAAGGACGATTTTTCGATACCGGGGCCGATCTTTTGGCGGGAACTCGTCGGCGCGTTCCGACTAGCTTGATCGGGGGCAGCAGGGGGGAGGGGGGAGGGAGGGAGAGCGAGAGAGAGAGAGAGAGAGAGAGAGGGAGACCGCTTAGGACGGCTCGACGAATCGCGTCGCAGTACATCGTCGTCGGTCAGTTGCGCGGCTCCGTGTGAGAGATATTCCTTCTCGGTAAGTTAACTTCGTATGTGCGTGCGTGTGTATTAAATCATAAGCGTATGTACATCGACGACGAGTCGACTTAACGACGACGAACCTCCCTCCCAGTTTCGCGCGCGCGAGAAAAACAGAGAGAGACGGAGATTCTCTCCTCTCCGGAGAAACGAAGCAGCAACATCGTTGCCGGCCGGCCCAGCGTCACAGACAGAGGCGAGAGAGGTGGCTGTGTGTGAGTGTGCGCGCTCGCGCGCGCGCGCGCGTGGTGTGTGACGGAGCGCGCGCGGAGAAGGAGAGAAAGAGAGAGAGAGAGAGAGAGAGTGCGCAGCGGCGCCTACTAATATACGACGATACGGCGGCGAAGCGAGCGAGAGTCGGGAAGCGTGCCGAGTGCACCATAACGCGAGTAGACGGAGCGAGCGAGTGGTGTGCGTTTGTCGAGCATCATCCCGTAGCATCCCGCGCGAGATACGATACGCACGATTCGATATATATTACACGAGATACGAGATAGACGCGACGTGACGTGACGTTACTCCGCGAGACATCGTCGTCAACGCCGCCGCCACGCCACGACGCGTGTAACCAACCGGCAACGCGAAGGAGCCCGCGATTATCGCCCTTTGTTCCGTCTCCGAAGAGGAGCGCGCGTGAGATTTTACGCGATTTACCCTACCTTCGTCGAATTCGCGAGTGCGAGGTGAGTGAGTGCGGTGCGATTTTCTCATATTTATCGCGGATCTCCCGAAGTAGGATTTTTTCCTTCCCTCGCGCGGGAGGGGAAATATTTATTTTTGGGCGAGAAGCGCGCGCGTTCCGCGACGCGAGAGCGACGTGAAAAATTCGTAGGGACCCCGAGGGATTTTTTCGCGACGCCCGCGGCGTCCTCCCGCCGTTACTTGCAGAGATACACACGCCGGTTCTCCCGGGAGCGCGCGCGACTCGTCCTCGCCTACCGCGGCCGAGACGCCGCCGGAGGCGGCCCATACGCATACGACTCTCGCGACGCCATGTTTCGCGCCTCTCTCATGGCGTCCCCGGCGAGCGCGGCCGACGCGTTGCGCCCGTCTCCGTGCGTTTTCCGCTCGTTTCCCGCGCGCGCGAACGATTACGGGGTCGTGAAAAATTCGGGAAAAATTCGGGGAACCCGTTGGGACCGATTTCGTCCTGGGAGAGGATCGTTTTCGCGTCGCCGCGAATCCCCGCGGTCGTTTCGCCGACCCGAGGCGGCCGTTGCGAATTTTGAAAATGGCGGGCGCGGGGAGAGAGAGACAGCGAAAGAGCCTGACGCCGTCCTCGTGATTTTGCGTCTCGAAGAGACGCGCGCTTTTATTTCTCGTGTTATTGGTGAGGTCATTTTTTTTTATTTTTTTTTATTTTTTTCGTTTGGTTGGAGTCGCGCCGAGTGAAATTATTATTTCGACCGCGAGTGTTAATTATGTATACATATATATATATATATATATATATATATATGTATATATGTATATATATGTTTCCTTTCGCGTCGCCGCGTGCGCCATATCGCGGCGACGAGAAAGAGCGTTTTACAACAACGCAAATTATGCGGACGCGCGCCGCCCGTAAACTCTCGCGGAGACGCGCAATTGATAGTACTGATTTTCGCGGCGAGTTTGCGCATCTCTCTTTCTCTTCTCGTCGCGATCCCCGATACTTCGAAGCGCGCGAGAAGAAAATATCGGAAGATCGATAATAGTCATGTTTGCTCTTTTTTTTATTTTGTTTTCTGTTTTTCTGAGATTCGAGACTCATTATCTGTCGCATTTCAATAACAACGATACCCGACCTTGTTTTCTCACATATAAAGTTAATACGTCCTTACACAATTACATTTTATATATACTTTATGCTATATATACACATACACATACACACACACACATATATATATATATATATATACACATGCACGTATGTATGTACCCAGCTAGCCACAGTAATTATTGACATCATTTTGATGTCAAAATGCATCATTTGCCATCAAAATGATGTCGTAATAATTACTGTAGCTATCTGGGTATGTATGTATAGTGTGGAATACATTTGCACAATATATATTTTCTATTATACTTTTTATTTATTTTATTGCCGATATATAGCACTAATTTTGCAAGTTGGAGAATAATTCGCGAATAAAGGACATATTTTTTTAATATCTTGATGGAAAGTATTAAATAACGTACTATTTTTTTTTCAAGTTAACACACAATATGCACATGTATACACAGATGAGTCAGAATTCTTCCGCTTTCTTTGTAGTTTATCTCATTGGAGATGATACAATCTGAAAAGAGAGAAAATATTTGTTGTATGAGTTTAACGATGTTGTTCTTATTTTACAGTGAAAGGGAACAATAAATATGTCGGACGACAATTCGCCTGTGGTAGAAGAGCAAAAGAAGAAGAGGGGTAGGCCTGCCAAGTCAGACAAGAATGCAGTAAAGGAGCCCAAAAAGAGGGGTAGGCCCGCCGCGGAAAAAAATAACGCGGTACGCCCGGCGAAATCTGATAATGAGGACGATGCGCCACCTGGACCTGTTAAAAAAGGAAGAGGTCGACCCAAAGGCTCCCACAAGAAGAAGGTAAACAGCGCTTGAATATATTAATAATTTACATACTTCAAAAAATATAAACGCGCGATTTTCTTGTACGATTAGGAAAGATATATTAAGTCTATGTGCATGTATGAGTATATATGATGAAATGAATGTACAATGAAATTCTGTCAACTTACAGCAAGGACCACCAAAAGGCTCTACTACGCCACGCGGTCGCGGCAGACCGAAAAAGACAGAAGAGAAACCTGAGATAACCGGCGAGGATGAAGACGAGCAAGAAGAGGAAGAAGAAGAAGAGGAGAATTGAAGAAGCATCTTCGGATGCATTAGAGGAGGATGAAACTAACACAGCTGACCTATCCTTCGAAGATCTTTAAACAAAGTCGATTTAATCAAAGTTAAGTTTTTTCAAACACAAGCTTCTTTTTAATCTTTAGTCTGACTCGAGAATTTCGGAGCAAATCAAGTGGTGGGCACTGTTTTAACTAATTATTGGAATTTTAAAATTCTGTAAAATATAATGTACATTGCCACACCCTAACAAATTGAAAGAGAAACGTTGGATACAAAAGTTGTGTTACTCGAATTTATTAAGTTCTTTTTATATTTACTTGACATTACTACTATTAATAATTAATAAAATCATACTTTTAAGTGCTAAGACTACGTATGTGTAACTTTTTTCAACAGTAAAGGACTGGATTAAAATACAGATCTCAAAACTTTTTTTAATTTACACGAAAAAAGTGAGATTTGATAAACTTATTAAAACAAAAATCTCACAGTATAGATAGTATTGTCACATATTTGCTACCTCCTTTTCTCCTACATATGTGTATTACAATTCATGAAGCCAAAAGAAAAAAAGAACTTCATACCAATTTAATATTGTAAGAGATAGAGAAAAAAAATACTTCTTATATGTAACATATGCAGGGACTATTCATTTCTAATTAATAACACTAATATTTGTCATATATTAGTGTTCTATTTCTTATCAATACATTTTCTTAATGAGTGTACATTACTGTCGTTTTTGAGGCAAGCATATGTGTGAATGTCAAATTTGTATTAAAGTAAATAAACTCAAAGTACTCTTATTAATTCTGCGTTTATATTTTTCCAAAAATTTTAATATATATAGTTTAGAAAAAAGTACCAATTTTTTTATATTGCTGCAAAATTGTAGCGATACTTTTACGAATAATGGTATAACATAATTAACTTCTAACTATATGTGATACTGTTTTTAAAATTTATTCATGCAAAAGAAAAAGTGAATGAGAAAAAAACAAAATTTTTAAAAATGATAGAGAAAGCTATAAATATGATTAAATTTTAACATATAATTAATACAGTTATTAAGGAAAACTTTGCATACTTTTATTTTTTTACTATAAAATTAGTTTTATTAAAGTTCAATGTAATATATTGATTGGTTAATATTTTAAAGTTTGTAAACTTGTATAATATTGTTTACAAAATAGTTCAAAATTGAATAGGATACGTGTGCGGTTAAAGTGAGATTGGATTGTAAAGTGGTTGAGGAATTAAAATTAGTAAATATATATTTCTAATATACTATTTTTTTTTAATAAACTTCAATTCTTTTGAAGAACTTTTTGTATAAGAAAAAATATTGCTCTTAATTTGAAGTTATTAATTTCATTAACGCTTAAGAACTTTGTGTGTGGTTCATATATAGAATTGTAATAAATAATAGATATTTAGCTTATGATAGTCACAGAGCATAAAAATGATTTAAATGTCATGCAAAAAATGTGCTATTAATGACCACTGAACAGTTCTGCATTCTCTTCGGTATCCATGGATTGGTATCCTTGCTGTAAAATCAATCAATTCTTATTTTCAAAGTACTTGCACGAGTCGCAAACAGTAGACAATCTTACACACTCGTCTCTGATGTGTACTGTAGCATTCGTCCAACAGTTCAGTCTCCCAGTCGTCCTCCTCCTCTTCTCCAGGGTCAAAGTTGTACATAGGCATTAGTCTATGTCTCAAACGCTCCAACTTGCGCTTCCTCGATATAATTAGCACCTAGAGACAAAATTATAAACAGAGTAAATCACAAGAAAAATCTTATTTATACCTAACAAAAAAGCAGGATATCAAGCTTTGCTAAAGAAAAATGTTGAAATTGTATGATTACACTTTGCATTTATATTCGCTTCTCTCTGATAAAATAATAAGATGATTACTTATAACAAAAAAAAAATATCAAAACATAATATATATACACATTTATAATGATGTATCTTTCTGATTAGTATTAGAGTGCTGTATGCTGCATATTCTTCTAGAACTATTGCTGTGTAAACGAAAACAGGGCAGGGGGAAAAACGTCACGAGGTAATGACAAAAGTGATATCGCTACCCATACCACAGCTGAGAGTATAATAACAGAGACGACCACACCGAGTGGTACGAAAATATATTCTACTCCTTCCGGTGGACCAAATTCGTCGTAGGATTCAGTTGTTGATGTATATATTGCAGTAGTTTTCGAAGTATTAAATGGTATCGCTGTGGGTGCAGACAGTGAAGTTACGGCTGTTTTAGACAGATTCCATAATCGTTGGTTACTTTCGTTCTCCTGCGACAATTCTACATACGTCGTCGTGGACGTGCTCTCGTTGTAGTTCGTACTCGCCATGCTCGTCGAGACTGTCCCGAGGTCGTTCATCAGTATAGTGTACAAAATAGAATCGGTAACGTCTGTCGCATTGAGCTCTCGCATATCATTTGTACCATTATTTTCATGCATCTTATTATAGAAAGCTTTGTTGTTAATTGTGTAAGCTGTTTAACTGTTAGAATTAGTGGCACCGAATAATCTTAGAAAAACTCTTTACAGATGTGGCACATATTTACAGAGTTTACACCTGCATTAAGACACAAGTGTTAATTAAGATTGGCAAAAGTTCTTGTTAGCTTAATGATCATGCATAAAATGAGGCTGTTTGCTCCTTTCGTTATTTCGCGAAATTGGTGTTATATATTATTGGACTATCGAGATAGGTCTACGTACGTAATTTAGATTTTGTGCAAGACGTGGGTATCACAAAGTCGACTATCTTTTTAGTAAGAGCTCTGTCAATAGACACGTGTGCTCTCAATGTAATCCCCCGCCACTGTCACCTGCGACAGCTGCACGTATCATATGCTTGTCGTAGATGCTCTTGTCATTCTTTCTTGAATATATATATATATATATGTATGTAGCAATTTACGCACGTGTCGAGGAAGTGGTCGCCGACGTCAATCCGCTCCAATCATAACCGATGGACTTATCAATAATTGTTCGCACTGCGATTGCAGACAGATAACTTCGTATATATCGGCTTTATTATCGTTAAATGGCGAGAGATCGCGTTGTAAGATTTTACGGCATTCTTACGGATTGTCAAATACCAAATTCCATCTTCCTGTCGCATTATATTCCGGCCGAATCGATACGGTGATCCCAGAGTTCTACTACCGTCCTGATCGTCGCTGCATCGTTAAACGAACCGTCCTTGTTGACGCTCCCCAATGTCTTCATCAACGTCGCGCACATCTCGACATCTCGACGATACTTCGGAGTATGTGTATTTGCTGCTGCGTATCGTTCTCGATGTTTGCGCATGCTGCGAAAATGGCGGCCGCGACTGCGCTTGCGCGAGATTCCTCCGCGGCTCCCCAGCGACATCTCGCGTTGGCGCGCGACAACTAGAATGACAGCTCCCTTGAGATCGGTCGATACTCTCTTTAAATTTTGAATACATGCAATTTTTTATTTTTCTTTACTTTTCCTTCGATGTCATGATAATTAATATCTTATTCATTTGCTTATATCATTTATTTAATTTCGAAAGCACAAGATCTCTTCAATAATTTCAATAACAGCTGATCGGGAGATCTTAGAGGTTAGAGAAATAAGTTTAGAATTTTTTTTTGTTAGGCTAGGATAGTTGTAGAAGTTAGGTTTTGTTACAAGCAGCAGACGACGGACTGGTTCACGCTTTACGTAATGTATGTATGCGAAACACGTGTTTTCTCGCCGACTTGCATCATTCGTTGTTCCATCATGAACGATACATGAAGGCTACGTACGATCCGAAATATTGAATATTTTATAATAAATGTTGCATCGATTGTCATGATTGTACGAAGTTCTCTACACCGAAAGATTTTGACGCGCGACACGAGGTAGTCTTTTGGTTGGAGACCACTTTTTTCTTTATCAGCTCGATGACGCTTCTTGAAATCTGTCTGCTCGGATCAGACACTGAAAGTATAAATTATTACATGGAGCAGAAATGCTTTACGAACAAGAGGAATCTGTTGCGAATCTCTCCAAAAGAGATGTCTTGCTCACATCGTTTATCGTAAGTGTCGTTTCATTTTTTTTACATAATTGCTGTCAATTATAATTATTGTCTGTAATTAGAACTGTTTTACTTCCTCTTATGCTAATCTCTAATTTCGCATTAGATTAATTATTGTGAATTTTGTTAATAAATTTTGTACATCTATATCTTTGTAAATTGATTTTTATTAAAAGTTGTTTATTACAATTTTATGTGGATCTGTTATTTGTGTTAAATTTCTAAATTTCTTAACTCTCTTGCTAATTTATATTAAAATTAAAATATACTTAAAATTTTAAAATAAAAGTCAGCTGATTTAATGAAAAAATAATCACTATTTGACGTCAGTCAGGTGCTCTTGCAGGAATTATTTGTGACGTGACGCTTTATCCATTAGACACGCTTAAAACGCGTTTACAAAGCCAGCATGGATTTTTTCAATCTGGTGGTTTCAAGCAGCTCTACAAAGGTGTTGGACCTGTGATATTAGGTTCTGCTCCATCAGGTAAAACTTAATCTTAAAATATAAAATTACACATGTTGAAAAAGAAATAATATTTTGTTTGTAATATAAATGAATATTGTTATTGCAGCTGCTATATTTTTTATCACTTATGAGGGAATAAAACAGTATTCAAAACCATATGTACCAGATCAGTATCACTTTTTTATGCACATGGCTGCAGCATCATCTTCCGAAGTAGTAAGTGATTGAAGTATTAATCATTGGATAATATATAATTTTTGCATTAGTATATAATGACACAAGTATGTATTATTGTAAATCATATATTATAAATTATATAATTTTAAGCATTACACAAGTATATCGAAAATTATTCAACTTTACATGTAGACTGCCTGTTTGGTTCGGGTACCAGTTGAAGTAATTAAGCAAAGAAAACAAGCGCTCTTGTCAGACACACATCGACTAGGATTAAGAACATTGTATCGCGGTTATGGAAGTACCGTTCTTCGGGATTTACCATTTGGTGTGATTCAAATGCCGTTGTGGGAATATTTCAAGCTTTATTGGAGCCAACAAATGCAGCGAGAGTGCACACCTCTGGAGGGTGCCACACGTGGTGCTGCATCAGGTAATAACTCGAATTACATTATTACTCGGTGAAATAATTTTCTTTTTTAATTATAATGAAAGCTGTACTTATTTATACACAATGTGTTTCTTTTTCAGTTGCTATATCAGCTGCTATAACGACGCCATTAGACGTTGCAAAGACTAGAATTATGTTGTCTAGTACGTCGGCGGAAAAAGAGGAAGTTAAAATATCTACTATGTTGAAAGATGTTTACAGAGATCATGGTGCTAAAGGGTAAGGATTGAGTGGAAGATATCTCTCAATCTAATTCTTAATCTATATTTGTTTTCCATGTTTAATCATGCAACTTTTTTTTAGGCTGTTTGCTGGTTTTCTTCCGAGAGTAACTGGCTTTACTATTGGTGGTTTCATATTCTTTGGAGTTTACGAGCAAGCCAGAGAATTTTGTATATCCTACTTCTCAAAATAGTCATTGTTAGATTAACAAATTTTAAAAAGTTAAAATATAGCGAAACTTTAACAAATTTTGCAAATACATTCTAACAATTGAACTTTCTTTCTTATTCAATGATATTTGCTGGGATCAATTTTAAAAGGTAATTATAAATTAATAAAGTTAGTCAAAATAAAAATTTTTATTGAATTATTACTAATACTCTGCCTAATAAAATTAAAGTTTAAACCTTCTAATTACAAATGATGACAGAAATGTGATTATAAGAAATCAAACATATCACTTAATGACAAAACATCAGTTTTAAACTAAATAACAAAGAATTATATATTTAAGAATATTTCTCGACTATGTATTGTGCAACACTTTAATTATACAACACTTTATATGCACACACATTTTTTTAAAATTGCTGAAATATTTAATTCAGTTTTGTAAGCTCATTGATTGTAAGCTATGCTTATAATTAACAATATTGTGATACAAACTTTGAAGCTATTGAAAATTACTGAGCAAAATAATATATCACAGCAATCTTTAACAATTATATTAAAATCTATTTTATTACATAGTACATTATATATAATCTCAGATAAGATGTCTGATAAAAAAACCGTACAAGAATATAATATCAATACTGATCTTGTTAAATCAGTGTACAACAATACCTTTTCTCAGATTCTCTGCTTAGAACAATTGCTTCTTCGGCCTGTTGCAAATTTTCTGGATTGGAGACGAAATCTTGTATAATTTCGTTGAACAATTCGTCTATAAAAAGAAAAAGGGTAAATAAAATTTTTTGCAAATAATAAGTGTATTTAGAAAGTACAATGCGTCCTTACCTACATTTTCTCCTGTCTTACTTGATGTTGTAAAAAATTTGGTCTGTGTACCCTTTGCATACCTTTCTACAATATTCTGCAGATCTGGATCATCTGATATAAAACCTTCGTCGCATAAGTCTTTTTTAGTAGCGCATAGATATACTTTACAATTTTCTTCAATACTTCTGAGTTCTCTCACCCAGTGTTTCGCTCTTTGGAATGTACTCATCTTAGTAATGTCATAACATACTATAGCAGCCTTTGCGCCACGATAATATGTTCGAGTCATTGCATCATATCTAATAATTAATTACAATAATATTAACATTTAGTATATGTTTAAATATTAAAAATTTTCAGAACAAACATATATATATATATATTTATATAACAAAATTCATGCTTACTTTTCACTTCCTGCTGTATCCCATATTCCCATAACAAGAGATATTCCATTTATTTGTACTTGCTTCGCTGCAAACACAGTGCCTATTGTCTGCGGCATAATTTCAACTGTGTTAATTTGTATATGCCCTCCCTTCCATTTAGACGATTCTCAGTGCAAATTTTAATATTATTTTACAATTTTCTTTCCATAATGTCACGGACTAAGAGAAACAATGTGCTTTGTTAGTGTTCACAATTGATTAGGTCTATTCTTCTTAACTGCAGTTTTTGCAACTTTCTGTTTTTTCTATTTGTCTTGACTACATTGATGACATTAATGAAAAATATTGACTTTTTAGAATTATTTACATAACAAAATTTTCTTTTTAATAGTATTTTATTTGTTCTTCTTCTTCTTTCTGATGTGACTGCTTGGGCTGTATTTTATTTGTGAATTATAATAACAAAATAAATTATAAAATAAATTCAAGATATGTAGCTTAGAGAGATTTTTACAATATCTTTCCGAAATGTATTGATAAATAGCACTGAAATGATTGTAACTGAAGACGCCCATCAAAATATGCATATGTTATATATATTTTTCATAAATATCTCGTCTTTTTCTCTCGTAAATTATATAATTTTATATTTAAGCAAGCTGAAAAGAATAGTCCTATTATCGGGAAGGATTCTAAAAATTCTAAGAACCATCATTTTCATCTTTTCTTTGTTCGAATCGTCTTTTTTATACATGTGTATGTATATATACACAAGTGTAAATTGTAATCGTATTCTAATGAAGGTACTTACATTTTGATAAGGTCTATTGCCGTTGAACGAATCATGCACATATCGTTCCATAAGACTCGTTTTTCCCACCATTGCATTACCTAGCAACACGATTTTTAAATCTACGCGATTCATGTTGGAATTATCAACGTGTGTAACATGTATACGATGAGGTTAGAGGCATCCATCAATCGACGCCTTGGAATGTACTGAGCAGTGCTGAAAGATGCTGGATGCTGTCGAGTCGATGATCGATGACGTCGTCGGAAGTGACTAATTTCAGATTACATGCACGTGAACACCCAGGTGTTGACTTAGTTTTTCACGCATAAATAATATCTCTTATCTTAATTAAATATTTTGTAAAGATATATGTTAAATATCTCTGATATATAATGTAATCATTTGTCGACCCTAGATAGCATATCAATTAATATAAATTAAATAGCGAAAATAAATATGAAGTTGAAAAAACAAATTTGATACATATGTAATGAGTGATATATAGGTGGACCTACAGATTCGATCACACAACAAAATCTCACAAATTTTATGGATATTTCATGATATATTTTACGTTTCCCATACAATGGGAAATTGTTTTTTCGAAAGAATGCGTCTATCATTCTTGTTCCAGCTACATTGTCGCGAAACTAATGGTTAATTATAAATACTTTTACACATATTAATACATAAATATACTTTTTTAACAGACATGTAACAGGTGTGTTCTTCACAGGTGTCTTGATATAGACTTGTTTTTTTTTTTTTTTTTTTTGTTAATTTATTTAGCCTTTCCTTGCGCAGCGACCGCAGCCATCGCTGCCTTGACTGTCTCTTCGTCACCCAAGAATTTCATAGAAACGACAGGCTTGAAATTGTCGTCCAATTCATATACAAACGGTATACCAGTCGGTAGATTCAATCCCATGATTTGATCATTGGTCAATTCTAAAAATGAGAAATCCCACTGATTAATATACAAATTATGTTGATACAAATCAATTACATAAGCAAAGTTTCTTACGATCGAGATGCTTTACTATGCCACGCAAGCTATTTCCATGGGCAGCTATTATGATTCTCTTGCCCTCCTTCAATTGGGGAATAATTGTCTCGTTCCAATAAGGTAATGTTCTCTCGATTGTTAACTTGAGGGATTCGAACTTGGGGAATTCCTCTGGTTTAGGACCATCGGCATAACGTGGATCCTTCACTATCGTGTCATAGTACTTGTGATCCGGTTCCATTGGTGGTGGTGGTACATCGAATGATCTCCGCCAGATCTGCACCTGCTCCTCACCATATTTGGCGGCTGTCTCTGCCTTGTTCATGCCAGTAAGACCACCGTAATGTCGCTCGTTCAATCGCCACGTTTTATGAACAGGTAAATCCTCCTGACTGATCTCCTTTAGGATCGCCTTGAGGGTCTCCTGTGCTCTTGTAAGCACCGATGTATGAGCCACATCAAATGTGTAGCCTGCATCTTTGAGAGCTTTTCCCGCAGACAAAGCTTCGCTTTTACCTGCAGAAAGTTTCAAATGTAAAAAACAATCCTTTCCATGTGTGTATTTATATGTCTGTTTTTGTGTCTAAGATTTTTTTAATGATGTTACTACTAATCTCTACAGTTTTCTTACAACAAAATATGAAGAATTTCAGAAGATATACGATCACGTTATTATTAATTCAAATTAATTCAAAATTGGAAGTTCGTAAAATCGCGCGACCTTTTGCCCTTGAAAACGATAGATCAACCGGGCGAAGATTTACGCACCTTTGTCCGATAGATTGGCGTCGTACCATCCGCAAAAGAGGTTTAATTTATTCCACTCGCTCTCGCCGTGGCGAACCATAACAATTCTGTATTTCGACATATTTTCTGTCAAATTGCGATCAAGGATAGGGAGACAATTCTCTGAGAGGAAAGCGCGCACTAGTCGATACTTCTGATCAGCTGTTTCTTCCTCAGTTTCCCCTACTCCTGCCCAGCCTTCTGACACTTTCCTATATTATCTATGAACGATGATAATATAATAATGATAATTGACAATTTAATGATGATTTGCTTATGAATACGACTAAAATTTTTATTCGTGCAATGGCCTTTTATTTTTTTTTTTTTTTCGAAAAACTAAGCGCACACAAATCTTGTATGATTTAAACGCCACTCCATTTATACACGGATGTCCATTTCGCAAACTAAAATGACAAATCTTTTTTACAACTGTTGATAAAATCACAGTTCAGTCTATTTTTTCTTTAATTTTTAAATATGTATATATATTATTATTAAAATATTTTTACACACACATGTTGATGACACACATAATTCTTGATAAAAAATCGATTTTTCGAAAACATCTTCAAAGAGAGAGAGAGAGAGAGAAAGATGCTTCTTCTCTCTCGCTTCGCCGTGTTGCGCAATGTGAGAAGGAGAAGGGGAGACTGGCGCGCGCAACTGCCCCTTTCCACTCCGACCTCCCCCACTCCGCGCCCGTCACGTGACACGTGACGCATTGCATACCAGCGCCGTCTAGAGGTCAAAGTCGATTCAAAGTCGCACGCACCGAGAACGCGCTCTCTCACTCTCTCTCTCTCTCACCACAATAATCAGGTATTGTACGAAAAATTCTTTAATTAAAGCAGGTGTTGTGCGGTAATATTAAACGCATTGAAGTATATGAAGTCCAATTATAAAGCAGAACGCGTGAAATAGTTTGATCAAAGCAATATTACGACTCGTAATAACTGTATGTATGTATATGACGATCCTATTGCTTCATTACATCTCTTTCCGAAGAATACATTATCTGTTTATACATATATGTGCGTATAATGCATCTTCGCGAAATAAATAATCAATATCGATGTTACAAATTTTGCGCACCATCTCTTCCTGCGAATTTCTGTTTCCAATTCGTTTTTATCGAAATTTTAATACGCGTGTGATTTAAATACACATTGAAATTTCTGAAGATTTTCATTGGCGCGAAATATTGCTAGCCAAATTCCCTAGAAAGCAAATTTCTTATTGGATCGCTCTAACTAGTCGTAATCGAATTCGGAATAACAAGTTTATGAATAGATAACCTATAATTCAGAATTATATATATAAATATAATGATAAATTAAATAACGTAGTGTTAAATAAGTAACGTAGATTTTAAAGACATTGCACTTATATAATATTTATTGCAATAAAAATGTATTGCATCTCTTATCTGTAAGAATTTTCATGCTTCAATGTACACGTACATCAAGAAAATTTTGTTATAATCTGTACTGTTTGACATTTGTGTCTATCATTTCGAGCGTTTTATGAAAAGAAGTTTTTGAGAAGAGAAATGTTCAACATACGGTTTTTCAAATCGGTGACAGTGTAACATAAAGTAACATCTACATCTAGCGCACATAATATCTCGTATAAATTCATAGAAATACATACTGGATATTATTTGGACTTTTGTCAAGTGATTATGTGTAATGTAATGCAATAATAAAGATTCCATAGAAAAGAATGCTTACTTTGCATAATCGCAGGCAGAATCGCAAGATTGCAAGATATAATCACTTTGTTCGTAAAAAGGTGACCATTAATTATACATTTTTTTTTATCACTTGAGACATATCGCAATTATGGAGATATTAAACGCTAAAGATGTCAGTGAACCACTCGCTTCTCTTTCCACAAAGTGTCACGAGAATTCCATACTGGTTTCGTGCAATTGGCAGATTACTAATAATAAGCAATTCATTGATGTTATTACCACTGCGTCGTTACAGCATCCACCTGCAAAGTAAGCAAATAAATTCGAAAATATTTGTGCAATTTCCATCATACGATGAATTTTTAGAATAACAAGTGATATTGAAATAATATTTATATATAAATTTTGCACACAGAATAAACTGTGAAGATGTAGCTTTTCTGGATACCTGTATTGCTCTGCAGTCATCAAACTTTGACCCATGTACATTGGACATCAAGGTAACGAGCTGTCAGAAAATAGCACGCATTGCTATTGTTTCCGAGAGCAATGTTCTAGAAATCTTCAAACAATATGGAGAATATGAAACAACAATATTCGCCGAGTTTATAGACGAGTATGAAGATAATACTGTTTACCTTGGAGAAACAATGATACAACCTCCTACAACAGAAGCTAGTATTAAGGTAAGGGAATTGTATATAATACTTTATATGATTTATACAGACACTTTATTTCAACATCTGATATAATAATTTTGTTTCTATTTTAGTTTATCAGAACAAAAAATAAAAGCTCTACCATGTGGGTATATGGTATAAGACTGTTTTTGATAGATTCTATAAAAGAGGCAAAACCCAGTGCCTTCAACCCTGACATTATTCAGACCTTTCTCAGTAATCGCAACAGTAAAATGAGTCCAGGAGCAGAAATGGCAATGAAAGTATTTGGATATTATAATAAACAAGAAATTGTGAATAAGGAGCAGTTTTGTCAAAATAATTTGGAAAACCTTGCTCCAAATTCACAATATTCCGAATGTAAAAATGGAATTGGAAGAAGAGATAATGAAAAAGAATGTTCAAATTATGAAGATAATTATGAAAAGTCAGATTCTGTCGAATGCAAAAGTGAAACTGAAAGGAAAGACAATGAAGACTGTCCAAATTGTGAAGAAGATAATAAAAAATTAGATATGGATATCAGATCTTGTACCAATAGTGAAAGAGAGTCTAAAGAGGCAAAATCAAGTGCCTTTAATTATAAAGACTTTATTCAGACTTTTCTCAGTAATGTCAATGGCAATATGAGTCAAGAGGCTGATATGGTAATGAGAATGCATAGACATTATAATAATAAACAGAAAATTAATATGAACAATGAGTTTTACCAGGGAAATTTAAAAACTCTTGCTTCAAACTCAGAGTATCTTGAATATAAAAATAAGAATGGAAGAGAAAATAGTGAAAAGGAATGTTCAAATCATGAGAATGAGCATGAAAAGTTAAATTCTTTCGGAAGTAGAACCAGGAATGTAGAACAAGCCAATAAAAAAGACTATTCAAACTGTAGTGAAGATAGTAAACAATCTGACATCAAAACTTATATCGATAATAAATTTTATGATATAGAGAATAAACTAATGGAAAGGCTAAATCAGATAGAGGTTAGTACTAATCAGAAATTAGATGCTATTTTGGAAAGACTTGAAGCATTGAAATTAAAATAATTGTTTTTTGTTAGGATTAATTTTTGATATTTAATAAAACAAGACACACACATACTCAAGTAGAATTATAACAGAAAAGTAATATATCTAATAATTAATAGGATTTATATAAAAATATAAAATAAGTAATATATTCATTCTATAAATGTTCTTTATCTGATTAAAAAAGAACAGAATTATTTTAACAAAATATAAAGTTTGTTTTTATGAGTTTTTTATTAGATAAGTTTATATATCATGTATTATTATATCGTCTCCATATTTTTTATCAAAACCATGTATAAAACATTGCACAATTTCAAGTTGGCAAATATTTTTAATTCGTGTAAATTCAATTTGTTTTCAAGCTGTTTATATGGCAATGAAAATTTGTAAACATGCTCCAAAAGACATTAATATACATGTATTATTGACGTACAAAGTTTATATTCATTAATATATAAGTAAGTTTTCCAAAATGCGATGAAACAAAATCACCTATGTAAGTGGGAACATAAAAATACTATTTCATAATAGTTTCTACATTGTTTAATCATATGATTATTTATATATTAACACAAAAATATATCATACGTTTTTTTTACTCTCTAGAAGCGATATGTGCTGAATTAACAGCATAGGAAAATTCAAAACAATATAATTGCAATATAAATTAAGAGAAGTGATTGGCAGTATTTTAATGGAATAACTTGAGTGTTTTAATCAGCCTTGTCATTCTCTTTAGGATCCCAATAATGAAGTTGTTTTCGCCACAATTTCACCATACCGTCCCACCCTCTCCTGCTATATTTGATATATTTTGGTGGTGTCCTTGGATGTTCTCGTGTACGATTCTCTCTAAAACAAAAATAAACAAAAATCATGTTATTTTGGCTTGACATACAATATATACAATAGATTACAGAATCTATCTTTTGTCACCTTAATTTTATATGGATCTAACTTGTTCTATGTTATCTACGTAGGAATATTGTATTGTAACGCTTACTTAGGGACTAGCTGAATGTATCTGTCATATCCGATAGTATTTTTGCCATAATCTATCTCCTTTTGTCTGCGCGCTAATACAACCGGATCTGTCTCGAATTCCAAGTGTTTCTTCCCACTTTCTGACGAATTCGTGGTCGAGGTAGAGTCACTGGAGTAACGTCTGCTACGAGATACCTTAGCATCCTCATTATCCATACTGTCTTGTCTCGCTCTCTTACGTAGCGTATGTGAATTTTCCGGTTTATTCTTTACATTAGCTTTGTATTCTATATACCTAATGTTATCTTTACTTTTTTTATGCTCCATTTGAGTATCGTCACTTTGTGCACTCGACTGTTCATATTTTTGCGTCTTCTCGTAAAGTTCCGCGTTTATTACATCTTCATACCAGGTATTAGCGTCCAAGTTGTCTTTTTTCGTACCATTCTGTTTCGTTTCGACAATTTCCTTACTATTCATACATATCACTGCGTCGAACAGTTCGTCTTCCTCAACTTCTATTTCTACTGACGATTCACGAGAAGATGGATCCATTTTTAATGGGTAGTAATTAGTTTCACTCACTTCGTTGAGCTATCTAAAAAGATCAAAATAAAAACAACAATAAATAACACTTCTCAACACACGTCATTCTCGAATTCGATCACTTCGAATGTAATGAAACTTATTCACTGTGCACGTACAATTTTCTTAAAGTATAACCTATCGAGTGCAGGCACTCCGCTTCGCTCGAAAATTCTGCGGGATACGAAACGCCTATTTATAGTTTGCATTAGCCGCCTCTATCGTTGCTTCGTCAAACAGTTACAGAACGGGAAAAACGAGAAATTCTCTCGTTTTCGAACCAAATAAATTGCATTCGTTGATCTTCGAACGTTTTCAATTCTCGTTCTACGCTTCGCCCTGCGCGCCTTTTTCACTACGTTATAATTAATTCGCGCTAACATCTCGATATCTCGAAGATCGCTGTGACGTCTTTTCGATATATTTTGAATCGCTTCAAATGTATATGTTCACGTATCTTTTATATAAAGATCGACAATTTATTTCTCAGGCTGATAAACTATAATTTCGCATTTTATTAAAACGAAATAAATATTTATTTGTTGGAGAGACAGAAAAAGAGAGCAAGAAATCTCACTCGAGTACAAAAGCAACACGAAAATAATCTCCCAATACATAAAGAAAGGTTAGATTAGATTGGATTAGGTTAGATTGAGAAACACATGTGGTTAAACATCTGATTCACGTGTCAAGTGTTGATGGATTGAAAACATAGCAATTTGAAGACATTTTTCTCGTAAATGATTAAATCAAATCTCAATTCAATCTGATTTTTGAGGTGATTTTAAAATTCGAAGTCACATATGTATACAGGGAAGAAATAGAATGTCGAGTGTGATTGTGCTGAGTGATTCGGACGAACCCTCGTCGCCTATTATAGACAGATGCAATGAAAATGAATTCGAAAACAACGAAGAACCTCGTTTTAATGATACAAGCTTCGACTTCCCGGAGGTACCATTCTGTCGCCAAATTTTAGAAAACTGGACGTCGCAAACTGAAGATGAGGATCTTCCCAATTTGAATGTTGACAATGGCTATAAACGTCCTGGATCATCGCATACCATGTCCGATTCTCACGATTCGGATGATAATCGGGTTGAAAAGACTTCGAGAAAAGCTGCTGCATCCAAAAAGGACAAGGTGACGTTAAAGGAGGAACGATTGAAACGTCAGCAGGCAGAGGCGAGAGAAAAGGCGTTAAAGGCGATCGAGAAGAAGAAATTTAAGGATATGAAGCCTGGGGAATGTTTGAAATTTATGGAAATTAATCTGGATCGAAATATCGATGCGTCGGCTTTTCGTACAGAAATTGAAAATGTACTGCGAAATGCTGATATTAAAGTTAACGTAACTACAGAGTTAATTTCGAACAGTATCACATGGCAGAGGAATATAGAAGATAACTACATTGGCGAAGATAATAAAGTACATGTAAACAAAAGTATACAGATGGAAGAATACATTATTGTGGTTTGGAGCAATTATGAAGCAGTAAAACATGTGGCGGAAGGTACTTTCTGTGCTGCAGTTTTACACAATAAATCCCTGATTCCGAATTACAATGTAACTCTGGTTATCTTTGGCATGGAAGAGTATTTTGCATATCGGAAGAAACAGAAAACAGATAAGAGTTCTAAAAGTAAAGGGTCGAGATGTAACAACAAAGGTAATCAGCATTTTGAAACATTCCCAATTATATCGAGGCAGCAGCTGGAGATGTGCATGACTGAAGTTCAGATAGTAGCCAAATGTAGTAGCAGATTAATCGAGAATGCACAAGATCTAGGTTTAATGGTGTATCAATATACAAAGTCTATTTCGGAAATACCATATAAATTAGAGAAGAGAGAAAGTCAGGAAAATAAATTTGACTGGTATGTTATGGGAGACAATAAGAACACTGTGCGAGTGGATAAAGATGGAAATGGATTGAAGAGATTGTGGCAGCAGCAGTTATGCCAATTTAACTTGAGTAGCTTGGAAATATCAGAAGCTATATGTGCAGTTTATCCTAGTCCAGTGCAATTGATCAAGGTATTATCAAATTTTATAATTAATATTTTATTTTAGTATGTTGCTGGAAAAAGACTTGTTCCTAATTCTAGTAAATGTGTAAATTAAATATTCTATTCTTTTTTTCTAGGCTTACAGAAATTGTACACCTGAGGAAGGCATGAATTTATTGAAAGACATACCGGTAAGTCTTATCTTGTTCTCTTCTGTATTAGTAAATTACTAATATGCTGTATTAGTAAATTACTATATAAAATAATAAAATTATATTAGATATATATAATATAATTTTATTATTTTATATAGTAATTTACTAATACAGCATTAGCATATATATATATATATATATATATATATATATATATATATATATATCTAATATAATTGTCTTTCTCTCTCTAAAATATAATCTATAATCTATATCAATGTCTATTTGTTTTTTATTTTTAGTTATCATTATACACATGAACGTAAATTTAATTAAATCTCATAATTATATTTTATACACGATAAAATTCATATAAAATATATTTATATAAGCCATAGTGCAGTAATAAAGAGATAATATAGTAACATTATTCATAATTCATTAACATAATAAATTTGTAAGTTTCGTTTTCTATATAGATTAGAGAAAGTCAAAAGTTTCGTTTTCTCTATAGATTAGAAGAGCGGCAGGACCTCTCACAGCTGTACGTAAAATCGGGCCCGAATTAAGCAAAAAAATGTACGTGATGTTTACGTCACAAAATGGAGACACTGTATTAGGGACTGAGATATAGATATTGCAATTTTTTTATAGAAATTTTATTTATATGTAATTTGTCATACATGTCGTTCATTTGTATAATCTTTTATATGTTACATAGAAGTACTAAATTGTATTATCTTAGAAAGTGTTAAATTTTACAGCTCTGAGACGTCTTTTTTGCTCTTTTGATATCGAAATAATTTCAAGGTTTTAATAATACATTTTTCAAAAGTTAGATTTTCGATTTAGAGTTATTAGATTCTAGATAATATTTAAATGAGATAATAAGTAGATACACATTTTTATGTAATTGCTTTTTATTTTTCTCAGAAATATGTATGAAAAGAAACAGCTATATATAAGAGAAATATTAAATAAAAGAAATTGGCACACATTCTAGAGATATACAATTTACGAAATAGCAGTGTTTTCCTATTATTTAACATCGCTTATTTTTCATCTTTTGAATTCTTTGGCTAATTTGGAGTAGCGCGAATATCATACTCAAATATATATATGTAGAATTTTGTAATACTATTAGGCGTTTTATATATATATATATATATATATATATAATTGAATTAATAAATATATTTTAAGTTTTTTGAATCTATATACGCACACGTATTTCTCACATTATATATGTAATACATAAAATATCGCATATATACTACATAAAATCTTAAGCTAAATTGAATTATAATCTCATTGTAACAACAAAGTACGTATTATCACTATTAAAGCTTAAAACCGTGTGTGTGACTTATATAATAATAAATAATATATTAAATTCTATAGTATTAGTTGTATTATAAATATTATTATAATTAATATATAGCGCGTCTACAACGTTTTAATTAATGTAATATAAAACTTTGTAGATGCATTGTGTATACTGAAAATATATATATTAACATATATATATTTTTTACAATATATTTATTATATATTTTATACAATATATATATAAATATATATATATATATATATATATATATATATATATGTGAGTGTGTTGTTGTATATTTAAAAATGGGTTTATACGGACCTATTAAAATAATATACGCCTTTTATAGAGAAGACGTCTTTTTCAGACGTGTTCTCGCATATTGCACAACATATCATCAAGACCTTATGTTACATAAGAAACAATTATATATTTTATATTTGTATTTCGCTGGCATTGTCAAGAATAGACTGTTCCGAATTGTATTTTTTCTCGTGCTCCAGCTCCGTTTCGTTCAAAATATCGCAAATATCATTGTCGACAGTTGCAGATGTAGCGTCGATTGTGGGCACGTATTTACGTTCGATGATATTGGTCTTAATAGCATCCTCGATCTCGAGTACGTTATCCATTAGAGTATCATCATAATTTATCGATGCTTTGGAAGATTGCGCTTGCACAAATCTATGCTCATCTTTCTCGAAGGTCAGGATTTTAGGTGCATTTACATTTTCCGTAATTTTCGTCGTCGCAGTCATCTGTTGTTCGCCTCTCTCGTTCTGCTGAGCTGGTTGCGAATTTCTCTTTGCCAGAATGATCTTGGTATATTTTACAGTAGGTTGTACCAGGCGATTTTCTATCGGCATTCTGTTCTTCGCTGAGATACCACTATTCTGGGATCGCGTTTGTAGTATCAGCTGATTTAAATTTTGCATATTGGGACATATAACAGATTTATTTTGCGTCTGTTTGTCTTGCTTATTGCTAATTAAAACCACTTTGGTGGTGCTGCTTAATTTGGGTCTTTCTGGAGGCTCCTTAGCTGGCGTCGCTTGTGTTACTATCGGTATTTTGTCGATGTTGCTTAAATTGTCATCGTCCTTGGCGAATATTATCGGTATATCCAATATATTTCCCAGATCGTCATCTATATCGTTTGTGACAATATTCTTTTTTTGAATACTTTGGGCGACTTTCCCTTTTTGAAGTCTCTGTAAATTGTTGGCGTTGACCGTGATCTTCGGCATTGTCTTCATCGACTTCTGAGACAACTTCAGCTTGTTGGATAAAGGTAAGATGTTTCCAGAGTTTTGGCTGTTAAATGGGACTATCATTGACGGAGGCGCATTTCTGTTGTGAAGAGAATTCTCGACAATGACTATGTTACCGCACGACATATTATGAGAATTGTCAGTATTATTCGATGCGGCTCCTTGTCGTGGTAAATGTGTCGACTTGGATATCTCCAATAAGTGAGAGTCACTGCTTATTCCCATCTCTTCCATCGCTATAAAATATAGATGTATATATTTGTCTCAGATCTTAAAAAAAGATATAAAATTATATATATTTTTTATTAACATGCAACAATATTTCGAAGATATTTCCAACACTGTATACCACGCAACACATTCCACATCCAACATATTGAATATTTGACTGTAAAACACTCGCTTTGATATTTAATCTTATAAATCTTTTACAATTTTATATTTTTAGCTTAATTGTGTATTTAATGTTGTACATTGAAATTATATATTATTTTAATAATCTTAAATTAATGCTAAAAGGGTAGCGAAGGACAAATAGAAATTTTAAACTAAGAGGATTTCTATCTTACTCGAAACAAAAGGTTCCAATAAGGAATGTTTAGTAATTCTTTTACAAAATACATTTGGGGCAAAGCCTTATTACTATGAGTATTTGTCGTTGTCCAAGACCTGATGTAAGTAAAGATATTAATTAAACATCCCAAAACCAATTGTTTGTATTCATTGTCACATTATATAAATTGATTAATTGTTTATATTTGATTCAATGGACAGAGGATTATAAGGTTGGAAATTAAACAAATTCGAATTATATATATGTCACAAAAAAATATTTATTGAATACAAAATAAAAAGCAACCTGATATTGTATCTACAATATTCCTTTTTGATACGTACTTAAAGATCCATGATGATACTTATCGCTCATCCACAAGTGTTAATAGCATTTATAAGACATAATATCATGTGCATATATGTCTAAATATATAACTATTTACATTACTGATTAAGAGATAAATGGAAAATCCCCTTAGTTTCATCCATGTATTTGAAATTTTTTGTCTAAAGATAATTAAATAATTGAAAGTAATAGAAGCACATGGTCTCGTTAAATACTTCTAATTAAGCTAGAAAATTAAAGAAACTATATATACAATAAGGAAGAAAGAGAGCTCTTACCAAGTAAAATAAATCTAGTATCAAATTAATATTAAGCAACTTTAGGAAAAAGGATATTTTTTGGTTTTATAGAGAAAAATCATGACAAATGTGAATTGAGTGAACAAATGTTTGTAAATTATAGTCTGTATTATTTGGAATCTACTGTTATGTGATATGTTTCTCTTATCAGCAAAAGAATTCATTTTTTAAAATATATGCAGTTAGCATACTAATATTATATCTGGAATTATTCTATTGTAATAAAAAAGCACTATATTCATATATATGTATGATTCCCATAATAATTTAAAGTATATACATGCAAATATATGTGCTATATAGCTTTTAATCCCTCTCCTCCTACGTGTATTAAAAGTTGAGGTCTATTTTTATGATAAAAATACTAAATAATAGACTAAATTGTAATATGTATTATTAATATATGTATATGAAGACTGATTATGTTGACTGATATTATGCAATATTTTAGAACTTGTAATAAATTTATTATAATTTCTAATACTTTTTCATGTGCTTCGTTTTAAATTTTATAGTTTATATATCAAATTATTAAATAGATTACAAGAAACTGAGAGAATTTTTAGTCTGTTCCCTTTGATACATTTTGTTATATCAGAAATACACGTAGTAATTTTTTGTTATATATCAGAAATACACGCGTAATTTCAAAAGTTAGATAGTTCGTGTCATTTTATATACAAGTGTAAAAGTTTATAAAAATGTATGTTATCTGTGTATATATGAATATATACTTTAAACGATCGAGAAATGAAAATTATAAAAAAAATTAACCAGTTTTTACTAGCTGTATATGATATTCATTTTATGTATATGCCGCATTAAATAAGTATTATAAAAAATATAAATCTGCTTATTTGTATTAAAGTAATTGGAAAACATAAATAGAAATAAATTCTCAAAATTAACGGTTATAAATATAGCAAATATATGTTCTTCTCTCATTAAGTGTATAGTCAATTTGCTAAATACTGTTTATTGTAAAATTATTAAGCTTAAATGTTGTGCTTATGAAGTTTCTCTTCAATTTGCACTTTTGTTTTAATGATACTCTATACGATGGACAAAATTGTCGTTTTGTCTTTCGTTCATTTTTCTACTCTAACATGGTCAGGTAATCACAAACAAATAGTGTGACAAATTCACGAATAATGAAAAAGCAGCGCTGAAGGAGAACATCATTTTACGAGCAAATATAATATTCTATATGAATTACTCGATTATATAAGAATAAAAATCCTAAATAGATCCACAAAACAGAAATTGTAACATCAAATTACTTAATTCGCGGTAGATACGTAAATTTTCTGTAGGCTATATTTATTTATTGCTACGTTTCAGGTAAATTATTAATTAATTGATTAGATAATAGTAATCTACCTTTTGGAGGGATCGTTGTGGACGATGTTACGTTATTCGCCGATGAATTGGTAGTCGTTAGTAAGATACTGGAAGCCGACGACACACGGGCGGAAGATGCACTGCTCGTGAGCGCGATAGAGCTCTTTCCACTTTGTAAAAGATTTGACAATGTGCCAGTTGTCGCACAAGTTGGTTTACTACTTCCCGCTATAATCGAGAAGGAAAAATATAAATATTTTCAGTCGCTCCCTTATGTATACATGAATTTGATAAATTTATTAAGGAATTGTAATATGCATTTTACCTGCAGTAGCTGTATTAACTCTAATTTGATTTCCCGTAGTAAAGACGTTCACTAATTTTGCGTCTCCACTCTTATCGGCTACATTGACTTGTCTGTAATTGTTCGACATCACATTCGAATACGATTTGTTGGTGGACAGTATTTTCATTTTTGGAACATTGTGCAGCGGTACATTTGAAATGATCTTCGGTACTTTGCTGACGGTTGTGGTTTTGGACGTGTTAGACGTTTTGGTGGGAGTGATCGTGGATTGATTCGTAGTAGGTGCTAAACGTATCGGTCCTATCGGCGCTAGACTCGCTAGTGTACCTATATTGAGCGTTATACCATTTTCTGCATTGACATTTGTCTGTAATAAATAATATATAATTAACTATTAAGAGTACTGTTATTCAAAACATATTGCAGAACAGTTATAAATATTTCAAATAATGATTCGTTTTTTCTTAAAAAAATTTGAGGGAGAATATTTGAGCCAGTATGTATCAACAAGCATGAGACGAATATTTTATAAATTATACATATTATAAATAATATAGTCACAACTTGTGTAATAATTACCTGTGCAGGAGGCTTAGAAGTCTTCAGTTCTGCGACTTGATTTTTCTGATTGTTCGTAGGTCGCTTCCGTTTTAGAGTAGATGTATGATTCGTGTGTTGTCCACTCGCCTGCACAAGGTTAGATTGAGTGCTGAACGTACCTGTTTTGGAAGGCGAATTTGTCGTTGTCGTGTTCATAGCGATTGATGGCGCGGAGGATACCGGCGTATTCGGCCGGGATTTTTTCACGGTCGGCGAATTAGGCTCGCTTTCCACAGAACTGCTGGTCGAGTTTCTTCGTTTGTGAGACTCCTTTTTGCTCTTGTTCTCGCAAGTAGTCGGCATCGTGGATCGCAACGGTAACGGATGCGGTTGCAATAGAATGCTACCGACAAAGTCGCCAATTTCATCCAGTATACATCTATCTACCATACTCTGCGTGATACCCTCTAGTATTTTCTTGGATGTGGATATTCTTAGATAATCGTCAGCTGCGCCTACAACCACTAGACTCGTTTCTACCAGCATCTTCTCTCGGAGATCTTCCAAATCGTCCGGTCTAACGAGAGTGGAGTTTTGTCCGATAATAAACATCACGGGAGAGCGAATGTCCATTAACATGTCGTCGGGCGCACCGCGCTTTCCTTCGACTGTTGCGAAAGGAAATCCGATGCAGACAACAGCGTTTATATGTTCCATCGGAGCAATCTATACCATGGAGTAAATAAAAATTAATAATTAATGAGAAAGGAGCAATAAATGAGAAAAGATAAATACTTACCTGACAAGCAAGTGCCGCACCAGTATTGAAACCTACGAGTACAATCGGTCTACCGGGACAGTCGCTCCTAACGTCTTGTATCTTGGCTCTCGTAGCCTGAACTAATTGATCTATGCATACCATCATGGTCATTCTGTTGGCTGCCAATCCCATTTGAGTATGAACAGTAGCAACTGTGCCTAACAATCCTAACTGTGTGATCCACTTATGTTGGCGAGAAGAAACAGTTGACGTGATACCAGAAGGTACTACTACTAAAATCGGATTTCCAGGCAGTTTCTTCTGCAATCAATTATGTTAGTTCACATACTTGACATAATAATATGCACATTAATGATTAAATAATTATATTTACGACTCGACTTCCGCTCAAACTCGGGGCGACTGGATCCCAAGATCGTTTTAAAAGTGATCCGAGTGTTTCCCATGTAATAGAACCTCCCCTAGCATTAATATTCGGTTGTACAGCAATCATCTTATCGATTAGCTGAGGAATTTTTTGTCTCAGAGTTTGTAAGATATCGAGATAAATTGCCAAGTATTCTTGAGGGAGATGCTCGAATAATAAATTATGCAGCCATTGAGCCAATCGCCAATCCCAATTAGTCGACGCTAACATTTCCCGAAATCGTCTCGCTGAGATATCTAGGGATGTTCTTCGAAAAATGGGCTCCATTGAGTTCTTAGTCTTGGCCAATCTCGCGAGTCTCTCCGAACTCAATATCCGAGTTACTTTGCTGAACACACGATTCTGAACTGAAGACCATAAAGTTTTATTTATATTCTCATCCCAATCCTCCTCTTTCTCAGGTCGTGCAAAACTCGCTAAACGTTGAAATTCGTCCATGAGATGTCGAGTTCTGGTTAAATCAAGGAGTGGTATCGATGGTTCGCTGCCAATATTTTCCACATCGATCTCTTCATCTTTTCTAAGTTTATTACTGAGATATAAAAGAAATAATATAGTAGAACAATTGTTATATCTATTTCATATTACATTATTTTAAAGCTTAATCTAGATATTATTAATCTTACTTTGTTCCACTGTTTTTTGAGAAAAACAACTTTTTTACAGGCTTGACGTAAATGCTTTCTGGTTTCCAGTTCCATGGTCGGGCATAACAATGATCTTTGAATATTACATCAACGTCCATCTCGTAATTTCCAGCGAGTTGATGTAAATAGACCATTACTCTGTTCGAATTGTCATCTAACGTGTCAGTTGTTGGACTTGGTAGGCCAGAACTGCCCATAGAGGTAGATGGTGTCGCAGATGCAGATGTTAACATTATGTTGCTCTAATTCTCTGAAGCTAAATTTACCAGCAACTACAATAAATACATACAATTAATACTTCCAATCTCTCCTACACTAATCTTATTGTACAGAATTACATTGTATAACGTAAAAACCTCTTACATGTATATTGGCAGAACAGGATTCTCTGCAACCGAATATTGCATAATTTTATACACTGTGTGCCAAAGTGAGCAGCTGATTGGTATAAACTGATTTCCACCACACCAGATAATTACATTACTACAGTACTTGTGACTAATTATATTTACACTTTTCTACAAATTGAATTAATGTCTAATGTGGCATAAAATATAGGTTGGTTTTCACAAAAGGAAAGTGAAGACCAACGAGTAATCTACAGTCGAGACTTATCGATTACTATCGACAACGTTCGAGTTACCATACATATGTAGTATCGACGTTTCAAATACCGGGTGTCCCAAATCTGACTGCACTTCCGCGTCGACCGTCGACCATACGCGTCGACGCGAGCTGTGTTATTACACGATGAATTGTTTAAGTTTAACGTTATGACTTATCCTTTGTTTAATAGAACGAAGCTGGTGCGAGTTTAAATGTGTAACATACTGAGATGACTAACATACGCGGATTAAAGCTTTCGGCGGGATTTTGTTTCGACGTTGTTCTACGTGTCTTTCTGGCAGTGCTATTCGTGTAAGTTGACGTTTAATGGATGTTTAATTAAACAAAATGTATTGGAAAATTAGCATTCTGCTATGTGTCATTAAACTTTAGTCTATATTTATCCGGGAGATTAATTAATGTTAATTAGCAAGAATATCTGCATGCAGTTTTATGCATATTCTATTCATATTCTTATTTCACGTAGAAACCTGTGTTTTTAGAGTTATTAATTTATTTTTTCCATTTAGCATATATATGTCATTTAAGTAGTAAAATTATTGTAATATATTTTTCTAAAAAAATCGAGGTTCGGTGTACATGTTTTATCTTTTTAATACAGTTGATAATGAAATGCCTTTTTCTTATCATTGTGGCGTACTATTAATCAAGTGGAATATTTTGAATTTCATGACTTAGGGAGCTGGAAAAAGCAGAACCATTTACGAGAAAAATTCATGAAAACGAATTGTGGTTATACAGAAACCCAAGAACAGATTCTTTTGTTCCAACCACAGTATTATGGGTACATATATATTTATAGAAAATATATCACATACTGCAGATAATGCATATATTAGATTAAATATTTTGCTTCTTTTTTCAGCCTCTTGTATTTATGATGCCGATTATTGTTATTTGTTTTTTTTTTATAATGCACAAAGATAAAGTTGATCTTCGACAGTCAGTATTATCTGTAACATTAGCTCTAGGATTTAACGGTCTTATTACAGACATTTTAAAACTTATAGTAGGTATGTTATATTATCAAAATGTTAGATTATAAAATGTTTGAGAGATAGAGAGAAAGAGAGAGTATTGACTATATTTATACTTTATTTTGTTACATTTAGGTCGTCCAAGACCAGATTTCTTCTGGAGGTGTTTTCCAGACGGACAAATAAATCCAACATTTAAGTGCACTGGAGATCCAATTGTTATTAGAGATGGAAAGAAGTCATTCCCAAGCGGACATTCCTCATGTATGTTAATGTTGCATATCATTAGCACATTTTTTTGCAAATACAATTATTTTTCTTTTTTCTGGACAAATTTTGTATAACTTTAATTGTGTGAAAGTATCAGTTGATTAAAATAATATAGTACAATAACATACATTTCTAATTAAAATGTTTATCTTTTAGTTGCGTTCGCTAGTTTTGGTTTCATCTCCTTGTATCTAGCTGGAAAACTACATACATTCAGTCTGGCAGGAAAAGGACAATCGTGGAGATTGTGCACATTCTTTTTACCACTTTGCGTCGCTCTTACCATCGCATTAAGCAGAACGTGCGATTATCATCATCATTGGCAAGGTACACAACTTTATTGTCAAAATAATTTGATCCTATCTTTTTATTAATTTATAATTTCTTTTAGACGTAGCAGCAGGATCAATAATAGGGTATTGTTTAACATATATTTGCTACAGACATTATTATCCTCCATTAGATTCACCATACTGTAATAAACCATACACTGCACTTACATTACAAATTCAATCAGACAGCAAATCAAACAAGAACGAACAAATTAAGTGGATATAAAAGTGAAGACTATTTCCTATATACGCGTAAAGTATTTTAATCACATTTGACATTTTGGTTAAAACTTTTGAAACCTGTATCAACATAAAAGAGAATATATCATCTCGGTATAAGATGAAGACAAATCCTTAAAGATATTAAAATGTGTACATGTTATACATCTGTTTGTTTTAGTTTTGTAATCCATGTTGTGTTTTCTTCTCATTTGCTTATATCTTTAAGATAGCTATTTCAAATTCCAATACATACATGCAAGAAAATAACTAATACAAACAGTTGTATTAAAAATAGAGTATTAGAAGTACAATACAAAAGTATCATTCATTCTTGTTTATTTGTTAATTTTTTTTATTTTCTAGAAGAATTTATGCAGTTACATATTTCGTATTTTCAATTCTTTTTAATGATATTAACTATATAAGTATTTTAATTATATAGTATATACATATATATATATATTTATATATATACTTTATTTAATTATAATTTTTAACAAACAAAAAATTAATAACGACAGATTTTTTTTTCTCTATAGATCATTATGTTATTACATTTGTGAAATAAAAGTTATCACGAGAATTATAGATTCAAATATCGCGCGCCGCAGGCGCCATTTTGAAAGTATCGTACTCGTCGACTGCGTTCGGAAATCTAGCTACGCTGGAGCAGCGTCTGATCGACCAATCGGAGCAAGGGGATCTCTTCGTCCCGATTGGTCGCTCGAGGGCGGCCTCCGCTCAACGAGGTAGCTTTCCGAACGCGATCTCGGAGCAGTCGATTCGCGACATCCGCGTCGGCAGGGCAGCAGGCGTTATCGCTCGCGCATTATCTCGCACGCAACCGAAACGAAAGCCACATCTCTCCCCGACCGCAATATCGTTGCGCCGGCCAATCGCGGGATCCCGCTCCCGGCCATAACGAATCGCGCATTCTCGGAGTCGCGTCTCGCGCGCGCGGCGTCCGTCATCGTCCCGTCTCGTCCGTCCGTTCATTCGCTCGGCCCAGTTCGGCACTGTCTGCGCCGCGAGGAAGTTCGCCGATCGCGATCGTGTGATCTCGGAGGAGAGAAAAATCAGGAGACTTGGATATACCCTGTCTCGCGACCGGATACGTCATCGCGACGCGCGGAAGAGAATCGAGGGACGCCCCGTGACTGCACGTCATTATTTTCGTTGATTGTGTTGGTTGATGTGAAAAAATGTTGTCCCGCCGACTTCCTGCGTGAATATGCAAGGCGAGGGACTTTTCGTAGCCTAGCCGTTATTATCTGCCGTCATCCGTCGATTAAAAGCCACAAAGGACGCGCCTCGTGGAGCCTCTCGCTCTCTCACCAGTCAGCCATTCTTCCGAGGAATTCCGAATATATACATATAATTCGTCGTCTGTATCGGGAGCCACGCGTTAACTCGGTGCGAGAAAGCGTACGGAGCGCCAGCTTTGCCGAGAGTCGCTCGACGGCGGACGTCTCGTCAGGACGAGATAGGAGATGATCAACATGGAAACGGACAAGATTATCGACGACACGAACACAAGTCAGCAGGTGAGTGAGCGAGCGAGCGAGCGAGTGAATGAATGACTGGGCAATCTGTCCGCGCGACGTTTCCTCACCTTGTGAGAAAAAAAACTATCATCGCCATCTTGTGCCTCCTCGCGACCGACCGAATCGTCCGTCCTGCACGTGCTTTTACTTCCCGAGATATTCGAGGTCAAGCTTGAATTGTACGAGAGCGTCGCGACCGATTATGTCCTTTATATTAGAGGAAGAGAGAGAGAAGGAGGAGTTATCGGATACATCTTGATTGTTTATACTTGTCGATCTGACAATTATCTCTCTAATTAAGGGGATCGTCCTTACAGCAATTTCCTGGCGAAATCATTTCTAGGTTCGCGTCTGACAAGTCGCGTCTCTCGATCGCGATTTTCTGTTCAATCTTTCGATTCTTAAAAAATGTTGACTTTTTTCATTTCTCTTTAAATGCAAAAAAAAAACACTCCGGACTCGTGGTTGGATGTTGACATGTCGATCGACGTGAAGGACGACGTGAGGTCTAGTTGTCATCGCGCATGTTATAACGGCTGTTGTTTGCAAATCATGGATGCAAATCGAAATCCTCGCGTCCCCTCTCTTTCTCGCTCCTTTTTTTTTTCATTAAAATCGTGAATCCTTGACGCGACGCCTTTTACAGATCGCCGCGCGATCGTACGATATGACGTATGACGTATGCACATTAGGTGTTATAATTGACATTCGTTAGACGACGCGTTGCATCTATAAATGCGTAACAAGAAAAATAGCCAATCATGCTTCGTTAACTGACTCTTTATTTACACGTCACCAAATTAGAGATATCGATTTTCATTTCGGAGCATTCGTAGAAAGATGGAAATTTTCGATCGTCCTCCTTTTGAGATTTAATTATTGTATTTCTTTCACATAAAAAATGAGAATAATGATAACTGAATAGAATATCTAATGTCTGGCGGGTAACACATGTCCGATTAGTTACAATGTAAAAAATATGTAAAATTACATAAATAATAATTGTAAAATTGCACGAAATGTATACGTTTTCATTATTTATCGTGTAATTTTACAGTTATTACTTATGTAATTTTATTAGATATTTTTATGTAATATATTACATATTTTTTTACAGTGTAGAATCTAATTGTTTTCAGGCGCGTTATAATGCTATAAAAAAATGTAGAATATTACATAATATGTAAAATTACATAAATATTAATTGTAAAATTGCATACGTTTTCACTATTTATCGCGCAATTTTACATTAATTATTTATTTATGCGTAATTGTATTATATATTTTTATGTAATGTATTACATATTTTTGTACAGTGTAGATTTTAATTGTCTCCAGGCGCGCTATACACAATCGATGCTTTAGCTTTGCCCCCTTCTCGTCCCTTGAGAGGTCTAGCAACCCCTCCTGATTCTATTCGATTCGATCCGTCACGACTTTTGACTTGGTGCATCCACTCTCTTATCCGCTTTCTTCACTTTTTCTGGAAAAAAGGCGTCGACGATAATAGCGAGAGTCTTGATAGCTTCGACTCGTGTTTAAATTGATCGTTTTGCTTTATACAAGGATAAACACGCTCCTCGATTCTTGTAATACAAGGACAGTCTTTGCACGCACATGTGCACACAATCTCTCCTACCTCATTACTTTCAGTCTATTTATTATTAAAAGAGAGAAGAGCAAATATATACGGATATTTACTTTCATCAGATCTTATTTGAAATTTTTTTTTAAATTTCAAATTTTTCTTTAGTGTTAATTTAATGTGACAAATATATACTTATATTAATTATGCCGAATTTTATTTCTTGTTTTACTTATCTCTCGAATGTTCGCTTGCATATTTTGATCCTAACGTTCGTGTAATTGCGATAGATTGATTGACGATTCAGTCGCTCGCGCAATTAATCCATATATGCAGCGCACCTTGAATTTGTGTGTATGTATATGTGACAGTTTTACGAGCGTGTCGACTTCTGTGGACTGTACACGATAACAGTCGTTATTCCTCGTAATGACACGCATTTGTTGCAACACGACGCACCGGAAGTGCACCTACGACTTCTTATCCCGCGCTTAGACGATGGTCCCTCCTACGCTCATTGCGCTCATAAATCATATCACACGCATTCGTTAATTTCTTCCTGTAATGGAAAATACGTGCGAAAATCTTTATTTTATAGACTAGAAAACGATAGAATTAATAAATACGATATTAATTTATACAATATACAAATATTAAACATTTTTTATAAGGCAAAATTAATTTAAAATTTGTCAAAATATATCCATCTTTCTTCTTCTTTCTCTTTTCTCTTCTCGTTTTTTTTTTCGATATAATTTAGATTTTTGTGTGATTAAAGAAATATATTTTTTAATATATAGATTAACAAAATTACATTTGCGATATCTTAATGTGTTAGTTTTTTATCTCAATTAACTCGGTTTCTTCATATCTGTTAAGAGGCTGTTTCATAGTTGATTAGATTAGTACACATTTGTAATTTCCGTACATTTCACAGTTGATGGATAATAATGCTGTTCCAATAAAAAATATGAGCAAACGGGCTTTCAAACGTCAGTTTGTCGATGATAGAGAAAGAAAAAGAGGGAGAGAGGGACAGATTGCGATCCTTGAGCGAGAAGGTCGCGCGAATTTACCTACGTCAATATATTCACGGATTTGGACATTATTATTCTCGAGTACTAACTCTCGATGTAACAAGCTGATATTCCAAGTTGAAAACTTCCATAACCTTATCGTCAAATATATCTATGTATATGTATGGCCATTCTCTCTCCTTTAGGTAAATTAAAATCCGATCAATAAAAATGGAAAGCTTGTTAACATAATACAGAAAAGTTATTTTTCTAATTATTAATCAAATTAATATTTGTCGCAGTTTTTAAGTAAAGAATGTTCCAAGCCAATTTATTTCACAAAAAAAAGAAATGTAATAAAGCCTTACTGAATTATTCCATTAATATGATAATGATTTATATAATTGCACGTAGTTATGCAACATAGTATAGCAATTTTAGAAATCAGCGAGACTTTGAACTACTTTTTAGGAAGATTTCACTTTCGAAATTAATATACTCTACACAAAAAATTCTACTTTTCTAAAATTTTATTTACCACAGCTATTATATGCAAAGCTATTAATAAACAAACATTAATAAAGTTCTCAATGTAATAACTATATTTGAATTTAACGAATTAATAAGGTAGCGCGTCAGTTTCGAGGAAGAATCAATTTTCTTTGAAATTAATTAGCTCTGTTACAGGGCACAAATTTTCTTCGATACGATACCAAGAAATTAAATAAATCTCAAACTAACAATAAGTTTCATTTAATTTCTTGGTATCGCGTCAGGAAATATTTGTGCCCTGTATACAGCGCTAATCAGTTTCAAGGAAAATTAATTCTTCTTCGAAACTGACGCACTACCATCCGCGTCTGGCTCTTTACTAGTCCATTGAATTCAAATTGACAGTTATTGTCTGTAAGAGCATTATAAGAGAGTATAATCGTTATAAAAGTATCTTCCGGATACATGTTTGTTACCATGTAGGGGATCGTAAACTCCAAAAGGATATACTCTTCCGTATTCAGTCACAATGGATTCAATTTAATAATAATAATACCGCGTATACAACACTCGACAGGTCATCGATGTTAATGAACTTTATATATACGAGAGGAGAGGACGAGAAATAAACGTCGAAAAAAGCGTGTTCACGATAACGGTAGCGGATCCATCACCGTTTTGCCATTCGCGAGTGAAGCGGTTTAGATTTGTACGCGGAGAGAATTTAGAATTTACCCTGGAAATCATGGTAATCGTGGGAGAAATTTTACAAGTTTCTCTGATATTTACAATAGAAAATATTAATAGGTACATAGTAAATTTTACTAAGTATGTACATAATAAAATTAATCGAATATATATTTTATATCTTATTGTGGTAGAATATTAATATTTTTTAGAAAGAAATTCTTATAAAATTCTTTCAATATCATATTGCCCCACGATTATTATGATTTTCAGGATAAATTCTTAGATAAAATTATCTCTGTGTATCTTGCCTATATCCATGGGTGTCCATACAGGATTTTTTTCAGGAGGGACATAATTAAATTTTTAAACAATTTTTTATTCTTAATTCTTTAAATTTTATTTTTTCCGTTATTTTCATTTTTTTATATTAAATATAAATTTCAATGTTTATTCAAAAGGAGAGCAAATTCTTATTTTTTTTTTACTGATTCCAAGAGGAAGCAAATGCCTTTTGTATTCCCATCTTTATAGCGCAAGGCGGAAGTCCATTCGTACGTCAGTGAAAGATAAAATAAATAATCAGGAAGTATACGTGTGCATGCTTGTACATGTGTGTGTGTGGCGGATATAAATTCGCAGTGCCCTTCCGCAGCTTTTGCATAATGACGTGTACACAAGCAATGTTAAGTAGGAGGTGTCTTTCCTTTTTAGGCGTCGCTGCAAAGTTTCGGTTTCGTTGCCCGAGATAAAAGAGACACTGCGAGAAACATCGTGATATCTGACCCTGATGTACTCGTGGAATCGGCAATATCGTGCAAGAAATCGATTCTTTGTTCGTAATAAATAACACCTTTCTATTTTTATTTTTCAAAGACTTTCACGAGAGAGGGATCTAACAATAAGTATAGATGTTTTCAAGTTATATATCTTATCGGGTTTTCAGATTAAAAATTTTCCATAAAAATTTTTTTTGACTGTATACTCTAAATTTCGGGACAGTTATCGTTGAAGATAATCGCTTGAGATGAGACAGTCTCTGGGTTCTTTCACAATAGATAAATCGATAAGCCGTTTTGAAATTCCTGGTTATCTATCTAGCTTCGAGATACTTGAATATTTGTGCGGTGTGTCAGAGTCCATTGTTAATTTTAATGTTCTCTTTACGCTTTCTAACGTCACGATCTCCGGCGGCCGCTTCTCTTAAACCTTCAGAAGTTGTCGACCTCTTTGTGCCAGAATAGACGAGCGAATTCACGGAGCAAAAACTTGTTTCTCGATTCATTCCGCGAAACATTCGTACATTTCGGGCCTTGCGACACTACTTCCTTATAAACGCATTCAAAGCATTAAAAGACAACGATCAAGTTTCAGCGAAATAAAACCTGCAGTTGCCAGACAGACAATTTTTACCTATTTCAAATATACTGAGAATATAAATACTTACGTTGAAATGAAGTAATCAATACCTGAAGAGAAATTAAAAAATAGAATTAAAGAATAAAAATAAAATTAATCAAAAATAATATTAAATAAAAATAAAGTAAAAATACAAAATCTAATTAAAATTAAGAGATAATATTAATAAACAAATTGCAGTCTAATTGCAGTGTTTTATATATAGAAAATATTGGATAATAAATAAATGTGATTCACGTGGCAATGTTTCTTATAGCGAAAATTAAAATATACAATCTCCTTAAAATAGATATTGAGACATCAAAGTCTTTTATAATATAAGCGATCGAAAAGGAAAGGAAATAAGTAGGTAACTTCAATTTTTTTTAATGATTAACGTCAATTTTTTTTCAGTAATTATAAGGAAAGGAAAGAATTAAATTTAATTTTTCCTTATTTCCGGACATTTAAGAATCTTTTCAAAGAGGAGAAAGATTCGAGTCACATTTATTAAAAATCACCTATTAAAATTTCCGAAAAAAAAAAAGATTTCTAGAGAAAAGTCAATCGATTCACCAGTCAGTGGATTTCCAGTATACATTGTAGATTTTAGTCGTGGCAACAGGCACACGGGGACGACATTCAAGAAGACAAAAGAATCAGGAGAGCGTAGATTCGACACGAGTTCGCGATACCGTTATTCGGGAGCACTCGAAGCGTTTTCAGATGATCGCGCGCACCGCTAGACTCGTCTCTCTCTTCGTGTTACAATAACATTATAAGGGACGTTTCTAGAAATCATCGATTTTTAAACGATCTTTTCAAAGATCTTTCAACACTCGTCATGAAATTTGATAATAACTCTCTTTAATTTCAAGAGAAATATTTCGTCCTAGAGGTGTCATATTTTATGACGTTTCTTTTTTCCAAGAGAAAGTGGCATTTTTTTTAGTTCAAAAATAATGGAGCGAAAGTCGGCGTAAAATTCGAAATTTTAAATGTCAGATATATGAATTTCTTGCAAGCTCGTCGATCGAATTTGTATTCTTAGAAACGTATAAAGTTGCTGTCTGTTCGCCGTTATTCTCTCTATAGCCATTTCTGCGATGCAGAGAGCTCATAGTCTTCATTAACGAGTATTTAACGCGATATGGGTCTTTTATGACGGTTTTCACTTCCTGGGGTAGGGGAGACGCCACGGCAAGTAGGTCAGGCGCGAAATATACGATTTCGTATTATTCTAGGTAGACTGCAAATCGTTGCTGGTCTTAGACGTATAAAACGGGATTTACTTGCATCTCGTGTGACACACTTCTATATTCAATATATATGACATGCGGTTATATTTTAGATAAAGAAATGCTCAACAAGATATTCTATAAAATCCGTCTCGAAATAGCAAACACGTATATATAGAATCGTTTATTCTTATGAAATCAATCTTGACAAAAATATAGATATAAAATATGGCTTATAAAGTTCAATCCAGAATTTAATGTAACATGGTTTAGCGTTTAATTTCTTCTGTCCTCGAAGTTTAGTTTAGGCAAAGAACCCTTTATGTTTAGAGATTTGTAATTTGAAAGATATAAGAAACACTTTTGCTGGTAGAGAATCAGAAATGTCATGAGGAGTAACCATTTTTCACCGATTCTTGGACATCTTCTGGAGAATGTTGCGCCGGACGAAGTTGCGAAACAATGTGAAAATGTTAAGATTGACTTGGCATTTGTATGGTTTTTTCGCTTTTTTTTGACTGTAAAATCTTGCTCTCGAATTGTGCGCATCCTCCTAATGTTGTGGCATTTCTTGTTGCGTTTGCGGATGCACTTTCTCCGCTCGCGCAAATGTAATTCAGCGTTTATAAAAATATCGCCCACTCGGTTTCGCTGTGTATTTATGTATGTGCATATACCTTTCGATTCCGTGATAAATCCATCGTTATTCTGTTAATAAGGTTCGTTGCACGGGGAAAAATTATGTAAACTTACGTAGGATGATAAAGCTCTGATAACGCTTAATCGACTGGGAAAGATCTTTTGAGTGTTAGAAGGAAATTAATATGGAGTATAAATTAAAAGAGAAGAATTAACTTGAAGAGAGAAATAATACTGAAAAAATTAAATATATGTTAAAGAAATAAATCCGTAATTTAATGGCATTGATACGTCGTTGTAGGATTTTATTTTTCATATCAAAACAGAATTACATATATGATATTCCATTTTGACGCTAAATACGGTATCCTTGAAATTAGATTAGCACGATAATGTGTTAGCATAGGTAATGAGTTGCTACGTCACATTTATTTAAATTATCTAATCTAATCGAACTCAAATATCGGGATGATAAATAATTTCTGATAATTAAGCACGAAATTTTGATAAGTTGAAAGTTATATTTGTAAAAAAAAGAAAAGAGAATATATATTCTTTTCCATTATATCCTCGCATATTATACATTTTATCATATATAGTTGACATAATTTTTATAATAAAAATGTATTTAATATTTTTAATGTAAAATTAAAATGTACAATACACACATTATATATTTATTTTGTCGATTTATTCTCTTTGTTTTTTAAATAGAAAATTTTTTAAGCGAAAGTGTGATAGAAAAATCTCGACAAAGGATATGCGAGGATTAGGTTTGATCAATACGCGTTCTTACATTCTATTTTTATCTATATGGCAAGATGTTCTTGATGATATCGCCTGCGACTAATATTATCGGATATTGGCGGCAAGTATCGACGATAAGGATGACGTATAAATAGTGAAAGTGTAAATGTGTGAGACTGCTTTCTTTCGCGAAAAGTGCATCTTGTGCGCATTTACGCTACGTGCCTGAATTTCTGTGTAAAACTTGATTAGTCATACTTGAATGACATATATGCCAACAATTTTAATGCTACGTGACAATGGCATAAATTTATTCGCATATTTTGTCACCGTCACTATTCGTTCATGTAATCGTAATTTATATTTACCTATATACGAATCGATTACATACGCGTTGACCTTGTTTAATTTCAATTAAATTTTATGCTAAAATTTTAGTTAAAACGCGTCTTATTAAAATGATTATTTGTTAAAATTGAAATATCTGTTTATGTGTTGCTTGAAATGTGATCACCAACGATTATATGATATTAACGAGAAAAACGAGATGCTCGACACAAACCAGGACGCACGTAAACGAATTAATTTATAAGAGCTATGAGATACGAGAGGTCAAGAACCCGGTACTTTGCTCTGTCTCGAGATACATCCACGATTCTAGCAAACGTATATTTATTTATCAGATCGCTCTAAGTCCACGTGAATTTTTTTTGCAGAAAAATTTTAAATCGTTTATTTTAAATGAATATATATTAAAATAAATAGTTTACTTAATTTTTTTCAATCATTATGACACGTCTTTTCTTGTATCAATAATTTGTTGCTACCTGGTAATGTTTCCAAGTGATATATTTATTTTAGAATTCGATTTGAATCGATCTGATATACCTATGAGAGTTAGATAAAGAGTAGATAAGCTATCTGATAATTTTTGTTGAATTTGATTGGCGTATTGTGACTTTTCAGATTTATCTATATATATTATTTCGAGAGATAAGTGAGATTAACGACACGTTGGCAGGAAATCGATTATCTTTACGATTGTTCTTTCTGATGGAAGAAGGAAAGCAATTAATTTAAAATCCTTGTATTTTCGTTTGTCTATCACTATATCGATCGACAACAGTATCGATAATTGTTGGTTTATGAAAAAAACAATAAAGTTAAATTTATATTTTTTATTAGTGCCTTTTTTTATGTAGATTAACTATTGATTTTGTTTTAGATAAAATATTTGCTCCTTATTTTTTAAATTCATTTTGCTAAAAATGTAAGACTGATTGAGCTACGTAGTTGATTTCATAATTATATTGATAAGGCATATTTGTACGATAACTTGAATATTTTTCTCTTGGAAATTGCATATTTGAACGCGAATGCTTTGCACAATTTGTCGATTTCCAATGCATATCATTTAAGCGATTAATCGTGAAATAACAATGTATAGACCGATACGATAATGTACATTGTACGACATGATATTTCTTAGTCACATTTATTTGCGCTCCGATTAATCGGTGATACAGTAAAAATAGATTGTTACATACGTGTATAAAAAATATAAAGGAACTCAAATATATATTACATTTTTACGATTTACGTATATGATAATTAAATGTAAATAAATACGCGATAATATATAAATAATGACTATTTCTCTGATAATAAGTCTCCATTAATTTTAATTTATTGTTAATAAAAAAAGAGATCTATATATCATCATATATATTATATTATAATTTTTCATAAATCGCGGTATGCATTTACAATATAGAATATATTGTGTGTGTGTGTGTTTAAACTTTATACTCTATGACATAGAAGAAAGTGTGTAATTGGTTAATATTCTGTTACAGTATCCCATGACGATACTGTACGATCCGAGTTGCAAGAAGGAACCATCTACAGGAGTAACCACGCAATATGTACAGGAAAAAGAAATTTGTATGAAGCTATTTGAAAGATGGAGCGAGCCGGAGCAAGTGCACTTTGTCGAACAGCTGTTAGCACGAATGTGCCATTATCAGCATGGACACATCAACGCGTATCTCAAACCGATGCTGCAGAGAGACTTCATCTCACTTTTGCCAAGTGAGTAATTAAATATTTACACTTTATGTATCCAATATTTTTTATCGACATATTCTTTAACAATATTTATGTATAACATAATTATGTATATTGTATTTCAACTTTAATAATATCGAATATTTTACAGAAAAAGGATTGGACCACGTTGCAGAAAGTATACTTTCATACTTAGACGCTAAATCACTCGTTTCTGCAGAACTAGTATGCAAGGAATGGCATAGAGTAATCAGCGAAGGAATGCTTTGGAAAAAATTGATTGAACGCAAGGTTCGAACGGATTCAGTCTGGAGGGGATTGGCCGAAAGAAGAGGATGGTGAGTAAATTTATGAGACATAAAACTCTCAATATATAATGATGCTAATGATACATATGCATAACATCTTTATAAATTATAATAAACATATATATATACATATATACATTTTTCTGTATATTTTTGTTTTCAGGATACAGTACCTCTTTAAACCGAAACCGGGCGAAGCATTTCCCAATCATAATTTCTATAGATCTCTTTATCCAAAAATTGTCAAAGATATCGAGAGTATAGAAAATAATTGGAGAATGGGTCGGTTCAATCTTCAGAGAATTAATTGCCGTAGCGAGAATTCGAAAGGTGTTTACTGTCTGCAATACGATGATCAGAAGATAGTCTCCGGACTCCGTGACAACACGATTAAAATCTGGGATAGAAATACTCTGCAATGCATTAAGGTGTTAACGGGACATACAGGTTCTGTGCTGTGCTTGCAATATGATGATAAGGCTATAATATCTGGTTCTTCGGATAGCACTGTGAGAGTTTGGGACGCTAATACAGGCGAAATGGTTAATACGCTAATTCATCACTGCGAGGCGGTTTTGCATCTTAGATTTAACAACGGCATGATGGTTACATGTTCCAAGGTCAGTGAAGAAAGAATAGTGGATTTTTATATATTTCTTAATTTATAAACAATTAGGATTATTGCTGATAATAAATATTATTCACAGGATCGTTCAATAGCGGTTTGGGATATGACATCGCAGACGGAGATTGCATTAAGAAGAGTTTTAGTGGGACACAGGGCAGCGGTGAACGTGGTCGATTTTGACGAGAAATATATAGTTTCCGCTAGTGGTGATAGAACTATTAAAGTATGGAATACATCTAATTGCGAGTTTGTGCGAACGTTGAACGGACATAAGCGCGGTATAGCGTGTTTGCAATATAGGGATCGCTTAGTAGTTAGTGGTAGTAGTGATAATACTATACGACTGTGGGATATCGAGTGTGGCGCATGCCTACGTGTTTTAGAAGGACACGAGGAATTAGTGAGATGTATTCGATTTGATAGTAAACACATCGTCAGTGGTGCTTATGATGGGTATGTATGGAAATCTTACATCTTAATTTTAATTTTGCATTAAGTGGAAGTAGCAATCTTTTTAGCAACTGTGTAGAAAATTTATTATGTTTACATTATATACTTGGAGATTTTTATCATTATTTATATAATTCTTATTTTTTCTTTTGTAGAAAAATAAAATTAACAAATTTTATTTATGATACAGTTTTAATGAACAAAAAATAAAAAATATTTTAAATAATTCCATGTTATTTGTTTAAAAATTTTTACATTAATAATTTAAAAATGATTTAAATGCTTTACCTTACTTCATAATTTTTTAAACATGACGAGAAAAAATATACCATCTAATTCATATTTATTATTATATTACAGAAAAATTAAAGTTTGGGATTTGGTAGCAGCTTTAGATCCTCGTGCCGTTGCTAGTACATTATGTTTACGGACCTTGGTGGTAAGATTTTATTTCTCTATTTTCTTTTATATATTTATTATATTCATCAGAAACAATTTGTATTAAATTCTAAACAATTATATTTTTAATAGGAACACACTGGACGCGTATTTCGTCTTCAGTTTGACGAGTTCCAAATCGTCTCATCCTCTCATGATGATACAATACTCATTTGGGACTTTCTTAATTACAATCCATCAAGTGGAAGTGTATGCAGCGGACGGTTACCAATGGATGGAGCACCAAATCAAGCTGATACTAGATCTCCTTCCCGTAATACATAATTTTAGATTTCTTTTAATTTCGCTATTAATATGGCTTTTAATATATGTTAATTAGTAAACGCAGGGAAGATTGAAATATTTTTTTATTTGTAGCATTTGAGTGACGCATCAATACGGAGATTCCTTTATTGTGATATAATTGTAAGTATATTTTATAAATTATCTCACTACTCTAGTAATAAAATTTGAAAATTTGATATGGATACCAATAACTAATATTTAAAAAAAATGTTAAAAATGAATCAGAACTTGATTGAAAAATTTTATATTTTAGACAAGTGGTTAGTGAGTGAATCCAATGTGTTCACGATAATGTACGCAAAGAACGAAATGTCTGATGATGAGTGTCCAGTGTGAATGACAATTAATCTGTCATAGTGACATCTGAAGGAAAAACTTAGTCGGTCATTGACTTTGATTTATGGTTTGCTGAGACAACAAAAGAAATTTCCCAACAAATAGGGAAGTAAACTTCGACTGACTCTTCCTGTATGAAACTATAAATTATAATTTATATATGCGCTTGACGCACTATGTTCAGGAACGAACAATATGTTTAAAAACGCCACATAAATACATCCCATGGATGTAAACGATTGTCGTCGTTTGCTTTGGCCATATCTGGAATTCTTCTACGCTCTATGACACGATAGAAGTCGAGACCATTTTCCTAAGGTAAAATAAAAAATAAAAAATAGAAAGACTTACAATACATAATAAAATGAAGCGTTTTTAAGAAGGCTGGATACTACAATTTAAAATAAAACGTTAGATGTGTTATAGTAAATTAATAATTTTTTATATAATTAATTTATGAAGTAAGAACATATTGTAAAATGTTTGATTGGGGTACTTATTTCGTGTGAATGTGTAAAAGGAAATTGTTAAATGGCAGAATTATTGTATTGCACCATTTTTCGCGAATAGCTGATAACAAAATGCCTATATATATATATATATCCACGTTTAGAATTGCAAACAATCATTAATTGTGAATATATAATAATTTTTAGTAGATATTTTCAAACTTTGAAGCTTATGTTATGTTATTTAAAAAGCTAGTAAAAAGCCAACATCTGCACAGACATTTGATAAAATATCATTTGCATTTAAAATATAAAAATCATTACATCAAGATGTAAATATTATTATTATTATTATTCTCATGCAAAGACATGTAGTGTGGTCCTAAAATAGTTAAAAAAGAAAAATCTATTATATCTTGACTATTGATCTCGTTTTAGATCATTTTATTCACATTTTTGTATAATATAGGTTTCTCATTTTTATATCTCTAAATTGTCAATTTGTTGAGAAATTAATGTATTAATAATATTACTTCTCTTGCTATATAATAATGTTAAATTTTAATGATTTGGTATTTCACTGAAATTTTAAGAAATATTCTTTTAACAAACATTAAAATGTATTATAAACGCAAATATATGAGTAAAACATATTGCTACTTCGATATTTATAATTATGTATATAGTTGAGTATATAAAGTTCATATGTAGTTGCATAGTATATCCATGAAACTCAAGTAGTTGTGATATTATGGAATAATTTGTATTTTGCAATTAAAAAAATATATATATAATATCGTAAAATATACATAATAATATTATAAAATTATGCACAATGATGTAATAATAATAATATAATAATGCAATATTATGGAATGTTATTATTATATTATTATGAAATTAATATTGTATATAATATTATACAATATTACTAACATCCGAAAATCGATTAAAATTCCATGATATCACATCTTACTTAGAGCGTTATCAGATATTTGATATCAAACAATGCTACAATGTTAATAACTACGTGAAAGTGAGATATTGGCAAGAAAGTGAAATACCGAATTATGTTTTGAATATGCGTTTTGTTAATAATGATTAGTAAAAATACGATCTAATATAATCGCTTGTAAATATTTATTAATTAACAATGGGTTATATAAAAGCGAATTTTCACGGAAAATAATACATATTACAAGATGTATAATTATAATCATTCAAATATTTCTAAAGCCCTACAATAAGATTTTCATTATAGAAGAAAGTATACATTTTGATTTCAATCGCGTATATATATATGTAACATTAATTTCGGGTTTTGATACGAGCTATGTATACAGAATATAGTTTACATATTATATTAATACACGTAAAAAAAATAGTAAGGAAGTATTAAATTAACATTTAAAATACAAGCGAAATTTCTTTACTCTTATAATGTACAGTTAAAAAGAAAAAGAAATATGTAGATATATTGCGGATATTTGTACACCAATTTGTTTGTATTACAAATGTTTCTGTGTTGGACAAGTGAAAATGAAATGGTAAATTAACGAATTGCACACGAACTGGGTACAAAGATTGTGATTTTTGAAAAATTAATACGATTTGAGATGGAAATTTTGTATAATTTTGAGGTATGTATATATTTATGTATATAATTACAGATATGGGAATGTACTATATATATATGCAGTATGCATAAAAAACGCATACTTTTGTAGAGTATTATACGGCATATATAATTTTTGAGTTTGTGACTTGTTTCAACAAGTAGGCGAAATAATAGTGATCGTAGTTAGGCATTAAACCGTAATCTTGCATTACAAACATTAATGTACTCCATCGTCCTTTCACTACTATCTACAGATACGCGTATGTAGGTATTATCAAAAGACATATAATTGTGTGTGCGTGTGTGTGCTCTGTGTCTTCCTTATTGGGATATGGAAATATTTTTTTTTCCCTTTTTCTCTTTGCTTTTTAAATTAAAATCTAAGATTTTGGTTGAGACCTCTTCTATCACATCTTGTATAAAAATAACGAAAACATCGCATCGAATCTATTCTTCGAACGAAGAACATAAGTAATATAAAACGTGGAATTAAATATTTGGAGATATATCGGGCATGTAATAATTAAGACGTAATTAAGAAATTGCATAAACTTACACCTCATTAAAAGCATTAAGCCACGCGCTGCGATTTGATCGTAGGATGTGGATGTTTGAGAAACTATTAAAAATACCAGTGAAATATATCCTTAAGAAGATATTGTGATGCTTTATTGTTAATATCGAACATGAATCTTCATATATGAGAATAATTGAATAGAGAGGATACAAAGGCTGTGCAAAAGCTATATTCGAAATATAATACCTACACAAGAATACTAGATTTTTTATGAGTAAAAAGCCACAATATTGTTATCCCTCTCCTTTTTGCATGCACTGTATAAATTAATCATGTTGTAAAAGCGTACTGCTAAATTAATCCAAGTGTAAATAAGCATGTCAAATAAGCATGTAAAGTCATTTAATTTAAGTGTCCTGTAATTAATAATTTAGAAAGTCTCTAGAGAGATTAATTATTTGTATCAAATTTGAGCAATTTTATTATTTTTCCAAGTGTATTGACATTCATAAATATTTTAGTGGAAAATTTATTCATCAATAAGTTTTTGAATTGGACAAGCTTTTTATGGCTTCTCGAAAAAGCGTCTTATATTTTATTGAAATGCGATTCAATTTAATACAATTAATTTCATTGTTGCGCGCCTTTTCTATAAGCTATGATTATACTGTAAGAATGAGATAGGAAAGTCGAACCTTCGGAATCGACATTATATGGAGCGCTGTTATTGGCTAGCGACAGCCATGTTTTCCTTGTCGGATGAAATCAGATGGCGCTCGGGGACACAATTTAAGTACTGACACGCGCGTCTAAATATTCGTGCGTTGTGACTCGAAGCTGCGGCGCGATACTTCGACGCTTGTAAGTATAGATCGAGAAATAAAAGTAATTAGCTTGCGCAACATTAAATTAAAAGTAGGAACATGATTTTGGATTGTTTTTTTAAGCGATGATTAAAATGGACGATTGCCTGTTTCGATTTAATGCATGTTTCAATGATTTAAAATGCGATCGCAGGACTCTCATTTCTCGGTGCGAAGAACTGATGATGCGCATGCGCGAGAGATTGATGGACTCGTCCAGATAAATATAAGTGGAATCGTCCTCCCAACATTTTGCCGCGCTCGAGGCTTCTCTCGAAATTCTAATATTTTTCCGTCCTAAACTTGGTAAGTTGATTTAGTATACCACATACGAAATTGAGAAATGTTGATGAAAGCATTAGAGATCATACGGCGGCATCGAGAAAGTCTGAAAGAGATATATTTTAAACATTTTTCACTTTACTAAATTAATGAGATTGCTGTGCACTATTAAATTGAAATATTCATATAGAAACGAGGATTCTAAGTATAATGTAAATAAGGTTAATATTTTCATAAAGTATTATTGTGTGTTTGTCTCATAAAATATTATCTTGTTTTTAGGAAATATTAAAAGCAGATTTGATATGAATATTAAGTGTTTTACTACACACACATCCACGAATACATTTTATTTATATGTAATAAAAATTTGGATATTGAGATGATAGCAATATAAATAAAATAATTAAAAAATACAAAAAATATATATAAATAATAAATAAAATTATATATATATATATATATATATATATATAATTTTATTTATTATATATAATTTTATTATTTATTATTTATATATTATTTTTTGTATTTTTTAATTATTACTTATATATATATATATATATATATATATATATATATATATATGTACCAAAAGCTTGGATATCGAGAGGATAGCAATTAATATAAATAAAATAATTAAAAAATACAAAAAATAATATATGTATAAATAATAAATAATAAAATAATATATATATTTATTTATATTGCTACCCTACGATATTCTATATATATATATATATATATATATATATATATATTTTATATTTTAATATAATAATATAATTTTAATGTCATTGATTTTACATTAATATTTTATTCTAAATATTTTAGACACATGCATACGGACTGTCGTGAATGAAATATCGCAGAGAAATGGTTTTCTGATGGAAAAGCATTTAAATGGAAAAGTAATATACAGCGAAGTCTATCTGCTATTACATGGGCAAACCTTCGAGTGAAGCACTATTTTATATGGCCAAGGAAACCCTTGAAGAAACTCGATCCTGCGAAAATACGGCAACCCCGGCGGGAGGGAGCTGACAAGTGAGTGTGCACATTGGAGCTTTCGATAACTACTATCAATCGACGCGAGATATCCGTCGTGATAATGACGGGGCGGTGAGATGACATTGGTGCTTGCTCGTCAGTAGGGCAAAACGGTTCGCGTGATCGAGGTGCCAGTGTATCCCCGGCAATCTCGATGTGAATCGCGGTTTCTCACTGTCGAATATTCGCAGAACCGCGCGATGACGCTTTCTCTTATAGTCACACAATCTTAATTATATTTTTTCGATTCTCTAAACGTTTAATCGTGTCACGAGGTCGGCTTTCCAAATCTGATTTGACAAATAACGCGTGAAACAATGTAATTTTTATACCTGTGCATCGTCCGAATGTAAATAAATATTAATGATCTTTGTCGGTGGTTTTAGATTTAGCAAAGTCTTGTGATAACTTATTTATAAAAATTCTTTGCATCGTACATTAGCTGATAAAATTCTTGAAGTACTTGGAGATGCCGCACGATATCCGTTTTAAAAATATTAGCGCGATATGGAGTATTAAATGAAAAACCACCGATAACATTTAAGTTGATATTAACTGTAAAGCAATTTTAATTATCTGTAATTTTTTAAATAATTTTTTTCCGGTCCTCAAAATTATAGATAATACAAATTAAATTATATTGGTGTTAAATAAATATATTATTTACAAGATCTGCAAAAAGAAGTAATTTTGACAAGTATCTATTCAGTGAAGTTGTATTTTAATTTACAAAATTGACAATTAAAGATACTTTTTTTATTTAAATTTAATTAAAATTTTTACATTATATTTTAAAATTAATTTTCTTTTAAAGATAAGTAAGTAATTACATATACATGTGTATATATATATACAGATTAATTTCTTCTCATTCTCTTAAGTATTTACTTACATTAATGTTAAATAATTACAAGCAATCAGTATTGCTTGTACTTTTATTATAATAAAGACAAAGATTGTATAAAGTATAGTACGTATGTGGATAATACATTCGTGTGATTCATTAGAGAATAATTAATTTGAGAAAGCGACAAATGAAGCTGCATATGGTTCTCTGTTAACGAAAGCTAGTGAAATAACTCGAATCCTGATATAGTTCGACATTGTGAAAATTAATAAGAATGCATTACGACGGTTTGCAGAATTGCAATACGCTGACAAGTGAGCTTATATGAATCAGGATTTTCTACATAGCGAGATCTTTTCGCGATGAGAAAAATATTTATTATGTGATTGTGACAGAGGGAGTGTATTGTACGTGACGTTGTCGAGACAATGATATTTCGCGATTTTCGATTCGGAGCGAAAAATCCGATTTAAACTGCGTCGTTTTTTCGTCCGTATCCATGGGGTCCCATTGGATCGTCATGCTGGCGATCTTATGGTTTATGCATCGAGTGGAGAGCAAAGTAACGTGTCGCGAAGTGCAACTGCATCGTGATTGCGAGGCGTTATGCAGCACGAGTCGCGATGGCGTTATTTCTTGCGAATTGAGAATAGCTGTTCTCCTACCAGCAGATCCAAGATTCGAAATTTCTTTACTTAAGGTTCTTCCGATTCTTGGTAAGATTATTCAGACAAACATCGAGATTAGTTAAATGTGCGGAACTGAATAATAAAATTAAGTTTCGCGCATAATATTTTTTAAATTTAATTTTACTTAAAATTAAACTTTATAACATATATATAATTGAATTTTTGGATTAAATTTTTTTGTATGTTATGTACAATTTGCGTGATTAAATTTATATTGCAAATAATATAACAATCAGAAGAATTTTAATTATTATTATTTTTTAAATGACAAACAACATTGAAATAATTGCATTTTTAATAAAAAATTGTACGTGTAAAAATTTTTTATTTAAATTAATAAAATGTATTTTAAAATATCGTTTTTTTTACAGATTTAGCAGTGTACGAAGCGAAGATCTCGAAATTTGCTGCCTCACTGGTTAAAATTGAAGTTTCTATCGCAAGATGACCATTGCGACGCAATGTATGCGCAAATTGGCGCAATTGATAGTTATTCGCATTGTGTGCACTTGTTTCTTGGACCGGCATGCGATTATTGCGTTGGTATGTTGTTTTAAGTCTTTAGAATTTTATTTTTTTTTCTTCTAAAATATAATTAGCTTATGAGAATAATGATGAGTGAAGCGCGGAGTCTGAAAATAAATGACTCTAAAATCTTGATATACCGCTTATACTTTAATCCACACATAAATTACGTCTGTGAGAGCTTATGTTTAATTATACAATATTTGCTCTAATATATTATACTGAAATTTTCGTAATTTTTCGCATAAAAGCTGCTGTGTTTCAAAATAATTTAATTATCAGATAATAATAAATGGAACATTTACTTTTTTTACATTTTGTATAAATATTTTACTATTTTTTAATATTCTGTAATTATATTCATAAAATACAGTAATATATAAATTCAGTAAATGGCATATTTCCTCTGAATTATATTTCTTTTCTTTCTGTTCTTATTACACTGTATATTAATTGAGGATTTTTTTGCGCAGCGGTCGTTGGCAGAGTCGCAAAATTCTTTGGCGCACCTTTAATTACTACGGGAGGCTTCACTTTTGATTTTACCGAAAAAAAGGTTGATTGTAAAGATGAATACTTTATGACTACAAGAATCGGAAATTTAGCCTTCAGGGACATCGCCCAATTTTTTGTAGCTATAATGGATCGGTATGTATAATTAGAGTGTTATAAAAATATGATACATATAAACATATACATATACAAATTGATTGGTTATATTTTTAGTGTAATAAAAATCATTTTCTAGTTTTATATATGTTTCTGCAGTAACTGTTTTATTGCAAATACAATTAATTGTTGCACGAAGAAATTAACTGTGTACCTAAATTCTTATTATTATTTCTCTCTTTTTCATGAATTAGGTACGAATGGCGTAAAGTGCATCTTGTTTATGCGACGAATGGACAAAGTCAAGTTGCTGGTAGGCATACGTGTCAGCTTATGATGAAGTCAATGGTGGAATTTATCAAGAAGGAGCATAACATCACTTATGGTACTTTCGATGTCGAAGCTACGACCCCGAATGATTATCCAGATGCTTTGAGAGATCACGTCGGCAATTTCTACAGTGGTGAGTGATTTTTTGTTTATTAATTATATTATATTAATAAAAGCCAAAAATCTTATATTCTTGAAAATATAGCAAAAAATTATTTATGAAACATATAAATAATTAAAAACAAGAAATCAAATTAAATTTGATCAGTTAATAAAAACATGCATATCAATGCATTATGAACATAACATAAAATTTTATGAAAATTGCAACAGAATATTTTTCTAGTCAATAAAAGGATATATTAACGCGTTATGAACATAATATAAAATATCAATTGATTAATTGATTAATATAATATTATCAATAGAGAAATAGAGATAAAGTAGACTAAAGACTTTCCCAAAATATAGTTAATATTTCGATACTATAATAATAATATCATTATATGAATGACTAATTTAATAATAATTATTGAAATATAATAGTGTCATTCATATAATGATATAATTATCATATAGAATCAAAAACGTCATTCTTCCTGTTATAAAATATCGCAATATCGAATTCAAAAGATATTAATCACCGTTTCGTGTTTATCCGTATTTATCGCATACTTCTGTCTTAACTGATTAAATCGTAGACAACGACGCTCCAAGTGCTGTAAACAAGTATTTAAATATAACTGTCGTTGTCTTAAAATGACGAACCAATAATAGGTATCTTACATTTAATTATTCTTTATAAGAAAATATATAGTTGCAATCGTATAAAGAACAATATAACATTAGTCTCATCTTTTCTATACTTTAATCTGATATTTCTAAAATTAATATGCATCTTATCGGCAATTTATGTCGACAGCAAATAACGATTTTTTTTTATATTCAAATGTTTTTAAACAAATTTATTTTAAAAGCATTGAAATATAAAATAAAAAAGTACAATTAAATACTATAATTCTAAAAAATACAATAAGTATATGAAATGCATAAGTAACATAAATAAAGCATAAATATATATTATATGTATACATTGTATTTTTTGAAGTTATAGTATTTTTCTATATAGTATACATATTTTTTATTTTATATATAATAATTGATGCTTGACATTAATTTATTGTGTGATGAAAATGTGCTCTATTTTTGTATTTTCGAATCGCTCCATAACGTTAATGGCAGCGTTGCTATGAGCACTCACTGTAAATTTGACAAGAATCAATATATTCCGAGTGACGTGAAGGAAAGATGATACATCCCGTACATTAATCATCTCGAGAGGTTTTACTTATAATTTCTGTCGTTTTTTAGTCTTTCGTTTCGATCTAATTGTTTTTCTCTTAATGCCAAATGTGTAATGTTGACATAAATCTTGTGGAACTTTATAAAGGTAAGCATTTCAAAAGAATAAAATTAATTATTCTTTATAATAACATTGAGACACTTTAAATAATTAAGGTTATCATATTATATGTACAAAGTTTGTTGATGCCTTTATCATAAAAATACTAAATAAAAAATTTATTTAGTAGTGTGGAAAATATATTCTATTAATAAATGATATCAGATATTGTGCTTGTTTATAATATTTTTAGCGAATAAGAAAGTATTTGCGTAATTTTTTGTTTAACTCTTTTTAATCATTAGGTGAACAGTGCCTTATCATATCATTTATCGTTATCGTGCAACTTATCGTGTTTGGACATTTCTATTATTGATATCTTCTCACACGATTTTATACGTCACTACATCTATATTTAAACATTTCCTTAATGAATTTAAAAGATTACCGATATCTATTTAAAGTGTTACAAGGATTTTCGTCCGGAATTATTTTTTTATTCAAAGATAATATCTGTCATATATATATACCTATCTATCATATGTACACGCAAAACTATAAATAATATATTGTGTGTATAAATGATAAACAGGTATATAAAAATTAATTTGATAAATATTATAAAGATAATTTTCGAGAAATAGTTATATATCCGCATTGTGTGTGCGTGTGCTGCATACATTTTATTGACATGTTTTTCATTAATTAAATATTTAGAAAAATGCTTATTCGATATTTTGGCAGTATCGGTGAATATTAATCAATATTTCGAGTGCCAAAGTATTTTATCGACTGTTGAAAGTACCGTTTCTTGTTACACAAAATTCACGAGAAGGATCTTACGCCGGTAAATTACGTCGGTAATAATTAATGCATTTACAAAAAAACAATTTTTTAATTTTCTAAAATTTATACTTTAAGTATGTAATTGAGAAATGTTATTATTAAACATTACGTGCATGTGCATATGCAAATATGCATTAAATCTTTACATGTCCCATATATGTCTAAAATAATTTACAATAGTTTTTATTTATATCCAATTTTATTTTGCAAAATGATATAGTTCCGCTATTTCCATTATTTTTACGGGAAATAGCAACTGATAAAAATTTCATTATTTCTAATTTTTCTGTCGTGCGTTTTATATTACATCGCGAGAAAAGTTACGACGTGCATAAGTTGCCGCAGAAACAAGAGACTAATTTTTTTGTTTGAAAATTGAAGAACTTTATAATGTATAAATTGAACGCGTCATTCGCACTCCTATGTCATCCTCATGTAAAATGAGTAGATATTTGTGAATATTGTCGATAAATTATACATAAAACACTTATTGCATATGCTCTTATAGTACTATATCGAACTACAATATATCATTCGATATATATGCATTGAGAGCATATACAAATAAGCGTTTATGACAGTTTTTTGACTTGCTGCATAAATATTGCAGTTCTGTGTGTAGCAAAGTTGAATGTTATAAGAGCATTAAGCTCGGAAGAGTAAGTATCATCGAAAGTGACATCTTTGATAATAAGAATATTAGCGAATGCTTTTAAGTTTTTCCGACTTATCGGAAGAAACAGCACTAACTCTTAAGAAAAATCTTCAACGACTATCGGATGCGACGTAATGCATCTACATATAAGCTTTGACATTTGTCTAAAATAGAGTGTCGTAGGTTTTTTGACATTTTGATTAATGATTTTTTTCGATTAATTTAGGACATTTGGCAAAAATTTGTTTGTTAAAGTAAAATGCACAGTTACAAAGTTTTTATACTTTTATTCTTTACTTTTAATTTTTTAAGGTTTTTTTGTTTTTCTATGCTGTATAAGTTTTTTTAACACTGTATTCAATTGATTTACTCACAAACAAATGTATCTACCGTTTATAGCAAATGTGTTTGACGTGATACACTTTTTCTTTCTCTCAGTCCAGTTAGAAGTTATTTTTGAACGATATGAAAGAATTAGAGGCAACTATTGCTCAATAGTTCTTTCACTTTAAAGATCAGAGAGTTGACTTTGTCTGTATGACAGATATGGAGAGAATGCGACATTTGAAACGAATAATTGCGAAAATGTGTGTTTATAATATTAGTATTGGGAATAATTTCGGGCTTAATAAATATTTGCACACGTTTTTAACGCGTAATAATGAAATCATACAAAATATTATCATTCATCTATATATTTTGTGAAGTATATTATATATGTATAAATGATTTATATGTATGAATGATAATGACTTTATTTATACCTAATCTAATATTGATACAAAAACTTTTACTTGAACTTAAGTATTTTTATATTTAAGATAACAATTCTCTATATATTCTTATGATTTTTATGATATTCCATTTTTCTAAAATATTTGATAATAGTGTTTCAAATACATATTTGATAATAGTTTTGCAAAAAGTATATGAGTCGGAAATTGATGAGTAATAGATTTATTCGGGAAGGAGGTACACACGCGTAAGAAATTGATGAGATTGCAATATCCGATTTATCGATAATTTCCACTGAGTATTATTGTCACGTATGTGACATTTCAGGCATTGTAAAATCTATTTTTCTGTCAATATTTGCGGTCATGCAGGCAGAACGAGTGGTGTGTTATCGATAAAAGTGTGCAATACGGATTAGACATCCCATTATTATTTTTGCTAAGATAGTTAGTGTTCTCCAAACTCTCTTTTTCTCGCGTTTTAAAGCACGCGATTTGTGTTTGCAAGATAAAATTTGCTTAGTCATCTCTAGTGATCACGATGTTGTCTCAATCTATAACATTTTAATTTGAACACTTTAGGGACATTGCATACTTTTTATAAGAAAGAAATAGAAGGGAGAAAAAATCTGAAAATTTATAGTAATAAAATTTTAATAAAAATATTTCACCCATAAAATATTATAAAATACTATTTCTTTTTCTGATTACTTCATATTTCATATTTTCTGAAAATATTGTGGGATTTAGATTCTATGACGTGTTTGTGTGTAGAGAGAATTGCTTTTCCTTTACTTTCTTTAACAAAGCCTTAAGCTTGTTTATTTGTCGCAACTTTGTTCACTCTTAGCTTTGTATGTTTTGGAACAAGAATATTCCGAATTTCTCATGAAGGATTATATATCGTTACTTAGAAATCACCCAAATTGTTTCAATCCATTAACACTTCTAAAGTTTAAAATTTGCACAAGCTTTATTTTATTTATAATATAAATACGCGTCTCTTAAACTTCGCGCTTCCCATAAATTTCACATAAAATTTATTATAAAACTTCTACTTCAAAAAATATATAATACTTTCAAGCGAATCTTCCCTCGAGGGTGATTTTTCGTGAATTTAGAGGGTATAATCGCGGGCGCGTATAATTTTTTGAGATAAAATAATACGTAGAAGAGATAACACGACTAATACATTTCTGATCCTCGAAGATCTAAACAGCCCGTCCGTGCCTCGCGGCGATTCGGTGCGGAATGAAAGGTGTGGTGTCCACGGGGGTACGTACGGAGAATCTCGACGCATGCGTTCCATTTCCTCGTTGTCTACCTTCGTGGAGGCGCACAACGACATCCACCTACACGATCTCGAAGTGGCGTATCTCGTGTTCCTAGAGCAAGCTGGCTGCGCGCGATGTGAGGGTGCGATAAAGAGAGACCGGTAAAGATAGATAGATTGACAGATCGGGAGATGGATAAGGACAGATAATAGAGGAGAGGGTGGCGGGATCGAAGGGAGAAAAAGAGGGACAGAGAGAGAGAGAGAATCGGAGGCTGGAGGAGAGAGAAAGGGAGAGGGTGAGAGAGAGAGAGAGAGCAGATGAAAACGGAGAGGAGGAGCGATCGTCGACTTTGGTGGGCGATTCGGAGCACAGTGCTTTCCTTCGGCTCGCTCTCAGTTTCAGTCGCGCGCTCCAAGCTTGCTCCGAAAGAGCGCGAACCGGGGATCGAGATAACGATCGATCGAAAAAAAAGAACAGATATCAGATCGCGGTGGTCCGATGGACTATACGGAACGATGAGTTACTTCGAGAGATGAGCATAGAGAGATCGCGGATGAACGATCGACCCAGTCGATCTCGATCGCGAAGCTGTCATTGATTCATCCCCGGGATGTTGAGAGATATCAACGCGTGCAACACGTGTCTCGTGTCGCAATTAAATAAAAATTCCGCGAGACGGTAATCTGGTTGATTCTGTTTGCAAATGTAGTTTCCGGATATAGTGAAAAAGTTGGTTCTTGTCAGTGAACAAGTTGCTTAGAGAACGTCATGTGGGGCAAACACGTTCTTGAACCGATTTCTTTATATCAATATAAAATCTACGATCGTGAGGGATATGATTCAGTACGCGCGTGTTTTTTGTCGTTAAAAAGTACACCTGTTTGATAACGATGGTGTGACATTTTCTTTTTTATATATGGTAAAGGCACCGAAACACCTCGAGCTCGAAATTGCTCGTCCGTGCGTTGGTAGTTTCTCTGCCGGCTCTCTCAATCGGAAAACACGTGACATTTCTCCGTTGGACGCTCCAGACGCTTTTTCGTATGGAAAAGAATTTGAAACCCTGATCTCTGTGCGACTTGATCAGTCTGCTCGGTTTTCTATCATTGAATCTTGTGTGTAAAGGGCAAAAGGGAGAAAAAACTAGTTTTAATCATAATAACATTTTGAATTTTTAATTCGATTTTCTTTTTTTTTTTTTTTTTTTTAATAGAAAACATCTTGCATTATCACAAAGAATTCGCTCTCTGTTCGACATACAATAATAATTATAGAATATGAATTATAATGAGTTATGATTGAAAAACTTAAAATAAAAATAGAGATCTATGATTTAGGCAAAATAGGCATATTATAAATTATGGTCTTATTATAAGCTAGACTTTTTAATTATACCTGAATTTAGAATTTAGCCCGAAAATCATGATAATCGTCAAACAATCTGGTATTGGAAAAATTTTATACGCGTTTCTCCGATTAATGTTTACCACAATAAAAAAATATGAATATGTACATGTAAAATTAATTGAACATATTTTATATCTTATTATGGTAGATATTAATATTTTTATTGTGGTAAATATTAATCAGAGAAACTTTTATAAAATTCTTCCAATACCATATTGTCCCACAATTACTATGATTTTCAGGGTAAATTGTAAGAGAAAATTCTCTCTGTGCAATTATATGCAAATTATCAAAAATTAATATCAAATTCTTTTATCATAATTTGAAAAAGATGTCAACTGACGCATTAGTTTATTTCACATGTTGTATCTTCTTCGATGATCGTACGGGATATTTAGCGAATATTCGAAATTGCGATCATCTTTGTATTCTGTTTTTCTTCTCACGAAATTAATCACAGGAACGAACAGATTATCGCGCAATGTGAGTTGTAAACGACCGCGATTCCTTTCGCACGAATTGACGAGAGAACAGCTGCTATGGTAATAAATTTTTGGGGACCTTTCGCTTTTTGCCTTTTTGACGCTTATATTGACCCCCGGAAATAAATGTATTCGTATATATGTATATGTATATACATATATGTGTATATACATATACACACGATATGTAGCTTTTATTTCCCTTCGAAATATCCCTTTTTCATCGCTATAAAGCGCGAACCGATCTCTATCTATTCGTCGAGCGGATATTCGTTATGCGAGTTTTATACGATACGAACTTGCCGTGTATAAAAGTTTTAAGGTAGTTTAGTTTCACTCTGCGAAGGTATCAGTTCGTGACTGTCATAAGTAGAGTTGCATAACACAATGTTGATGCTGAACGCTGCGTGCATTGTGCTTAATTATTAAAGTATCAATGAGAAATTAATTTCCAAAAATAATTTATTTTATTTTATCTATCAGCCAATGAAAGCGTAAATTTTTAAATTTTGTAACTTTATAATAAACAGCGTACTATCTGAAATTAGCAACAAAAACAAAAGATTAACGACTGTCAATAATCTATGAATGATTATTAATAATAGTGAATCAATGTTTTAATTTATAATTACATATATGTATAATATATGTAATAATCAGAAATTAATAGCGAATTTTATTAAGAAGATAAAATAATTATATTGCCTTATATACGAATGAAAGGATTATAGATTTTATAGCTTTTAAAAAAATTATTACCTTTATATCTTGAACACAAAATATCTTTTTCTCAGTCGTAGTATCTTCCAACATTGCGCATTCACTGGGTGATGCTGAGATTTTTCTTGCTACGCGAATTTTATGTAATTGTTATGTAACACATATGGCTCTGCAAGCACAACAGCCGACTGTAAGGACTGTTTAACTTAGCTGATAGAGGAATCCGTATGTGCTTTCCGCAAACTTAAACATGATTATGTAATTCGAAGCTTTTAGTTTAGTGAACGCTGCGCTTTGAACGCGTTTGCCAAGTGTTGAGTACATTTGAATGTCACAAAGGCTAAATCCGATTGTCAAATTGAATTAATCAAATGAGCAACATTGCTCATGAGCCTTGAGAAAAGGTAATTAAATTTTACAACGTGAGATACTGTATTTTCCTCTTGACAACCTTGCGCTAGATCCTAAACAAATTAGGCTTATTTGCGCTTCAATAAGAAACCTTAAGGATTTTCTTGTACGTGTCGATTATAGTAAATCCCATTAAACGTCTTATGCATTGAGGATTTTTATATGCGAGCGTGCACGTAGGGCAAGTAAAGTTGACCATGAAATTGAAACACAATTCATACATAAAGTTCGATATAACGCAATTCTAATTTAATTTTGATTTACGTGAATCTCATAGAACTATGAGATATCAAGGATACATCTTCTTTGACAGGACGAATAGAAAAATGTAAAAATATTTCTTTACTCAAGAGTGATGCTTTTGCGTTGCTCCAGCAGGTGCTTTTCGCGTTTTCCACATCTATTTCAAGAAGAAAGTGATAATATAATGACAAAATGTCAGAGTTACAATGGCATCCGTCTCGTTATTCCATCTCGTCGTGAGAATTAGTCGAACCATATAGTTATCAGAGAAATTCCCGGATTACATTCGCGTTGCGTGTTACATGATAAATGCGGACACGTGTAAACGTTGGGGTGCGATCTCTCGTTCGAAAAGTACGTGTGCCGAATGAAAATGCACATATATTCATACACGGGATATGAAAATGATGTGGTGGCAAGCTATTATTATGTACTTTGTGCATTTGACAGATTCAGAAAATGGACCGCGTAGATAAAAATTGCTGCAATCAGACTGGGAAAAGAAACGAGAACATTCTCAGCAGATTCTTTGCACTATTATTCATGTTCTTAGAGAAAAATAAATAGTAATAATATATACATATATAAAATATTATAGAAAGTTTTTCTTTTGTAAAAAGATTACAATAATAATTAAATTTAATTTAATGCAACTTCTATTGACATTCTTTGAAAAATATGCAGAAAACATGTATTCGCTTTTTACGAAAGTTCTCATATTTTATCATATTCTCATGTGTATATACCATATATACTATATATATATGTATTTCTTAGAACCTCTGTTTTATTTGATTTAGTATCTCTGAGGAAAGTGCTTTAGCTTCTTATACTTATACAATTTATTATATATCCGTTTTTATATTTTAAATAATATAGTAGATAAAAGTTCTTGAAAGCTCTGCTTAGATTCTTCGCATTTCCACGCTTTTTTCGCGTATCTCGCAATTTGATATATGCTGTCATTTTTTGTTCGATGGAAAAATCACTAACTATTATTGACAACAAGAAAATAACGGATTTTAGGGCAAATTGTTCTAATTTTTTATTTTAGAGCTTTATATAAGAAATATATAATTTATTTATTTATTAAAATAAATTAAGTGCGACAAAATATGCAAAAGACGTATATCTTTTATTTTTTTTGGTATACATATATTTTTTTTGTTAATTTAATCTTTTTCTATACTATATTCCTTTTCTCTATATTCGCGATTTCCATATTTATGAAAATTTCGCAGCATGTAAACCTTTGCGAATGTAGAACTTTTACCGTATATGCTAATTTCTTATTATACATAGTTTCTATTAAAATATTTATTAAATAGACTCATGTTACAAAAAAGCAGCGTTAGAGAGCTGCGTGTCTTTAAATGTTAGTCTTTTTAACGATAATTAGAGACTATTTAATAAATCGGGGCCTTACAAATTCTCTTTTAAAAGTATATTCTATGTAATCGGATTTTGCAAAATACATATATACATGACATTGTATCGGGCAGTGCTCAAAGAAAAAAGCATTCTATTCAATCCTGCAGCTACTTGTATATACGCGTATAATTTTTTTTTAAGTTTTTGGAAAAATAACTGACTAACAAACTATAATAACAAAATTAGAGGAATATTCGCGTGTTACATAATATATAGCATACATATATAACAATAAATAACCATTAATATAATTTTATGAGAATAGTTAATTAATCAAAAGATATACAATAATAAACAGCAAATTTATACAAAAAAATGTATGCATGATTGAAAACTGGAGCCGTCGATTATGTTTCGGAAAACTGAATGAAAGTTCAAGATGACATATATTCTCCCAACTTTTCTTTTGGAGCTATCGGCGTCGAGGACACACGTTTGCAACTATTCCTTGAGTTTGCTTCGTAACATTACATATTTGCTTCGGGATATCGTACATACCGACTCGCCGAGTACGCGATGAAAGATGACGGAACATTTGCGAGTAGAGAGAAGTTGTCGTGTCGAGATACAGACACGACAGATACGAGCGAAGTTGAAGAATATGGGACGAAGTCATCTCCGCGTGCGGAATTTTTTATGGTAAATGTAAATTTGAGTGCCAAGCTTTTTCAAGCGATTTTTCGACGTACTTTATGGTAGCGCGGCGGTCTAAAAGCTTTGCAACTTTCGAATATATCTCGCGATTATATGTCCCGTTTAAATGTGCAATTAAATTGCATTAAATTGCATGAGGCGCGCATCACGGTTAATATGAGTAGGGATATGACTATGGGATTAAATATATCGCGAACGATATGTGTTTGTATAGGTACTTTAGAAAATAATGACATTACTTAGCGCAACAAAGTGAGATTTGCCTAAACCACAATTAAAAACACGCACCTTTTGATCAGAAAGAGAAATCTATATTTAAAAAATGAAACATAAAAATGTTATATAACTTTTTTTACTCGATATACATGTATATATGAATCAGGTAGAATGATACTTCGAGATTGAATTGCTTTAGATTCGTAAGCATCGAGTTTTTATTCAAGTCTCAATCCATCAATGTAGACGCGAGGTAATTGGCGATGAAGACGGTCCTATAAAACAAAATCGATAACAGTAAGCATTTCTCTCAAGCTCTATCCATGTATGGTATATATGTATATTGCATTGGTGTGTTCTGCTTCTTTTGTGTCGACGATGCACATTCCGGATGAATGCCTGTACCAGTAGAGTACACCATTCAAATAATTCAAAGCTTTTGACGATTCGCACGTTTGATATTCACACGATATATACATACGGATAAAGTTCGCGCAAGCAGATGCATAAAGCGAAGCAATGTTCACAATAGCAATCTTTACGCGGTGGCATCACACTCGTGTTTCGCAAATTAATATTCCATTGGCATCGGACGCGCGATTCGCTTCGATATTGCATATTGTTTTGCAAACTGTTTGACGGATCGTGTTTCTTCTGCGGAACAGCAGCGTTTTAATTAAATTTATTAATGAAAACTACCGACGCGGATCCTTTCCCAGGACTCGTGATTGCGTTCTTCTGATTCGTTGATTGTAATATTTACTTTGGACGTCACATCCTCATTTTCGAGGAAAGAACGCAAATTCCGGTCTTTAATAAGAACTTCGTCAACTGTGATTTAATCAAACGACGCATTGCCCGGCAACTGCTAATTAAATTGTCCGTTCGCGATTACCGGTGATCATTAATCCACCGTTTTCCTCGCTTGAACTTCGACAAGCAAGTCCGGCAGTTTGCGCTAAGAATATAAGTGAGCTGCTCCACGATAATCGCAAATGAATGCCGCATGAAAAAGTACGATTATTTCCGAAGTATAAATCGGTGTTATTGGCAAATAGCTTTAGAATATAAAATTGAGTCTATGATAGCCGTAATTGTGGCCGCAATAATGCGGATAATTGCAATCTTCAATATTGTACATTAATTACCACAAATCCTTTTTATCTTTCTCTTTATATATATATATGTATATATATTATACGTAATTTACATTACACATGTATGTATAATACGATTATAATATTTATATAAATACCTTTCCGTCATGAGTAAATTGAATGACTTTAATGCACCCGGTCGGAATTTTGCGCGCAGAACGATGTAAATTATGTACAAAGGTGTTTATATTAACCGCATTACTCGTTTGATATATATTAATTAAATTTCAAATGCAGAAATATTAATAGATGGGGGGCCGATATTTATTTGCAATAATAATTACTATAATCGTTTACCGTCATTAAATGCGTGATATTTAATATATCGTTATAACATTTTACTCGTTAATGTCATTTTATTCGTTAATGAATTTCTTAAAAATTCTAGTTAAGTTGTGTCTTATCAAATCTGCGGGTAATGATTGCTTAAAAATGCTATTTGCATTTTCTCTCTATTAAAGAGTTTGCATTAGTAGTATGCTATTAAAACTTAAAATTGAAATTTTTGCTCTTTTCAAGGATAAGGAGTAGGAGCTCTTTTTGAGTGTTCTATTTCTGCCCGCGATATTGGTACTTGCTTTCAAAGAAGCTTACTTCTTGCATCGCAGATTTAAACTCGCTCATTTTTCTCGTTGCTGACGTGCCCGGTTTATATTATATTTCAAGTTAAAATGTTTCCCTATTTTTTATTCAAAATTGCTTACAGCAGAAGGTACACATCATGGGTTAATTATAAATCCCTTCCGCGATGGGAAGTTCTTTAACTGGAACGGTAATATTTTATAAATCGATAAAATCTCAAAGAATGGGAAAGCATTTTTGATAAAACTGCAATGCGCCACTTGTTGCAGCATTATCCGCCTTTTGCAAACTTTATGAATATTCAGTTAAATATTGAGAACAAACACGCACGTTTATTCCGCCTTTTTTTCATGATTTTTCAATGACTCAAATTTTTCAAGATACAAAACATTTCTATCCATCCTTCAATTCTTCATCAGTCTTCTTTTATCAGATTTATTTATTTTCGCGTATAGTTTTTATTGAACTCTCTATTATTCAAATTATTTTCTCTCATATATAGATTTTAAAAAAAACTTTTGTTTATTGAGAAAGAAAGATAAAACGAAACAATAAATGATAGAGTTGTACGCACATTCTTTATGTCTCATGTTTCTCTTAATAATCTTTTGTGAAATATACAAATAATAATTTTTGAAATTTTTTTTTGCGACAATGCGAAGTTAATTAATTTAGGGATTAGCTTCCCTTACGAGAACGGATGCTATTATTACTATTAACTTCGAATGAAGTGAATTGATTACCCGTTTCGGCGGAATAACCTGGGTCGGATTCGGGCTTTTGTCTCTATCTGTGATTAATTTCCATTTACGAGCGGACGCCTAATCCGTAATGAAAGCATTAATGGTCGTATTAGAAACTTCCGTTTCCGTGCGCTTTGATCGCTGAGCGAATATGGATCTTTCGAAAGTCATCGCTCTACGTCGTCTCTAAGATCGATCAGTGGCCATTTCGTAAAATGAGTAGAAATTTGCTATATGAATCTCCATTGAAAAAATAACACGTTGATTTAAAAACAAACGTTAATGCTTTTAACGTAGACTGTAACATATTTCGCTGTTGTTTTATTAATATCGCAAAATCAGTAAATACTCGAATGTAATGACAACAAATTTGATATAGGAAGATTTTGTGCGACACGCGTTTCGTTGCTACGCAATCATCTAAATCTGTATCATTTGAAATGTCTCTCGAGTATAGCATCCCTAGCGAATGCGCGTATATTTTTTATCGCGCAAAATTTATGCATAAAATATATATGTACGAGATTGAGTACGTGACTGGAATCAAATATTAATAGATAGATGAATCATCCTGCTGAATGATGTAGGATGTAAATCTATTCCCTTGTCGCCTTGTGCTGTATAACTATAATGGAAATATAATTCTGCTATTTTGCACTAGCGTTTAATGCGTATCCAGCGCGAATAATTGTATTATCGTAAAAACGTATGCGCAAATTGCATTAGGATATCGGTTGTAGGGAGAATAAAGTTATTACTTCCTTCATTATAACAGAATGATATAATTCGCGTCAATAAATAAGCGTGTTACACAATGTGTTACAATATCTATCGTTATCTGCACGATAAGTAACTTTAATTTTTTTTCAAACACAGTTTAGAGAACACATGTAGTTACGTGTTATATCTATATAAAGTTGTAAAAAGTTATCAGAAGATAAAATAATCACAATCTCTCTGAAAGCAAATCTTTCGCGCGCGCGCGCGCGCGTTGTTTCTTATATTTCCATGAAACATCCACATTCAAGTTAGATTATATTTTGCCGTAGCAGCTGCGGGTTAAAAGTTACATGACGCGCGTCCATCGCGGCAAATGGGGAAATTTTGACGTGCGCGGTCACGTACGTCTCGTTCGTCCGCACTTCGCCTGCCTCGTGTAATAATATTCTTCCATCTCTAATTCAAGAAGGTGCGATGGTCGCAATTCTGCTTTTGCGCGCGCAAAACCTGTAAGAGAAACCTCGGCGCGAAAACCGAGATAGAAGCCGGCAGAGACACTTTATCTACACCCTTATTACTTTTCCGCGGAATAAAAGGTCTGTCCTCGGCTTTCAGGTCCGCGTGTCTTGCTCAATATAAGAAAAGCTTCCCCGAAAAACATGCGGTATCCGCCGATTGAATTGCCACTTCAATTCCATGAGAAGCAACCTCAATAAAGCCTTCTAGCCAAAGACATGTTAATCAGCTACTTGTATTGTGTCAAGTTTTTTTTTATTGCGCGTTGAAATCAATAATTTATCAGTTACTTTAATCAAAATGTTGGATACGCACGCTCTATATGTGAATGTAACGAGTTCTATTTGAATGCCTAGAATAATTTTACACGCCTTTATGTGAAAATTCTTGAAAATTGAATTAATCCCTATAGAAGAATGTAGCTTTTAGAAGACTCTATGTACTAAGGTTTTAATTACCTTAAAAAATTATTTTTATCCGGAAAAGTGACGAGAATGTATATGCTTTTTCTCTTTGTTCTCGCCATTATTCGATATAGCTAACATTAAAAACAAAATTTTTTCTCTCGAAAGAATTAAATTGTAAAAATTGTAATAATACGAGAGACACAAATTGAAATTAAATATCTTTTGTGATACAAAAATATACTAATTTTAATTTGGAAATCAATAATATATTTAAACGTGCAAATATTTATGTGGAAAACTTGGAAAACTCCATTAGAGCCGCGATCATTAAAACATGACTTTACTTTTATCTTTATTAGAAACGCGGGCACGAATCCACTTACTCTGCTGAAACGCTAGGGAAACATTAGGGACGTACGTGGCAACGATTTGTCGTGCTATTGGAGGGTTATATCGGCCACACATTTTCCGAGGCATATTCTCTACAGGATAATACCGTTAAACTATGCTAAACTATGCGAAACAAGTTTTTGCATATTACGTGCAGCATTTTATTAGATGAAAAATGAACGAGATCTTTTTATTTAATTTTGCGAACTAAAATCTTGCAAATGAATGTCGAATCAAGTCGAGGCATTCCATATACGGGACATGATTATGCACATAGATATGTGACTTTTAATCATGACATATCTCTCATTTCGCAATTTTAGATACGTTTCGCAGTCGAGCTTCTAAGGAACAGGTATATTTCGTAATTAATAACATTATGATACTCGGGATTACTGATGATTATCGTTTCATCGAAGTTAAATTGGAACACACCGGAGACTGTAATGGACTCCTTTGACGGAGTATGATATCTGGCACTTCGGGAGAGAGGCGAAATTATCTACATTAATTTTCATATAAAGTAATTAATGCGAAAGCGCGTGTGACGCATTACATACATTATGCGAACGGCTGCAAATGAAGATGGACATGCATTATAACGCGTCTGTCGAAATCGCAATTGGAAGTGCAACAACAATCTTACTACTATTTCTTCGGGAAAAATATTGTTTACCCTACGGAAACCTCCGCAGGAATAGGAAATATTACGCAAGATATTGAACAACTTAAAATCCTGCTCATTATCGCGTGTCAAATGTTTAACGAGATTCAAATTATGTTCGTTAAAATATGATAAGGCACGTCGAAAGCGCGTTACCGTGAAATGTGTATCGCGGTTCGAGAGAATGCTCGAAGTGGTGCGCGAAATGAGACCAAAGTGCAAGGAACATCAGCTGCTAATCGTAGCCCGTAAGCAGCCGCGGGTGACTCGTTTCCTCTCGCTGTAGGAGACCGCGACCCGGAAAACTCGTCGCAATGTGCAATAATTATTAGAGGTGGAAATAATTCCGACGAGAGGTAGAAAGAGGAAATATGGCATCGCGGACGAGAAGACGGTGGTGCGCGAGTGGTGTTCTGGTGCGATTTATACTGCTCCTATCGAGCATGTACGTCGGTCGTTGCGCGGACTTCGGCGAGACGTCGACGATGACGTCGATAATGTTGACGAACACGACGACGACGATGACGTCGGCGACGGCGAAGACGACGACATCGGCGCCGGCTATTAAGGAGTGCGTCGACGGTGCACGGACGATTCAATCCAATCACAAGGTCGTCAAGCTGGCGGTGATCGCTCCGGGCGATCCTCACCACGAGCAAAGCTTGCCGAAGGTATTGCCGGCGGTGCAGCTGGCGGTGGAACACGTGAATTCGTCGAAGGGATCTCTGCACGGATGGGAAATCAAGGTGGACTATCGCGACTCGCAGTGCTCCAGCACTTTTGGGCCTCTCGCCGCATTCGAGTTTTACATCAACAAGACAGCAGGTCGCAACAACGCACGATCCGGTTTTTCATCCGCCATTCTCTCTCTTTCTCCCTCAATTCCCGATAAACAATTTTTTATATATATAACAATATAATATTATATAGAAATATATAAAATTATATGAAATATGTTTATACATAATCAGATAAAAATGCTTTTTATATATAATTATATAAATTTTATAATTATATAATTATGTATAAAAATGGACATATTTCACAAATATAATTTCACGATTATATGTATAATTATACAATTATTTATATATAATTATATATAAAAAATTGTTTACCGGCTTCCCATTCCTTTGCTTTTTTTCATTCTCTCGCTTCCCTTCATTTCTTCATCTCGACGTAATCGAGAGACACGACGTGTATTCTATTGCGATACGAAATTTTTATACGCGATCGTAAAGTTTTTTTTATATACGCTAGGTACTAAGCTGCTCTTTGGCACACTTTTTTTTTAAAAGGGTTTATTATTAAATTTTAATTGATTTGTTATGACATTTAAAAAGGTCACAGTATTTCGAAGAGATAATTAATACGAGTAGTATTTTAAATATGGAAATCTCGATTACGTTCAAGAAGAGTACTCAACATGAAATTTATTTTAACTTTTAAATATCTATTTATTAGATATTAAATATAAATTTTTTATACATAATTTTTTCTCAACTGTCTCTAATTAATATAACGTGTTATTAAACATAAAAAATTTAAAATGTTTGCACTTTTACTAGGAATTTATTGAAAGCCGTGGTAATCGATATTTTCGATATGAATTATAAATATATACGGTAGAGAACTCTAGATTGAAAAAATTAAAATATATAGAATAAAGTTTGAGAATTAATGGAACGCTAGCTTGAGCTCACAAACAAGCGCGGCATATGTGACGTAAATAAGGTGTACGATATATTGCATGCAAAGTCGGGAGGCCCATTCATCAAGAAAAGCGATCCGTAAAGTTGTTTGCGCCCGTAGCACGTCTAGCTTGTTCTCGGTTGTCGCGGAGAACATGGGCAACCAGTCGTTGAATGCTTGCTCAGGCTGCGCGATTTTATATTATTTATCACGAGCACGTCAAACTTCTACAATATAAAATATATGCGATAAAGTTCACGTGGCGTATCGCTAGCTCTGTGCAAGTTTCCAATAAAGCCCTGCCGCTTCTTGACAGTCAGCCGACTATTTGTTTCGAGAGTTTGCCTCGCATTTGATACTCGATTCTCGATATATAAAGAGCGAAAAAGTACGAGAGAGAAAAGGGAGAACACGCGAAAAGCATCCTCGACTCTCAACACGGTTTAATTTTCAGCGGAAAAGTCGATAAATTGCTCGCTGAGGCTTCCGTCTCTACTTGCACGCTTCGACGGTCATTTTTGCCTTCTTTCGAATTTGAAAAGCGGATTAGATCGGTATGAAAGTATAATTAATCCACCTCTCCGTCATCGGTGAGATTCATACATTTTTTTTGCATTCGAGAGCATTTCTCCGGTAACAAACGGATTTCATTTTTATATATTACGCTTATATAAGCGGATTTCCATTTCGCGGGAACGAATGCAGCGAGATGAGACAGGACAAACATATGTAATATGAATATAATACGTAATTGCAAAAATTGGAAAGAGAAACTGTATATCTGTTATCGATTGTTTATAGTGAAAATATTATTATTATGATACGTATACACATACGTATATATATTCATGCACATGTCGCGTCGCTACATTTGTTTTTGTGGAATTCTAAAATATTTTTTAACATTTCAGATATTCTGTTGTGAATATCATACTGATAAAAAAATATGATAAAAAAATTTTCCCTCCCCTTTAGGATAGTAGAAAAATAAATTTATTCTACATGAAATACATGGAATATAATATAATACAATATGAAATACGCACAGAATTGTATGCAGAGAATTTCGCAAATATGTGCAAAATTGTAAAATTTGTCTCTTCTAATAATTTTTCTATCAATTTTCATGATCGGCATTTTCCTCTAAAGATTTAATTAAAAACGAATTATTTTTCACATATTTATTCGTATATTAATGTAAAACATTTGCTGTGAATTCGCTGATGCAAATCTGATGTGACCTAAAGATATCGAATATGCGCGCACATTAATTAATAAATCGCTTCTCGACGACGGCGCATCGACCCTGCGATATCCCTCGCGAGATCCCGGTTGTCATCGCGGGATTCCGAGGATCGTGGCTTAAAGCATCATTGTACCAATTAATCAGCGACGATGTTTCTCTAAAGACTCGTACGCCGCGTGTTTTTAATTGGGGCCCCGTCTGCCGTCGTTAAAGCTGCACGGCGGCCGTCTTAGTAGAAATGCGCCTATTTTTATGAAGGGCTGACGTCAACTTGCTCCTGCTGTATCAATTTGCAGCTGCAAACCGTCGAAGCTGAACGACGAGAACGAACGAACGAAATAGTCGGTCAGTCAACCAAAGCCGACTCGTCGCGTCTTTTTTCGTCGAGCCTCCGTTTCGCATTTGCGCGCATCCCAGACTCCGTTAAATATCGTTTTAATTCGGCTTAATTAATCCCGCCATGCCGGTGGCTCGCTCTTCTCTTCGGATTAATTGACCCCGCGATCTCCGCTCGTAAGCGAATCATTTACTTTCTCAGGAGTGCGTGCAATCGCTCATGAAATGTCAAGTCTACAGGACAAGTTGGTGTGTTGAGGGAAAATGTGCCAGGGTGCGAGAGACAACAATAGAAATTATTTTACAAATTCTTTCACACAAAGATGTGTACAAGTTTGTTGAAAACTTTTTTTTTATTATAGATAATAATAAATATATTTAGTTTATTTACTTTTTTCATTAAAAAATTATAGAAAACGATATACGTGTACAAACTTCTTTATATGTAGAAATCTCGGTCAACTATCTGACGAAAAATTTGATCTATCGATATTTCTGACCCGCGTGTTACGCAAAATTGAAAAATAAAAATATTTTCTTAATGCGATGTATAGAGAAAGTGCACCGATTTTTCTCAAAATTATTCAAGAACGAAGTGATTTGTTGCAGCAGAAATTTTCAAATGTCGCGTTGTTACAACTGTCGTCGTCACGATAATCTTGATGAACGATGCTTTGAGTAAGAGAGCTTTGTAATCAGTTCCGTAATGAAAATTCATTATGAAATGTTGACGAGGAGAGTATTTTCCGTTAGTTTTCGTTCGATATTCGATTGATAATTCATTACAACTTTAATTCTGTCAACGTAACAGTTTTAGTATTTAGATTTAATGCAAGTTGAAACTACCTTCCCTTTTTTTATCTCGACAAAATTGATACTTTTTAACTTTTGTTTTTTTCCTCTCTCCTGTTTGTAAAATTACCAGGAGAATTTGCTATCGTATATTTCATGGCATTGTAGCTGCGATTCTCTCGCTCTCTCTCTTTCGTCGATTTCAATTAGGAAACTTATCGAGAAATGGATTTGAGCGCATTAACTCAATTTATCGATAGAAGTTTAGAACTTGCTTGATTGGTGTAAATCTGTCATGACCAATTCACTTCAATTCGAATATAAGTTTTTCTTCGCATTCGAGATTATATTTTTTTGTGTATAAATTTGGAAAAAACGTAGAAAAAAGTAATTATTTTTCTTTGTCTTACCGTTTTTTTTTAAGTTGCTTCTTAATAACCCGTGAGGTGGACTATTAAATGTACAAAGCACAGTCGAGGATGTTTACTCTTCTACAATTTTCATTCAACATTTAATTACCAACATCATTAAAGTTAAATGTTAAATAATTGTAACAAATAATAGCTTTTCCTTTTAGACGTTTTCGCGAAAAAGAAATTTACTTATCAAGATCTATCTTATTAATATTAAACGTCAAGAGTTTTTTGTGTGTCATTCTGTGAGGATAACAAATATAATACAATATTCAAAATTTCTCTCGTAATTAAGCATTATAATCGAAATTTAATCATTATTTTGATATCCACATTGATCATACATTTAATTTAATTTCTTACATATATATATATATATATATATATATATATATATGTGTATTTACATAATTTATATATACATTTATTTTTGAATAAATTTATATAAATAAAACACGCAATTTTAATTGCTGAGTAAAATATGTCGTTGATTTTGCGTTCAAAAATGTGTAATTGCGGTCAGGTTGATTACGGTGCCTCATTAATGAAGGAAAAAGGTTAATTCCATCGGGAGGACTTCTCAATTACGTCGGTACGAGAAGAATTTAATCTCTTAGCTTTCTTTAGTCTTTTTTTGCTAGTTACTCTTATTATGCCGCAACCAAATTGTAAGTTTGAAGTCGTAAAAACGTATGTGGGCGTGAATTTATTTTCTCTTCAACGGCAAATTTAGTGATAAATTTAAAGATAGCAGAATGTAATCTTTTTTTCTTACAAATACAATTTTTCGTCCTATTCGGTATATATTAGGCTCTCGTGTGATAATAATTTTATTGCAAATTTATGTGCTCGTAATGTGTCGACACCGTACGTGATTACTATTCACGACGGCGCGTTGAGAATTTACGAGATTGTAAATAATGCAGATCGGAGATCGTGCGAACGCGTTATAAAATGCATTTATCCGCCTGCCGCGAGAAGAGAAGATAATGTGATGATACGCTGATAAAAGTCTAAATTAGCCATTCACTTGTTGATCACATCAAGTATTACTCGAGAATAACTGTTTACTGCGTTTAATGCAGGTTACAGGGCTTTTACATTCCGTTTGAAGCTTCGTTCTCAGAAACGCAGGAAGAGAGAGAGATATATATGTCTCATTTTCTATGCTCTACTTGTAACGTGCAAGTAATTCGTCGCTATGATGAATTCATAATGATTACTTATGATCTCTCCGTCGGAGTGATTTGCACGTTTCAAGACTCACCCCAAGGAAATTCCCGTTTCGAGACGCGCACTAAAGAAATTCTCGTTTCCATTGCACGGAAAGAAGATAACGTATTTGTATGTGTAAATGCGTACGTGTGTGTATGTAGATAAGTTTTGCATAAAATATGCGATAAAAGGTCGCATGCGAGCTGCAGTAAACGCATCTGCTTTCTTATGGCGGTTGCCAGAGCTTTTCTCGCCTTTTCTTGTGCTATAACGCGAGGAAGAGAGAGAGCGAGAGAGAGAGGGAAAAGTGATGCTGCTTCAACGTAAATTGCTCTCGGAATAATGTCCTTTTTTTCTCTTTTTTTCTCACCTATCTTCCCTTCTCAGTGGTTATAGAGTTCTCAGATTATCACGAAAATAACGAGATTTCGCGCCGTTCATCAAATTGGCAAAAGAAATTTCTTGCTGAATAAATCGAAGCGCATGTATTTAAGTTTCGATACTTTTTTCCTTCCTTTTCTGTGACTTAATCCTGCGATCAATATATCGAGATTTTTTTATAAATATTTATACCGAGTGCGCGCTTTTAATTTTATTTTATTTCTATTTTATTTCTATTTTATTTTATGGAAACGGATGGATTTATAAATGATGTGCTTGCGCACATATTTTGCGCCCTTAGCACTTTAATAATTTATATATTCTATTCTATTATATATATATAAATATATGTGTAGAAACAATATTTTATAATTAAATAAAATTACATTATATATGGTCAATGAATTACATATATATAAGAGTCCAAGTATTTGAATCATTTGTCTCTTGCAACAGAACTTTTGCAAAAAGTTGCTGCAGAGTTTATCCTATATAAGGGTTATCTCGTGTATTTCCTCTTTAATCATGATTGCCGGTTTAAATGGAAAAAACGAACGATTTCAATCGGCGCGGTAAGTGGGTCGAGGTAAAAACGGAACGAAAGGGAAAAAAGGGAAGTGAAGTAGGAATGGTTTTAATGCGAGCAAACTCGATGGCCGACGACGTGTATGCGTTCTCGATGAAATTACTTCCTTCTGTTCCGCGTAGAGACGCTCTCTGCCATTCTCGCACAAACGACTCCTGCTACGCGTGTGGTTATCAATCTTATTTGCCTTATTTTTAAACTCCGCTTCGACGAAGAGACTTTAATTCTTACCTATATCTATCTAGCGAACAAGCGCATCTGGTGCGCCATTTTTACGTTGGGGTGTTAAATGCGCGCATTCACGTAAAATATATCGCTTCGAACACGTGTTTCCCGAATGACTTCCGGGATTTAGTATCACGCGTACGATTTCGTCAAATTAAATTACTTTTTAATCGAGCGGCGAATCGGATTCACATACTATTATTAAAATTAAGGATATACATATTTTATCGCTTCTATATTATCGGCTTTTATACGTGGAATTATGTACTCTTGGCAAATGTTCGAAATTTATTAGAGAAAGCTCATTAAATTCTCGATTTTAAATCGCCTTAATGTAGAATAAATGTGAACTCTCTTTGTCATTATTCATTTAAATAACAGTGTACAAACATTCCTCTCGCAAATGTAGATAATATGTAACTCATGTGAATACAGTTGAAATATTATTCGCAAATATTAGTAGAGCTAAAAGAGATTACTATTTGATTCTTTTGCGATTTAAAACATAATTCTTGATCTGTCTTTGAATGTGATTATAATTAATATATAATTGGCAAAATTAATCATTCAGATTATTCCATCTCCATATTATCATTTGCGATTTTTGCAAACTATTGCGTTTCTTTCGCGTTTGATACTTTTCCTTCCACCACAAGCAAAACTTTTATGCTGTCATAAATTCTTACGAGTTTATTACGCGCCGCGTGCGATACAATTTACTACACCGTTGAAAATAATTTTCCTGCATGCGAAAGGTGGATTCGTGTCATTACATCGAAGTTATTCCGAGCGCTTGTTGCGCCTGCAGTCCCGATGCACTACTGTGTTTATGCGTCGCGCGGCAATAAATCCGGTTTAATCGAAACAGGCGGAAGTCATTAGTAATCTTGACGCTTCGGACTGATATCCACCTAGGTGATGAGCTTCCTTGGCAAAGCTTCGAAAACGACCTACTTTTTTAACTAAATCGAAAAGTCATGCTACGGAAACTTCAAACTCATCACTTGAGAATTTCGATTCGATCAGTAAGACTGTCGGAGTAAAATATTTTGTGCATGAAATCGCCATATGCAGAATATGTTCTTTACTTTCTATTAATTTAAATGCTCGCAGTTTATGTTTACATCTTAATCTAAATGTTTGTAAAACAATATTTTATGATTCATTATTTATTAATTTTAAACACAACTTTTGATAATAAAAGCATCTAATGTAAATTGTATTTATGTACATTTCAATATTGGTCATTGTGTACATATTTTCCGATATAACTTGTGAAAAGCGGAAAGGATGTAAACATCATTTACTCAATTTGCTGATAAATTGAGTAAAAATGACAGCAATTCGATAATAATTCTCTACAAATGTCGGAATAAAATTCTCTGTGATTTTCATGACGGATGAGCTTACTTTCTATCTATGAAGCATATCTCATTTTTCATTGAATTTAAAGATGAGCGTAGTTTCTCCCATAATTTTAAAGTTGGGCTATACATATGTAGGTCATCTCGATAAAAGTAGATTTGAATTTAAAGCAAGCAATTGAATTGCAACTGAATAAAAACATTCGACAATTGTACAGACATCTTAATAAAGATACGATCTGTTTTATTGTTGAGCAACGCAAGCAAATAATCCTGATGTCACGATGATATATACAATGTGCTTGAGAATTTTTTTGAACTGCACACTTTTTTTGATACGCAAGGCCGCGTCCTATAATATTTGCGGTAAAAATAAAATAACGCAATCAGTTTTTTCGCACTGAAACGCACTATTAAGTTTATCATTGTTTTTGTAATCTTTTTCGGAAACATATTAATTTAAAATATAATCAGTACAATTATAAACATTGAAGTAGTACTGTAGAATATTTTAAATATTTAATTTACTTGTCCACACATTATTAATATTTTATTCTCTCATTTTTAATTAAAAAAATATTATTTTCTACATATAATATTCTTTTGGATTAAAACTAAAATTGTACGCACGCGGAAAAATATTCAACAGTAATATTATGTATACTTATGAATCTTTTATGAAATACTTGAATGCGCCGGAATAATAATATTCAACATCGTATTTTAAATTCTGTGCTTAACCTCGCATGAAAAATATTAAGTTTGACTACATTTATGAAAAATATGCATGTAACCCGAAGATATTTTTTTCTCGAGAAGAATACACTTATAACAGTCTTCACTATACAATATATACCTTGTTATGTCTAATATTGTGTGAAAGCAAAACAACCTTTATGTTAATAAGATCTTTTAGGTCATCGCAAACTCAATAGGTTTACTTTGCTTGTAGATAAAAGTTCACGTCGATCTAATTGTAAGCACCGTTTCGCTTCCCATCTTTGTTCATGAGTCGGGAAGGACAATATTTTTATTGGTTCGGAAGAGAGATATATAAGGGGAGATCTTATACGCTTTGAACGTAACATTAAGAATGACAAGGCTATATACGGTGGTTAATAACAGATGCAGTGTCGAATATTCTGTATATATTGTATACAAGTCCGTTATTCCTTTTCGGTGAATACGTCGTTCATATATGCACATTCATCTCCTTAGGTGGATATGAAAGTTCGCTTAATGAAGATGAGAAAGCATATCTTAAATCACGACTCTCGACTTCTTTGTTCGATGGAATTATATAGTGCAAAAGAGAGTTGATAAATATAAGGCGTCGCCTAATTACTAAAATGTGTTTTCATTCGCTCAATATATTTTTTTTTCGAAGAATCTTTTTGATTAACTGAAACTTGTGAAATGTGATTTTATTTAAACAGGACGCATCCATAATAAATTCTACGCGACTTTTCTCTCTTGTTTTTAAGAAAATCTCCATTTCGCTATAGTGTGTTCGCAGTGTAAATAAATTAGTTCGCGGTTTCGATGTCGCCTTAGAATTCAAGGAATAGGAAAAGTTGTCTTTTTTAACCCATTCAAAGTTTGAGACTCTAACTATATGCAGCAGAGGAAAGGAACTTTCTTCTTTTTGCCAAAGTTTCCGCAGTATTACGCAACGTTACAGAAACTTTTTCCCTAATCTTATTTCGGATGTGATTGTATTCTTCGGATAAATGACATAACTCTCCATTTATTTACCTCGTTTAAATGTTAATTTAATGAAAGAGTATACCTTATTAGATATATCGCATTTTTTATTGCAAAGAAAAATAAAATAACGCAATCAGTTTTTTCGCACTGAAACGCACTATTAAGTTTATCATTGTTTTTGTAATCTTTTTCGGAAACATATTAATTTAAAATATAATCAGTACAATTATAAACATTGAAGTAGTACTGTAGAATATTTGCAAAGAAATATAAGAAAAACAAAAATTATTGATGTCTTCTCACAATTCTTTTCGAAAATAAATATATTTTGTGATTTTATTTCATCACGCTTGTGCGGAAGAGGTATGCGCATAATATCTGACTAGTGTATAGGCAAGTCTATTTTTCTATTTTTCTACGCTACCGTGTTTGTTGGAGGCAAAGAAACATCGTGAATTGAATCGAGAGGGAACCGTAGGAGACACCGTTGTAGTCTTTAATGAGATATGTGGTCTCATGTTGCACGTTCTTTTAGAAACATTCTTTCACGGTTCACTATTCACTTCAAGAACTTGGCATTTCATTCTCTCGTCTTTGTCTTCGTCTTTTTCGACAAAATGGGAGCTAGGTTGCTTTTCATTTTATTGTACCTCTTTCAAAGCGTATCTGTAGTATATTTTCAATACAATATATGGAAGACATGGCAATATCTATTGGTTTTTTTCATCACTCACAATAGCGAGAAACAGACATTTTCTGGAGCAATAGATTTGAAATTACTTTTAGTCTTGTTGATATATATTTTCATGCGTGATACGAAATTTGTGATAATATATTCGTAATTTTCACTAACTATGTTTATCGTATTGAGATAATTTCTTTATCTTTGCGATTTTGCCATACAGTATTTTCGTATAATAGAAGCATAGTGCGCTTTTGTAATATTATTCGCTGGGTAGATTGCAAGAAGCTCGAGTTCATATATTTGCAAGATTTTTGCTAGCGCAGTTAAAGTAGATAATGCAGCACAAGTGCATAATTATTCCTGAAGTACGAGAAGATTCTTTCATCAATCTTGAAATACGAGGATATTCGAATACTTTTCAGAATTTTTCAATTTCGTTTAAAGAATAAAAAAGAACAATGTTTCTAGGAAAATATAATTTTTTTTTTCTTTTTCACATGCTGTTCTATAAATCTTAAAATCTCATGAAATTATAAATGTATCGATCAATTATAAATGGTAGACAACCTCACAGAAATTTAATAATTGTAGCAAAAATATGATATATTTTTTTGATATTAAAATGTATGGTATAAATGGTAATACAGATTGAATTAAATATGTTTTACGCGCGTAGATAATAAATATATGTTAATATTAAAACGGTCTGTCAATTATTCTAATTAAAAATCATGTAAATGTGTTATAAGAAAAATTTTCATGATTACATGTATTCTTTAAGCTATAAATAATAAATAATCAGGGGGGAATATAATAATATTTAATTCTCTGCAACTATTTACAACCGCATTGCAGTAATGCTGCGGCAGGTGATTGCGAGGTGATGATCCGCAATATTGTCTTTTACTCGATAAAAATCACATAGAGGCGTCAGGCCAGTAATAATGAAATTGACCCATCACGTAAAGACATATACGTGATGAGAATAATCTTATTTCGAAACCAATCGAGACAGATGAAAACAGGACTACATTCTCCTTCCCTTACTTTGGACTAGAGTTAACGACGGGTTCATTCCGAGCACATCCATGCATTTAGAGGGTAGATAACCCTCGTATAATATAACACTTGTTGCTCCGTTCTGAAAGGCTAGGCCCGGAAAGACACGAAAAAAGTTGGATGCGGGAGATAAATCTTAATAGTGTAGATCCATATGGAGCTTAAAATCGAATTTTGAAAGTATTACGAGTTATTTCTTTTCATTTTGAGAAATAAAGTTTGCAAAAGTTCCTAATGTGAAATTATTTTTTCTAAATATTTTTTACAATTGTTTTAAAGATGCAGTTTTATATATATACATGCGTATTAAATCAATTTTGTACACGAGAAAACATATATATATTTTTAAAAATATTTGTATTATGTTCTTTAATTAAAAAATTCTTATTTTACTGACTTTTTAATGTAGCTATATTCCTTAATCCGTAACCATGATAAATTTGTTTTTAAAAATAACCATTTCTAAAATTATTTATGATCTCATCTATATGCTCTCTCCAATTTGACATGTGAATAAATTGTAAAAGTTTAAAATTATATCTATATTATTAAAAGTTTAAAATTATTGCTATATAGAGTTTATATTAAGTGCATCTTTATGTCTAAAACCCCTGTCAATTTATATAATCTAAAACTACGCATATAAAAATATTGCGGTGCATCAAAATATTGCACATGACTGCAATAACTCATCATCGTTATCGGGAATGTACTTGTGACTTAATTTTCAGCTGAATTTATAGCCGAGTCATGTTTTTATGCTCTCACATTTTAGAGTTGCGCGGGACCGAGTTTTTACTCATCCTTTCCAACGAAAAGAAAGTTTCAATGGGTTATATTTCTGAAAAATGCGTTTCACATTAAACGATTGTGTTTATGACAAAATATTTACATTTAATAAAGAAAAATCTTTCTAAAAACATAAAAACGTCAGGTATATAAAAAAATAAAATTTAAACATATATTTATATGTAAATAAAAGTTTAAAAAATTTAAGGTATATATATTCTTGCTTTTTATCTTTTTTTTTGTAATGAATAATCTATGTAAACAAAATTCTTTTCTGCAATAGATTATTCGGAAAGTAGAATGTCTTGGCTCTGTCATTCTAACTCAATTTTTCATTGCACATGTCATTCAGATCGTGATAGATTTTATATTATATAAAAAGATCTTCAGACTATAAATATTCTAGTTTATTTATTTTAATCCTCTGATGGCCGATGTTAAATTACTCATTTCTTGAAACTGTTTATAAAATTCATAAAATAATTGAAACAATTATTTCTTGTTTGTGCGTACAAATTAAAATAAATGTTATTTATTTTTATTTTAAAATAATTTTTCTTTTTCCTTTAATCATTCAGCATACAAGTAATATTTTAAGAGAGAGAAAAATATTTTAAAATAATAAATTTAGATTCCAATGTAGAAATTTATTTTTAGATATTTAAAAGAAATTTTGTTATTAATTGAAATTTGTTACGCCGCTGTCCTCGGTTTAAAATAACATCTATGATATGTCATATGTTTCTATTTGTTATATTTTTACCTTATTGCTATAGGGTATATATCATATATATCCAAAGACATATTATTGGAAATATTATCACAAATTCATTTACCATGAAATAAAATCAAAATTTGTGACTCACCAGTTGATACGCAACAGCATTGAAACTATATTGATTTGTAACATAGAAATGGATATAAATTGTAGCAACGCCCAAACTAATTAATTATTGAAAAAGTTATTCTGCGCATTGAATTTTATTTTTGAGGCGTACAATAATAAGCAGATTATAGTATAGAGAATAATTTTATATACAAATAATTTTATACATTTTGGAAAGGTTCTACTAATACTGTATAATTACTGTATTACAAATATTAAATTATCTACTTAATTAATCGCATAATTTGATTTGTGGATTTAGACAAGAGAGAATTAGAGAAAGAAATCTTTATATGAAAACAGTAATCTTGTAAAATTTTTCTATTTTTAGAGGATTATTGTAGAGTTATTACAGAATTGTAATAACTCTACAATAATCCTACAAAAATAGAAAAATTTTACAAGATTACTGTTTTCATATAAAGATTTCTTTCTCTAATTCTCTCTTGTCTAAATCCACAAATCAAATTATGGGATTAATTATGTAGATAATTTAATATTTGTAATACAGTAATTAATTATTCGCGCGTACATTATTAATAAATAACTAATATAAATAATTAATTATTATTATTATAATTACAAATAATAAATTACTCACCGCAGGTGTTCTTCCGCTGATGTTTAAATTCTTCTCTAACAAGTTGCTAAGTCTAAAGCAAATAAGATGAATCGATTGACCCATCACGTCAATAAGATATTTAATTCTATCGGTATTGAAAACTTACAAATTATAAATTAGTATTGAAAAGTTACTAATTATAAATGCAAAATCAGGATATCACTAAAAAAGATGCGACAAATCATCCACAGAGCACAACGAAAATCGATAATATAATGTTTTAGATACTTATTAACTTTCCCTTTAGGATAAATTTTACGAAACTCTTTTATCAACGTCAAGTTACCCTTTCAGGTAGTCATATTTTATAATTTTGCAATCTAATATAATTTATAATATATTTTATAATTAAAAATTATATTTACATTGCATTTTTTCGTTTCGCTCTATCAGTATAAAAAATTAATTATTATTAATCACTCGAGCTATTCTTAATTGCGATGTGATATATATGTATATTCGAATCATAAATGTACATGTATATCTCATTTCTTATCGCTTAAATTCTTACTTCAAATAAATAAGTCGCTTAAATAAGTAGCCATCGAGATATCAAGTAATATAAAAAGCGTCTGGCTATACGATTATGATACGGCTATATCGAAACTGTCAAATAATTTCAAGTGTGATTTTGTGATAAGTTTAGAGTCAATTTATCTTTAACAATCGAAACGTGAGATTTGTCGCATACCTATATTAAATATATCCACAATTAAGCTTTTAATATTAAAATATAGTTTTAATGCAGAATTACATTTAATTTTATTTACGTAATTTTTAATATTTTTAATGTTATTTAACATTTAAGTAATAAAATTAAAAAATAATGAGTCAAACAAATTTGTACGATTAAACTGGGAATTAAACTGGATTAAATTAAACTAAAATTATTAAAAAAGCTACATAAAAGAGAATTAATACACGTGATTCGCGAGGGACGTTCTCGGACTTACAAGTTTCCCGCGGAAATCTTCGTGGCGTGTAGTTGCCATAAACTTGGCGTCAACTTTGGCAGTTTACCAGGATAAAAGCGACCGCATGCAGAGCTGTGACATTGGAGAGGGAGAAGGGTGGGAACGTATGCACGTTAATCGGCCGTAACCGCTTTACCCTGGAATTTGCAGCCACAATGACGCCGGATAATCTAACGCAGTTATTATCATATTAAACGGCGCGATCGATGAAGATTGAATGCCCTAAATTGGGCGAACCGCGATTTCGAAGATGTCACAGTAAATATATGCGAGCTTTACACATAGAGACCCACCGGTGTCATTTGGCTATTACGCGGCTAATGTTTGCCTTTATACAAGCGGAAACTACAGCGATGTAATATCATCTGTGATTGCTAATTAGAACCGCGAGTCCATAGAACCGCATTGCTTGCGGGTAAATACGAACGGGAATTGAGAATCAGTTTAGCGTGCTTTAGTCTTAATGAGTGAACACACAACAAATACATATATAAATGAAGCAAACGTATATGAGCTCCTTTATCTATACAGAATGTCCGGTAACTAACGGACCAACGATTACAAATGGATTCTTTGGTCAATTTGGGAACGATTTTTCCTCAGCGAAAATGTCGAAAAAGGTCATTATTTTTTACAACTTTCCAATATTTGTCATTATGTATCTTTATAATTAAGCCTTAAATTAAAATGTTATTATAGTAAACTCTACCTGAAATTAACTGAAGAATGTAATTATGTTAGACTTTTAACTCCAAAACCCATTTTTTTCAATCGCTTATAACTCGAAAATTATTGACTTCTCAACATTTTTGCTAAGGAAAAATCGTCTCCAAATTGGCCAGAGAATCCGCCCTTAATCATTGGCCCGTTAGTTACCGGACATTCTGTATATAAAAGCCAATGCAACTGTAAGTGAGAAAATATGTATGTCGGCATGCATTTTTGTTCGTATCCTTTGAAGCAGTTATTTCGCCAAAAAATAAAATGCAAACTTGGTGAAAATATTTGAAAAATACCTCTGTTTACTTCGTCCGCGCGACGTCTCGTTATGAATGCTTTCCCGCTAATTGTGACGAGAGCATTGTTTAGAAAATAATGAAATCGCTTTTGAGATCGCCGCGAAAAACAAGCGTATATATACGTATTTTTCTCCTGGCAATCAAGGCAATAACAATATATTTAATTAGATAACAGTCATTCTTTATTCCGGCAGTTTTACACAACACGTGTTGCACATGTTACATTTTATCTAACCAACCGCGAACTCGCGATATCGAGTCGGTTAGTGGAATTTTAATTGTGCGCGTATATTCGAAAAAGCATCGCGTTGTATTGTATATGCATGTGTGTGCATACATATAGCGGAAACAAGTCGTGAAAATCCACGTGTAAAGCGGACGATATAAAAAAAAAGAGTTATTTTTCCCTCGGACATTTGTTTTGCCAAATTCTGTAGCAGGGTTTTATATACAAATGTCACATATGAATTTATATCGCAGTTACAGCAAAGACATTCGGCGTATTATTAAATCTATAAAAAAACACGGATTTTATCGAAAATATTGCGTATCGACACACGTTTCGATATGTTGCGGTTCGATCTAAAGTGTATTCCCTCGTATCAGTGCATATGTGAGCGAGCACGAGATGTACCGGCTTAATTTAATTGCTCATATGTACCACCAATCGATACGTTAATCAACCACGTGACCTATGTACATTTATGCGCCTCTTGTAACCCAAGTTCTCCTCGATAAACAATATACTTGTTATCGGCGTATCAGATTATAGGTGACCGTGATAGGATTATAACGCGGAGTAGCCAATATTCGGATTCACCGGTAAATTCAGATTCGTGTTCTCTATTTCTCGCGCGTGAGTCTCTATCTCGTTATGTGTCTCATCACCTCGCTCCGTCAGTCCTGACACGAGTGTGGACTCTAATTTATGTACGAGTCAGACAGGCAAAAACTCTGCAACAAGAATCAAAATTTGATTTATACATCAACTCCAATAAAAGACCGAAATAATTTGTCACAAGAGTGCATTTTGTGATAAAGACGAGCGGATCGCTTATCTACTATGAATGTATATATACGGGATGTCTGACATAAAGTGTCACACCGAAAATATACAGGTACATAGATCTCGTTATTTGAAGACGATTTTCTCAGCAAAAATGAAAAGAGGCGATTATTTTTTGCATGTTCCCAATTTTTGCCATCATGTATCTTTGTAACTAAACTTTAAATTAAAAACTATTATTAAATTAAACTCTTATTGAAATTAATGGAGAATGTGCTTTTGTCAATATTTTATTTCCACAAGGCTTATATAGTTTGCGAAAAATCCTTTCTTTTCACTTGCTTATAAATCGAAAATTATTGATGCCTCAATATTTTTGCCGAGGAAAAGTTGTCTCCAATCAACAAGATCTACTTGTATATTTTTGGTATGACACCTTATGTCAGACACCCTATATATATACATATAAAATGTAAGCATAGAAAATAAAATGAAGGATTTGTGAAAAATCTTGGGCCTCCCGACACTGAGTGAGCGAAATGTTGAAACCTCGCGATGAATTTCCGGAATTTTCTTTCCGAATCGCGAGCAGACGCCTTTCTGGGTCCCGTGTGCGATTATGTGATCGCACCTGTGGCCAGGTACGCGGGCAAATGGAACATACCCGTGTTAACGGCGGGCGCGCAAGCGGAGGCGTTCCGTTACAAGGGCGAGCATTATCCAACGTTAACCAGGATGATGGGCTCTCATCGCTTGGTAGGCGAGGCGCTCAGACATATTCTACGGCGTTTCGGGTGGAAAATCGCCGGCCTTCTCTTCCACAATTACGCGGTGTCCAGCAGCAAAGGTAATTCCGAGTGCCATTTCACGGTGAGCGCCGTATATACGGCGCTCAACCAAACGCCGGTACACAGGAGCTTCAATCAGGAGACGACCAACGCCAATGATTACAAGGACTTGCTCACCTTCGTCTCCAAATCCGCAAGAAGTAAGTCTTTGTTCGATCCCGATCTGTGCGATGTCGATATTAATTTATTTTCTTTATAAGACTCTCTTTAAACGAAGAAAGATATAAGGCATCGGAAGACATATTCTTGCTCGTAAAAATGAGACTCTTACCGTATAGACATAAATCATTATTAAATAAGTATTTATAATCTATTATAGAAAATACACGTTCAAAGAGGTAATCAAATTTTTGAAATCTTCTTTCGAAAAATTATCTCATATTTTATGGATAGAAATTTAAACTCTACCAAGCGAGGTTTTTCCTGTAATCTTGCCGTCGTATCGTATAAGAGGAAAGCACATATTTCCTTTATATATTAATATCGGGTTTTCTAATAGATACTCGATGAAGACACGCGGAGACTCGTCTAACGTTATTAAGCGTTGCCTAAGTAGCCTTCTGCTTTGCGCAAGACTTTATATAAATCAATCAGCCTTTCCTGCAGTCGACAAAGTATGTAATGTGTATACCGTTGAGGGACACATCGTGTTGCGAAACTGTGCGCTTGATAATACGAACGGTGAATTTCGGCAACGTCAATTAATTGATATCGTTTACGAAGTTTGGTCTTACAAATGCGCCCTTGCCTTCCATTCGTTGATCGCGTTTAAGACTTTGAGCTCGTCAACCAAAGTTTAGATGTACGAGCATCAAATAAATTTCCATTAGCAGTTTCATCCTGTGAGCAACGCACCGCCATTGACGAAAGACGTTCTGACAAACTTTTACACTTCAATGTTGTATCTGAATCCAAGTAACGCCCACACGTGCGTTATAATTCTGATTAATTATTTTACATAATTTGCGAAAATTGAACACGCAGCAAATCGTATAATCAAGCGGAAATTTCTCTTCGGGGCACAGTTGATGTATTTCGGACTCGGAAATACCATAATTCCCGAGTTACGTCATGAATGGATTAATTGAATCGTCGTTCATATGTTATATTGTGAACAAAATATCGCATAGGTGACTTTCTATGTGAGCCGCATCTTGAACATTTCTCCGTGCTCGTTTCCCATCGCTTTCAACGTTTCCGAATCGTTAAATCGTATTACATATAGTTTACGATAGACTTATTTTCAATAGAAATGAAAGCTGCAGAGTGTGTCTCTTTAATTTGGTTCTATCCGCCCACTCGCGATTTCCGAGATAACGTACAAATATTTTTGACCTTTATTATCGAGTAACATTTGACATTTATCGATTGTGATAAATATATATTTATAACAACAATGATTACAACAATTATACAATTAAGGAGAATATTACATTATACAATTAAACAATATAATACAATTAAGGAGAATATTACATTATACAATTAAGGAATATAATATAATTAAGGAGATTATTTTTCTCGTATTTTCTTCTAATGAAAATTACTCTACAAAGAACGTATAAAGGTATATTTTAAGAAAAATTGAATTCAGAAATCAATCTCTCAAATTTTCAAAGATCTATTATTTTTGGAGATAATAATGATTGATAGAAAAAAGAAAATTGTATATTTAATATATCTCACATGCTCTATATTTTCTTCGCTTTTTTAGTGAATTATTGGCTAATAATTTATCATTGTGTAATTATTGATGTTATTAATAGATATGAGGTCATTAAATTATATTATTATTATTATTGCAAATGCTAATCGGTTGTTTGATTGCGAGATTCTTGGTGTAAAACCGCGAGGAATTCGCGGGTAAGATCGAGACGCCAACCGATTTTCGAGAATTCGACATTAACTCGAGAATGTGGCGCGTCATCATCAATATATATGCAAAATTATTAGCAAATGCCACAAATCGCTGATTGATTGCGATTTTTAAAGTTTCGTTGTCGCAAAAGCTCTTATCGAATTTTTGTCATTATTCGATGATTCAGAATCGTGTCGAGTTCTTCATTATTGTGCTAAAAATATTCAAGACAATAAACTCTGATAACAGAGATATCTACTTTATATTTAATTGCTTGGGTAATAACTCGATATATTGTGTAAAAACGTTTAGTCTTAATATTACTAATAGGAATAAGTACCATTAATGGTACGCTGTTATCGATTTTATCGTTAACGTTTTGCATAAGCAAATACAATCATACATATATGCGTGCATTTGTGGTTTTTTGCATGTACGGTTACGTATGTGTTTTTAAAAGAACTTTAAATAATTTTACATAACATATTTAATACATATTAATTATTAATATTAATTATTGCGAGCAATTATTTTATACGAATATTAATGATACGATTTTATGAAAATATCAAAGGACGCGGAAATTATATACTATCTCTTTCCAATATATTATATAATCAATTAATCAATTAAAACTTTTTTATACTTAATTAAAACTTTTACTTTTTTAACGGGAGAAAGACAAATAAGAGTCAACGCACTGCATGTAGGGTGCCAAAGATTTTTTTATTAATTAATCTTGGGAATAAAATTAATTTTATCTTAATATTTTATATTCAGAGCCCATTGAAATTTGTTTTTTTTTTTTTTATTTTTTTGCAATATTATTTTATGGTTAATAAATTATTTGTAATAATATTTCTTCCATTAGAAAATTTCGCGCTGCATTTCTCCAATTACCTCGAAACAGAATAGACGTTTATCGCGTCAGTATTATTACATTATCATGCTGGGAAAGAAAATTACATGACGAGTTTACATTTAACTCTATTCAAACGCCGTCTTGGAAACCCGTGTGTCTCGGAGTGGCGGGCGCGAAAGACGAGATATAAAAGAGAAGTAGAGAGATAGTTCGATCTATGTGATAATGAGGCTATTCCCGGCTATACAGACGTGCCATGTAACATCGATCCGCCCATTTTACTAGCGTAGACTGATATGAGCCCGTCTTGTCCTTTCGTTTTACGCCCCGACTGCTTTTTACTATCGTTCACATTCTCAGTCGATATAAGGTGTCACGTTCCCGACACCTCGATCGTTTATCACGATATTTTCTGTGCACCGGCGTGAAAACCTTTGAGTAGATTTTTATCACAATATTACTGCACGATGTTCAGCGATTGCTTAATCAAAAGTTCCTTCCTTACGCTAAGCAACATCCCTTATCTCTATTTAAATTTGCCTATCTAAAAGATCTAAAAAAAAGCGAAAATTCATTACATTTCAAGTCTTTTATCGAGCAAGTATTCAAGATACTTTTGCAATTATTATGATGAATCTTTATGTGCAAACTTTCAAAGGAATAATATATTTCAGCTTACTAATGTCTTAGGAAAAGTCTTAGGAGAATTCTCGTCTTTGAGAAAATATCAGCGATGATAATAATGGATAACTCTATAGTGATGATACGACAAAAAAGCTCCCCCAGAGTTAATCCACATTAAATCCGAGTATGGGGAAGTTTATGAAGAAGGATGTGCAACGAGATAACTAGATTACGCGATCAATATTCGCGACAGTATTTCGCTGTATAGACATTATCAAGGAGCAAATTAAATATATACTGTATTGTCACCCTATACGTACATTTTGTATCCAGTCAATTTTCTGCATTCTCTCCTAATTGTGGTTTTGACTAATTGAAACATTTTAAATGGGGCTACGGAAATATGGCTGAAAGCGCCATAGTCGACATCTTCTTATGATATCGGTATAGGATGCGTTTATATAATAGAGTAAACTTTAGCCTTTTGTATCACATGACTCTTGTTAGTCGTCTAAGTGGCCGGGTTAACTACAAGCAAGGAGCATTTCTAATGAGACACAGAGTGGAATCGACCTGTAATAATGCAACGACAACGTCGTTTCGCATCTTATTGTACGTATACGCCCAACGCTGTGATATAATGCATTTTGTTCGCTCGCTGCGTTCGCAAATAACGCATTAATATGACATAGAACGCGTTGTTTGTCGTAATATCGTTTCGCAAGTTTATGTTCATGGAAAAGCGACAAAACGTGGGAGCAAATTTGTATCTGACAATGTCAGAGTTAAATGAAATGTTTTATTAGATATCAATAAACAGAGTTCGGCCGGCATACTTTGATACATGAAATTAAAACACATTTTGATTGCCATCAATAATCTTCCTTGCATTTAGTTTCTTTTAACATTTTTTCTCAGATTTTCAAATATACTTCAATTATCTCTATTTTTTTTTTACGTCTATTATTATTTTATGCTTATTATATTATTGTCATATATATTGAGAAAAATGTTTAGATTGAGTAAAATTAATTTTGATGCAGAACGTTGCCTCATTTATAAAATTTTATAAAATTTCTTCAATTATGTCCAGATATAACTTGTACTATAGTTTGATAAATCTCAAGTCAACGTGACGTGTGCGAGCATTGCACCGATTAATGGCGTGTATTTGACTTGCTATAAAAATTGGATTACGACTTTGCTCGAATAAACGTTTATATTTCGCTTGGCATGTTGCGGTACGATAATACGGGCTGCCGCGGATTGTTTCGCGAAAGTGTATTTGTGTCTCTCTCTTAAAATTTATTTCCTCTATGTTTTTGTAAAAATTTATCTATCAATATATTCTAATATTTTCGTGACAATTTGACGAATTATAAATTTTACAAATTTTAATAGTTTGACATTGGGCATTTATGAGTGAATCAATCACTGACAGCGTCGCTGTCGATTCTCTCTTTAAAAAATTCAAACGGTCAATAAAACCGAGCGTAAATCTGAGTAGATTTTATTCCGAATTCTGTAAAACGCGCGCAAAAAATATGTTTGAAACTCAAAGTGAAAAAAAATCATCTGAAATCGTTCTATTTGATTTATAATTTAATCTGCGATTTCTGAAATTTATTTAAGCAATATAAGAATATTTTCAATATTTTCTCTCGATAAAAGAGATTATTGACTCTGGACGAGCTCACATATAATTTTTCCAATTTATGAACTTCGTATATTTTTAATACAAGTTTTCTTCGCAATATCTTCGTTTTATAAAATTCGGGCGATTTTACTGAATTCGCGGTTGATGTACGAGAAGGAAATGAAATGTTTGAAGAATGATGGTGTATAAAAGATTTGCTGGATTTACGCAGGATTTTATCGCATACGCGATATAACACGGATACGCTAGAAGAACATTCATCTTCGCGATACTTGCAGTGTATGCAAAGTTGAAGCTTGACAGGATACGTTTTGACGAAGGGGAAATATTCACGCGTTGAACAGCGATGTTTTTGAGTGACTTTGGAACGCTCTCGATGTATCTCGCTTTAAAGAGAAATCGAAATTTCTTCATCTTTTTCCCTCCATTTGTATATACATCTCTCTGGGTACCGCGTTGTATCGGCTGGGATTTACGTTGAGCCAGGATAAAAATGTCAAAGTAGAATATTTTGCGACGATTATAGATCGCTGAATTTTATACACAGTATAATTTGCCACTTTTTACTGTATTTTTTTCCCTTATGACGTGCTTTGTAATTTCTAATAGTTAAATAATTTGAAGATAAATTGATCTAACGATTCAGATATGTGATTTAACGTGCGTAATTATCCACAAATTGCATAATCATATGAATCAATCAGAGTGACCGATTATTCAATGTGTATTGATTTCTGTGAGAGAGAGATTAATCATATAATTAACTGAAACATCTATCCTACCTAATTTCAAATTATGTAAATTATTTTGCATCTATATATTTGAAAAAAATGTGGATATTAAGTACTTCATTATAAAGAAAACTCATATAGTAAAATTGTAAATATTTAATTTCCGCTTCTCTTTAAAATATAAATTTAAAGCAGCTTGGACACAATTTATTTAATTACGTCTTTCAAAAAAGATATATAATTAGATGTAATCTAATTAACTTAAATTTAATGTTAATTACAAATACAGGATGTATCTGGCATAAAAAATAAGAGCGTGATAAAAATAGTAATTGTATTTAGCGTTTTATTATGTAATATTATTTTTTAATCGGTTATTTACACAGATGTAGCTAGATTATGCGTCACGTATTTTAAAAAAAAATACAGCACTTGGATATATGTGTCGACACGCATAATTGTCTCTATATATCTTGATATTTAAAGAAAATTATATAAATACACACTTACACCTCATTTTATATAGCAAACTGCAGATGCAATTGAATCGATCGCGTCTAACAAAATGATCTGACGGCAATAATATTTGTACAGATCTTGACATATCTCTGTCTATTTTTCTCTCTCTCTCTTATTCTTTTTACAAGAAATCTTTTTTCCTTTTTTCAGTCGTGGTGATGTGCGCTAATTCAACAACCATCAGGGAAATATTGCTGGCTGCCGAAGAGCTCGGAATGGTGGACTCAGGAGAGTATGTGTTCTTCTCCATAGAGCTTTCCTCCAGGTGAGTAAACTTGCAATTTTATCACCATGAGTAATTGCGTATGTTATTCGTTACGGTGCAATTGTCGCACGAGTCGAGAAAAAAGTCATAGTAAAAATACACGTAACTGTGTAAAAGTACTTCCCAGTGCGTTTCAACATACAGAAATTAAAATATATTGCACGTGAAATAATTATAATAAAACATATTTTTTAAAACGTAACAACCAGACAGGTAATCGTAAAAAATCCGCTTAAAAAGAGAGGAAATTAATAGAATCGCGTATTACGGACATAATTATTTTTGTGTGGACTATATATATATATATTTATTGTTTCTATTTTTAAAAATTTTTATTTTTCAAACCTACACGAGTTACATATTTTAATTAAATCATTCCGTGTATGTTAATGTTAAAATAAATCTGTACATCTTATTTAGTGATTTAATTGGTGTTATTTGGAAAATTTTGCGCTATAAAGCAAACATAATAATGCATCCGTGAAAACCACAGAAAAACACAAGTTTCATGTGAAAAAGTAGAGCATAAGCAACGAGCGTGTACAATAGCATGCGGCTCGGACATATAAAGCCATTTTGTAATTAAAACGAATGTGAAGTCGTTGCTAGTACACGGCTCGAGCTCATACAGAAGGCACATTGGAGTGAAATACACCGCGTCTATTTTCAGTAACTCGGAAGGGATGAGAGGCAAATAAAAAGGGATAAATAAGAGATCTGACGACGCCGAATGTGTTTTTGCGGATCGAAGAAATATTCATTCTATACATACAGAAAATAGAGATTATTTCTTATCTCTCTGCAAAATCCACGAGCGTAAAAATACAATTTATCTATAAAAATTGATATTTTATTCTATTGTTGACTAGTCACAGATATCTCACGGTATATTTCTCTCCGACAAATTATTTCGACTAAATATTCAGAATTCAGTTTCCACGGTTGTCTAGAATAACGTGTACCAATATTAGTTTAGCGTAATAACACACACGATGCAGTTTACAATAATATTAGATACCTGTATTTATTTTACTTGTGTTCCGTGTTCCGTTTGCAAAGACGTCCCACGCGCCAAGTCAGATTTGAAAAAGCATTTGTAGCCTAATTCAATCTAATTTATGTCTCTCACCGTCGTCCACGCGGTCGTTTCGCATTAGATCGCGAAGCATTCCGCTCGCTTAAATAAACTGAGTATACATGTCTACTGTATGTACAAAGGGCGGACATTGTGCAATCGCGCCGTTTAACGAGCCTTTGAAAAGCGTCGTTCCGGGAAATTGCTAATTCCAAAACGCGTCGTAGTATACGTGATTTCTCGCGGTCGTAAGTTTCTTACGATCGTGTGTATTCTCGGACGCTGTCTTGTTTTCTTGCTTATCTTATCCGAGATGGTGATAGGATCTTGCATATCTGCAGCCAAAATCAAAGCGGACCAGGCGGATCTTGTAGAATTTTATCGATTCTGAGACGATATAGAGATTGTGTATTATATAGTCATAAATCATAAAAAAAAAGAAATATCCGGTATTTGGGTAAAAAAGAAGAACAATAAAATTATTTCCATTAATGAAGGATATCGCGCGATTTTGGGTCAAGTAAAATCCTCATTTATCGTATCGGAAACCACAAACCGCGATCCTTCATTTAGATTAGTAGAGTCGGGATAAGCAAATCCTCATGCTGATCTAATATTATCTGTATAAAACTATTGCCAGCCAGGGATCGATAGTAAATCTGTTTTTGGAGAAGAAAAACCAGCAAATAAAAATTTCCGCGTGAATTTATCGCGTAATCGGATCTTATAATTTTTCAGATTTTTCCGAAGTAAAACGATGAATTCTAGTTTAATGAGAGCTGTTTAAAAGTTTAAAACGCAAGAGAGAATGAAAAGTAGTTAAACTATTTCGTATAATTTGAGCAGCAGTGACTTTAGCAGTAATTGGAATTTTTATTCACCCATCTTCCGTGAAATTAATCGGGCAATTTTCCGATAATAGTCCGAAAAGCCTGTCGTGAATGATAAATCTCGCGCACAAAAAAAATAATATCTTTTAAAATTACGTTCATTAAATAAACAATTTAACTTTCTCTCGATTCTTCCTTGGATAATCGAGGAAACACTTATTGTCGATACTCCTGTGGTCGATTAGAAAATCGAAGAATTTCTAGAATGTTCAGAAGGAGAAAGAATTTTCTTGCGCGACTTGTGAGATTGCTTTTAAACTATACCGATTTATTCGGTTTTAAACATGAGAGAGAGAGAGTGAAAGAGAAAAGCGCGCACAAATGCTGGAACAAAAAAAATACAATAAGCAGTGTCGTTGGAGCAGACGCACACCAGAGTGTTTCGACATCACTTTATTTAATCACATATCCTACAGAAACGTATATTGCTCCCAGGACATCGTGTTTTCTACATGAACTTTCGCCCCTTTTGTAATTCGAGCGTTACACACTTTATATATGTATAGAATAGGTACTTGTGGCTTTTATATACATACGTCCCAATTATAATATAACGATCGGTCATCATAAAATGAAAGTTATGATCTCTGACACGGTATAAAATCGAAAAACTGTTCGGTCACGGCACATTCGAATAATTAATGTTTCATTGAAACATAAATTAATTGGGTCGTTTCACGATATGTCATTTTAATATAAACAATTTCAAGTAATTGTCAGAGAAACAAAATATACACATACAATGAAAATTGAGAAAAATTCAATAATTTTTCACATGTACGATGTACGTTTCTATGTATGAGAAAATCTATTTTTATAAATTCATTTCACTCAAATGTAAAAAAATTAAAAATAAGAAAAAAGTTAAAAAACAGAAATATTAGTTTCAGCTTCTTATCTCTGATATTGAATTTTATGCTGTTGTGCTGTTGTAGTTTGTATTACAATATAGCTTCTTAATATAAAATTTATAGGGTTGTATGACGCCCATCCGATTTTATTTTCTTTAATTTTTTATAAATTTACTATAATTTAAAATAATTAAGTATAAGCATTCTGGTGTAAAAATATTATATGTGATACATTATAAATTTATTTATTAGAAAATATTTATTTTCTCGCGTATAATAACGCGTATTTTTATCAAGAAACTTAAAATGAAACGCGGTATCGAATGTGTTTCAGTGATAACGACTCCAAAGAGCCGTGGAGAATCGACGGTGACACCAACGAGCGTAATGAGAAAGCCCGTAAGGCTTATCAGGCTCTGCTGACGGTGACAGCGCGCACCCCAGACAACTTGGAATACCTAAATTTTTCGCGCCAGGTCAAGACCTTGGCGCAAGAAAATTACAACTTCACCTTCGGAAACAGTTCGGTCTCCACCTTTGTGACAGCGTTTTACGACGCCGTGCTGCTTTACGCCCTCGCTCTTAACGAGAGCTTGCCGGAACAACCGGGTGAGGTCAATCGGTTAGACGGCGGTAATCTGACCAGGAAAATGTGGGGAAGAAATTTCAAGGGTAAGTTTTCATTTTGATTTTTCTTCATCGTTGCTTATATTTATAGCGAGATTGTAATCGTGTCGATCACCTCAGCGAAATTTCAATTACAATTTTTTCGACGGGAGTGAGGAGTCGACCACGATGAAATTTTGTATATCACAAGAAGAGACTAATTGAACACGGAAGTATACAAGTCTTGAGTCTGACAATGATAGAATATTTTCATTGTGTACTTTCGATGAGATTAATTCAAAACACGTCATTAGCAGCGTTTCCAGAAAGCGCGCATAGTTTGGATTTTTAGAGTTTATAATAGAGATATGTTTATCGCTTGAAAATCACATTATTGGCAATACTTATCGTGCCATTGCGTTGCATCGGGCATTTGTAATCCACATCGACAAAGTTAATTCTCGAATTCATAGAATGAGAATTAGAATTGGGGTTGTCAGCGTCGTTGGAAAAGCGATGATTGATGGTTTCGTCAGACGCCGTTTAATCAGATTGTGTTTTAAACAGAGTCAAATTGATTATCTTGAATTGTCACTCGTACAGATCTGTCACTGACATCCTCATGGCTTTTCAACTGGCTTCTGTAACTAATGAGTTCGATTTACTCATTATCACTGCTTTTCTTTCTCTTCTTTCGCATCTCTCCGTCTATTGCTCTTTCAAATTTCATCCGTGTGTTTATGACTCATATTTTTACTAGTGCTATGCATTTATTTTATGTTTTTATTTACTTTTTTTAATTTAAAAATTTTTTATTTAATTGTGAAGTGATTTTTTATTGAAATATTTTAATAGTGAAGTATTTTAACTTCTTGAATAATTTTAAAGTAAATAAATAATGTTTTCTGTGCATGAATACATTTAGATTTTTCAGTATTTGAAGATCTAATATCTTACTTGCTGAATATTTTGTTTTTATATACTTTTTTTAATTTTAAAATTTTTTATTTAATTGTGAAGTAATTTTTTATTGAAATATTTTAATGGTGAAGTATTTTAACTTCTTGAATAATTTTAAAGTAAATAAATAATGTTTTCTGTGTATGAATACATTTAGATTTTTCAGTATTTGAAGATCTAATATCTTACTTGCTGAATATCTTGCTTCGTTTTTACTTCGCAATATGAGAATGCAAATAGTTGATGTTGGCTTTAGCTTTACATCTCATCTTACAGACAATCTTTGAAGTATCACGCACTTCGTTCTGTTATATTATGCTACTTCATTTCAATCTTCGTGATCCTTGATTTTTCCGCAGCAAAACCTTGCGGTCGATATAGCTGATATGGAATGCGAGATGACTAGTTTATTTTGTATTTTAATGCGTTCTGTATTTTTGTCTTTTTATGTGCATATGTGTGAGAGAGAGAGAGAAGGTTATCTTTATCATCTCCAACTGCATCTCATCCAAGCGAGGTTTTATCACTGGGAGAAATATAGGTTTTTTTTTTGAGAATTATCGATTCAACAACTGCTATCAATTGTAATCTTTAACTCTGATTAAACGGCACCGAATAATCTGCAATATATAATGACATTTTATGTTTTCGCAATTACAAACAATTAATTCCAGGAATAACCGGCGTCGTAAACATCGATGAGAACGGCGACAGAATCGCGGATTATTCTCTCCTGGATATGGATCCGGAAACATCCAGATTCGAAGTAAGATATCCTCGAGATCTCATATTCTACGTATCTCAACGTCTGAGATGTAACTTTATCCAACGTCTCGTGTAGCAACTGAAGCAATTTAATCTGCGACAATGTACAATGCATTTAGCGTGTCATGCTAAGATTGAATGTAAAATCTTACAACATTTCTCTCTAAAGAGCATGTTATTTCGCTCTGTTACTTGTATGTTTGCTTCTCGCATCTTTGTAGTTGCTTTTTATCTTATTTGCGAAATAATTTCTCGCAGATTGTAGCAAATTACTACGGTGCTAACAAAACATTGGAGTATATTCCTGGGATGCATATTCATTGGGCTGGTGGCCGTTTAGAGCCACCTCCGGATACTCCTACTTGTGGATTCGACGGATCCTTGTGTCCCGATAATTGTGAGTTAATAATGCTGAATCTAAATATATGTATAAGTGATTAAATGGATCTTATATTTGTCTCCATAATTTAATGTACACTATGTACATTACGAGTGCGATAGAAATAGTATGCAGTCACGGGAGACGGAAAATATATTTTATATAATTGTATACTTTATTATGTTAATGTAATTTAATAATTGATTAGATAAACTGCGAGATATAAATGTGTACAAGTTTTTTCTTCTTTATAATTATATTGACATAAAAAAATTCTATGTGAATGTATTTTATGCACGGAGTCATCTGAGATTGGCTCTTGGAAAGTATAATATTTTCTCTCATTTAAATTACTAATGTTTCGACAGCTCTTCCGGGCTACGCCATTCTCTCCATGGTACTGAGCTCTATTGTAGTCGTTCTTGTCGTCGGTTCAGTATTTATTTATCGGTAAGTAAAGGTTTGCTTTTTGAGTAGTAGATTTCATATATTTCTTTATACCGGCGTGTTTTTTCGTCGGTATTAATGGAGATGTAAATGCTATTGAGTGATACGCAAATTGATATTTAGATATCGAAAAATCAATTCAATATTCAAACCGGACAAATATAAATGTACTTTGCGAAGAGGAAAAAAAGATCTAGAAAATCGGTATTATACGCGTGCTTCAATAAAAACAGGCGAATAATAATTTTTACTTCAATCACCGTTAACTGTGCATCTTTGATTTAAATTGTATGATGATTTAATAATGGCTCCCTTTTCTCTCTGTTTCTTTCGATTTTTTATTAGAGACGATTTTACTGTTTCGTGAATTTTATTATTTTTATTATAAAACGATTGTGTTATTGTGCATATTCAATTCCACAGTAATATTATATTCATATTAATTCGCCAAAATAGTTCGAAACAAGAAATGTAGAATTTTCACAAATTAAATTAACAATTAAAACGACATAAAATCAAATTAAAAATGTGCACAGTATTCAAATATTCAAAAAATATCGGTCAGATATATTATGCTGATTCATGCGAATTGATATGCGCATTAATAACGTGGATTCACTGGATTAGAAATTTAAAAAAGCTTGTCGCGCGCGTTTTTTGGTGAGAAGATTATCTCGATAATCTCGTGAGTAATATTCGTCAAGTGCACATACACATATTAAGAACGTATAGTCGAAACTTCTCAACTTCGAGTACGCTACCATTAATAGGGCAAAGAGACACTAAAGAAGGTAGAAACAAGTGGAGCGAGGTAACGAGGTAGACGCGAACAAGGCGCGATAATACTTATCTGTGGCAAAATTTCCAACGTATATTGAGTTAATCGATTTATCTCGCCTGTCGATTTTGCTACGCGATCTTTCCCAAGTGTCTTTGTCTGTAGCTTGTTGGCCACGAAAGTGGTTCAAAACACTTAAACGAAGTTGTTACCTTTCATTTCGCGAGTCAATTCGGATCAGTCGTATTATTTACGATATGATCTTAAACATTTTATTATGAGAAAAGATAATTCGTGTCTTTCATGGGCGCTCTTTTGTTGACAATTATTACAATATTATTCTTCTTCAATATTATTCAATATTTTTCGAGAGTCTCTCGACGTTTTCGCGAATTTATTACATATTTTGTCGCCTTGTAATTTGGTTTTATACATGTCGTATCTCTCTGCAGGATCTTAATCGGAGAAACGAAAACGCAGTTTTGTGTGTGTGTGAATGACACATTAAAACTTTCTTTAGGACGCATTAAAATCTGTCTATGTAATGGGATAAACTATTTTTCACACACACGGACGATATCTATGTTTATTTTCAAGCACGTCGAATTCTTCGATATTTGAAGAATTCGACGTGAAGATTGAAGACTTTTATCGAGCTTCTTTCAACGGAAACATCTCAATTTTACGTACCCAATCGCGTAAGGCGAATAAAATTATTTGCGTTTTCTATTATTGAGGTCAATTCAATTTATACGACATTAATAGAGCGCTGTAGAAACTCCGCGAGATAAATTAATCTTATAATTTGCGGTACGCGCGTGAATGACATATATTTTTGATATGATTCCAGTGTTCGGAAACGCGAGCGAAGTGCAGTAGGAAGTAGTTTAACTGCATTATGCAGTTTTTCGTCTTTTATTTTGCGGGAAATGCCTCTTTGATGAGTAATTACACGAATGTTCGCCATTCGTTTCGAACTATGTATGATTATTTATAAAGAAAATTATATAAGAAAGAAAAAATTGTATACATGTATATATAATAATTTTTATTATACATTACATATATATTTTTCTCTTTTTTATATAATTTTTTTTATAATTTATAGTTTGAGCACACATACAATCATATATATATACATATACATATATAGAGAAAGAAAGAAAGAGAGAGAGAGAGAGAGAGAGAGAGAGACAGAGACATATTTTACTTTTTCCTGATAATCAAATATTGCATCTTCAGAGTTACACACTCGTATTGAAAATGTAAATAAAATTATTTTATATCAAAATAATATATTCGCTGAGAGAGAAAACTTTTTAAAAAATGATTCGCTAAACTAAGATTAAATATCCGTGAAAATTTGATTAGAAATAACACAAAAAGTTGCCGGTAAATTTTGTTAGCGATGTATATGGTATTATTAGGTACACACTCGTATTGAAAATGTAAATAAAATTATTTTATATCAAAATAATATATTCGCTGAGAGAGAAAACTTTTTAAAAAATGATTTGCTAAACTAAGATTAAATATCCGTGAAAATTTGATTAGAAATAACACAAAAAGTTGCCGGTAAATTTTATTAGCGATCTATATTATTAGGTAACTGCTAATTATTGAAACACTGACGCATAATGACATTGAATTTAGTTGTTTGCGAATATTAAAAGAAATAAATATTGTAAGCCAACTAAACGAGCAAAATTACATAAGATCTAAAGATTTATTAATAATTAAATTCTCATTCCATTAGAGAAACATATACAACGTAAACGTTTCGACTGCACTATACAGTCTTCTTCAATACATAAAAATCATTTTAATATTTGATTTTAATTTCGTTAATTTATACGAGCCTTTCATTAATTAATTTGTTTCCGAATACATTTGCGTAAAAATTATTGTTCCTTCGAATTGATCAGTATCGAATGAATAATAAATCGTAATAAAAAATTCTGATCGAAACTTATAATACGTTGCGACGATTTTCGAACAATGATTGCGTTTTCGTTCGCAGTTCGCTCCTCGAATAGAACGTGCGTGTAAGGTTAATTCCCTCCCCGGTATAACTTCTGTTGAATATATCAAACTCATTTAATTCCAGAAATTCCATACATATAGGAAACCTTTATGCGCGGAATAATATCTCCCATGGGGACTGATAGGCACGTGGTTATGAGATATATGTCGGCCCATAATTACCTTTTGCGTTGTTCGATGTACGTTCACACACGGGGATTACGAACTTGTTCAGTTCTATACAACTTTGCACATTCGTAGATATCTGAACGTACGTGCGACACGATAGATTTAGCGAGACGTTGATCAATTACGTCTCTTTACAAAATACTGCCGTTACGACATTGCGATAATTTGCCGTTGATAAAAGGATCGTCGTTAATCGACGAAAAAAGCGCGGTGAAAATATTCTTTGTCGTGTTGGGAGAGAAAAGAACGAGAGGAATTAATTTTCACGGCACATACACGGTTTATCGCGCGCGCGACCGCGAAATATCTCGCAAATTTTTTTAATAAGCTTCCCACCAACATCCTCTTCTTTGTCGGTGCGATAATGCTGTCGTTTGTTTTCCAGACGTTTCAAACTGGAGGCGGAAATTGCCTCCATGACGTGGAAGGTGCATTGGGACGACGTAATCGTAATACCGAACGCGAAGACAAGAGGCTCCATGTACTCTCTGATTGCGAATAAGTTTCGCGGCAGCCAACTGGTAAATATGAGAGAAGGGGATTGCAATTCCCGTGTGAAATTGTCGCGCGAGGCAAACTTGTTTGGTTTCGCGAAAACGACGATTTGATTATTTTAGAATTTCAAGTAGGATAATTCCAACGAAACTTAGGTAAATATTCGCTATCGCGATAAAGCTACGGTGGATGAGGTAAACAACAGCGGCGACGATCAAATTTTCATTCCGAACCTTCATTCCAACAGCGATTCTGGTCTTAACGCGCTTATATCTTAGGCAGGAAGTCAGAAAAGAGAAAAGAAAACAATAATGGAAAAGTATCATCTCCCACGAATCAGCACTCTCTTGCTTACTTCCGCAGCATTCGCCATTCTTTACTCTATAGCGGAGCAGTAAAAAAAAACTTTTTATTTCATTATATGTTACAGCTATGTTTCTTATCGTTTATGGTGTGGAAACGGAAGAAAAAGCATCTATATATCTTATAATTGAATTTAATGTTGAAACTCTTATTTTTATGACGAAAAAATCAATTGCGGAAGGAATGAGAATATGACTTTGCTTTGACCTTCAATTTATTCGCATCCTCGTTTCGGAATCTTTGATCTTAAATTTAACGGAATTTAATGACAGTTTGACTAGCTTGCAGCCAAACTTTGTTTAATAGGAAAGCATACCAAGTCTTCGATTTTGAACGCTCGTGAATGGAGATCGTTTTAAATAGAGTTTTATTAAATGTATTGAATAACGAGAGGTTCCTTTAGTTAAACTCGCGTTTACTTTTAGTTAAAAGTTTTATACTAACTAAAGCATATTTAATCTTTAGAGTTTAAAAAATATAGAAAAATTATAAATTTGTCAGAGAATCTCTGTAAAATATTTTCTGGCAAGCTGAGATAATCTGCTTTATATGCGTAGCTCGCCTTGCATAATACAAATAATTATTGAAGGTATAATTTCTGTTTCAGACAATATATTCCGAGGATAACGCAAGTATGCCGGATGATGGTGATAAAAATGCGTATGTTCCAACGGGATTTTATAAGGTTAGACTTTATTTCCTTTTTATTTTATCGTATATATATATAGTGTTTAATTCGACGCAAACACGTGGCGCGTATCATCAATCATGCTATACATATATTATATATAGCATGATTATATATATATTTGAAAGAGAGAAAATAAGTCACAATAGACTATATCTGTATACATATTTTTTTTTAAATATCCGAATCGTCATTGCATTTTTCACTTCTAATAGGATTAAATGTCGGTAATAGGATTAAATATTATTTTATAATCAAAATATAGATTACGTAGTACAAGCGTCATATATAAGAGAAAAATGGATCTATTTTGTGTTTACACGTGCCAATCAATATTCATTTCAGTTTCTTTTGGAACATTGGATATTTTGTTTCAATAAAACGGTATATAATGGAGTTACAAGTGTGAATAAAATAGTAGCGAGATTTTCAATTTATTGAATGATTTTATCGCGCGGTTGCTACTTTAGAAAAATTTCTCATAAAATTTCCTATCGTGTCGTTATAATTTTTTTTTATTTTTCAATAAGTCAATGAGTTGTTTCCCATAAAACTTCTTTATACTGTCGAACAACAAAAAAATCAACGGATTTTGTCGACACTCAACGCTGATTCAATTTATATCTCTAGGCTAGATCGCCTTTTGTAGAGACGATTTATTTTTTTTTACTGACAGTGTCAATAATTCCGTTGATCGTAAAAATCGCAATTTGTTTCAGAACTCAAAAATTGCTATAAAAGTGATACCGAGAGACAAAGTCGAGATCTCCAGGCCTTTATTGCTCGAATTAAAGCGGGTAAGTAAATTGATTTTGCAAACAATGCGTATCTTTATTGCGTATCAATTTTAATATATACATTAAACGCAATCCACTGATAAAATTCCGAGATATACTTTTCTCTCAATAATAATCCTCGATAAATTATTTCTTTGTGAGTAATTTAATTTCTTCATCCAGCATACACGGTATTGCATGTAATAGGCTATAATTCATATGAGTAGTAATTTTGGTGACTTTCGCAGATGAAGGATCTTCAGCATGATCATCTTGTACGATTTTACGGTGCCTGTCTCGAGCCACCGCATTGTTGCCTCTTAACCGAATACTGCCCTAAAGGATCTCTTCAGGTGAGAATTGCATTCTGTATCTCTAATTTAAGTTTTGATAAGCAACTGCGGTAATTACATTCCGCATGTTAATTAAAACCAGATAAATACGTGTGCGTTCTTGCTAAATGTTCTTTGACTCGGAATTTTAATGTTAATTATATACTATCTATAAACTTGGAGAATTTTCAGTAAAAATATTGAAGCATCGTTTCAAATTTACAAATTGATTGACTTAATCTATTTGTACGAAAACTTTTACGGATATTAACAACCTTATTAAATAAATATGCTACAATGTTGAAAATGGGAGCAATGATATAATTTTGTCCTATTAATTTTCAATATTAGTTAGAATATTTGCCATTAATTTGTCACATAAATCATATTGTAATATTGTCGAATCCATAATATCGTATATTATCTATACATACAATATTGAGAGAACTATGTGTACACGCCCACACACATATACGTACAGATGCTTTAATGTTGGAGAAGGAATGTGCACTGACAAGCACGCGCTCGCACACCGTAAATGCATTCGTCTGTACGTTGCAAGCGTTCTATATACGAAACAAAGGTACTCCACTTTATTGGATATCTGTCTTGCCTTATGCTGTAACTTTAAGTTCTCGATTGAATCATCGCCCAAGTTTGCTTCGCCCGAATTGCAGTTTCTATTAGCAAGGATAAAAGTGGACCTGTATATTATGAGCTTTATTACTGTAACATATATGTATTAAACATTTGGGTTAAAACATAACACATATATCTATTACAATAATATTGAATATAACAATAATATTGTCTACGATGTATTGAAAGCTTGATCAAGATATAAAGTTACATCATAGGATCCAGCTTGCGCGTTACACCGTGCTTTATTATCTTTATCTTTTGCTGTCGGGCAGGATATATTGGAGAACGAGCAGATAAAGCTCGATCGCGTGTTCAGGGGATCCTTGATACACGATATCGTTCGCGGAATGGTGTATCTCCACGCGTCGGAGCTGAAGAGTCATGGTAATCTCAAGTCCACGAACTGCGTGGTCGATTCTCGATTCGTCCTGAAAATCGCCGACTTTGGTCTGCACGAGCTCAGAAGGACGGACGCGGATGCGGACAGAAATAGCTACGCTTATTGGAGAAGTACGTGTTTATATAGATCGAATTGTACATTCGTAAAAACAAGTTATGATTGATGATGATATTTTTTCGCGAGAATTTGCGAGAGTGAAATATTTTCCAAGCGCGTGCGGATAACGCGAGCGAAAAGAAAAATGTGTGAGAGAACACGAGCGAGGAACGGAGATAATATTTAGAATAAACGTACAGAATTTGATTTTGCGATTAAACAGTATTTGGACGGTTATTTCATCGCATATATACTCACAAACACACACGTATATACATACAGGTTTGCGATCAAGTGTATGTATTGTAGAAAGACATTTGTTTAGTCAATGGTTTACGTATATCGGGAATTTTGAACGACGAATATTTTTTACCTCGACGTTACTTTATTTTTGTCCGAATATTTGCGTATAATATTCGTGTTTGTGCAATAACCGTAAAAAAAAAAGAAAAAAAATCAATAAACAATAAACAAAAACGAAAAAAGTAGAAAAAAAGAATCGAATCGTTCTGGTGCTTTGATTTTGCTTTTTTTTAGAGCATAGGAAATTTGATATTTGCAGAACAGCTGTGGACAGCACCAGAGTTGCTGAGGACGGAAAGACGACCGCCCGAGGGCACTCAGAAAGGCGACGTATACAGCTTCGCTATAATCGTTCACGAGATCGTGATGCGCCAAGGGCCATTCTACTTGGGAGACAATAACGATCTCTCTCCGAAGGGTGAGTCTTTAACGTCATTCGAGATAATCGCGGAATACATGCAATTGGCTCTTGTCGTGTTTCATTTAACGCGACAACGGTGCAACAAAGGCGGCCTACTTTAATAATATCGTATCGTAGGCATAATTTGCATCACAGTTTAATTAGAACTGAGAGCAGGTAGATAAATTTGAGCGCGCAATTATGTGTGTTTTCTTTTCATTATTTAGATCATTGGTGCAGAAATCAAAATCGCTATTAATTTTGACAAGTGATTTTTTTAAGTTTTATTATAATATGAAGAAATATATATATTACGTTAATTAAAGAATTTCATTTTTAATATCAGAGATTGAGCTCATCTAAATGATTAAGATCTTAATATCAGCACGAGAACGATAAAAACCCGGAAGGATAAGATGTTTTCGTAGATGTATAATAATACATTGTTTCTCTTGCGCAACAACGGCGCGAAGAAAACCTCGATAAACAATGCTTAATGCATTTTACTATGTATGAAGGGAAATGAATTAAATAATGGGCAGGATAGATTAAACTTGAAGTCATAATTTTATATTACGATACTCGATAAAGCAGTCATTTTTGCAAACGCTCTCGCGTTTCGTTTAGCTTTAGATATTTAAACAATTTTAATGTGCGATCAACGGAAAAACTGGAATCCCGTACACGATATAAAACTACTTACACTCTACCGTGCAATATTGACTTTTTTGCCCTTGTTTTTAGAGTCAGAGTATGTTTCGGCATAATCACGAATTTTTATCCTCGCGTGACGTGATTCGTAATGGCTCGCACATTAAGATCTGGTTTTAATAAAGAGTGAAATAATCTTCTCAGAACTTTTACATAAGGCGGGCTGCAAAACATGTGCAGAAATTATAGCGCCTTCCCCAATATGAGATCGCAGACGTATCTCGCGTGTTGTGATTTTAGTTATTAATTATTTTTATCACAAGGAGATTTCGACGATAAATACTTTTCTTACGAAAGTTTTAAATTACGCGAGAAAAATTGTGTTTTTATAAAATCTTTTAATATATTTTATATTAATGAATATTTTTGACACAATTTTTTCAACATTATTTGAATTAATAATGAAGGCGTAATAATATAAGCCATGCTTAATATTTCTTTCACTTTTGCAATTAATTTTTCAAACGAGCTTTTTGTTTGCTGATAAATAAAGCTCACCGTTTTATCGGCCGCCAAGCTAGTATCAGGGCTTACTAAAGCTTCTCAAGGAATCTTATTGATCGGAACTGCGAGCTTGCAAGCTCTCGTTGAGGTCTATACAGTCTGTTATCGACAGTCGAGATATAATGAACAGAGAGCAAATGATATAGTTTAAATTATTTAAGGCAAATATATTCATTGTCGCACAGATTACATGTTATGAAAAATCGAGAATTTAAAATTGGAAATTATTATTCGATGATCTATTAAAATTGCATTTCTTATCTGGATTCGACTGCATAAAACTATTAAGAAACATTAAATTTTTTCTGCGAGAAATTAGCAACATCGACACAATATAAAATAGAAAGAAATATAGACTAGAAATTAATTTATAAATATATCTGATAAAAAGAGAATAAATATCTTCTCGGATAATATAAAAGATGAAATCAGAACTTGGTAACGCAGAGCTTGCAAGTACGTGTCGATCCGATCAATGATCTCTTCTCCTGAGAGCAGGCGAGATTCGTTGATAATCCGATATCAGTGATATCTGTGATATGAAAGAGATGAAAGCTCGAGTTCTCAGTGGATATCGATACTTTATGATCAGACGGGATAAAAGCCGAGCTTTACCGTCGAAAGCTCGTCGCGTTTCGCGTTCTCCAGGTACAGAATCGACGAGCTCGTCAATCGGTAACTGTGTTCTCGCAAAGCTGTCGGTTTGCGCGCGAGGATCGATCGCAGGATGGAATGTGTCGTCGAGTTCCGTAGCAGCATGCCGAAAGCTCAGTCGAGGCTCTCACGCGTCCTAGAACGCACACGGCTGTCGCGCGCGCTCCGCCGAGATCCTTTCGATATCGCTTTCTCTCTCTTTTTCTACCCCTTCTCTCTTTATCCTTCTCTTTCTCTTCGTTCCGATACATAAACACACTCTCGGCGAGCGACACGTGAATTCAGCGGGCACCACTTATGCCCGAATTTACGGCCTATTAACGGAGACGTACGTGTTGTTTGAAGGAAGAGAGATTCCTCGCCGAGCGGCATATCCGACAACAATGTGCGTGCATACCGTGCGTTGTGTTTTCATCCCCCTTCCCTCTTTCTTTTTTTCTTGCCTTCTTTTTCTTTTTAATTATGTGTAATCACGCGAACGTGACGTTGCGTGAACCCTCATTCGTATGATTTATCAGCGTTTAATTGTTCATCGGCGTAATATCGATTGCGAAAACAGAATCCGCAGAGGTCGACGTACCTTCGTTTAATATCCGCGTAACAGCCACGCGAAAGCAATTATTGTTTCATCGCAGCGGAACGTGAGGAAAACGCGCACCGAATAAATCCCGGTGACCGTGTTAGAGGGTCCTCGCTAAACGAAATGTATAGAGCTCACTTTTAAAGTTTTTCCCACTGAAGGGAACACAGTTCTAAAAGGATTGCATGGAGAAGAAACCTTATTAAAGAGGAAATACATCTTTAATTGTGTTGGAGATACTTTATTAGAAGAGCCAGAGAGAGAGAGAGAGAGAGAGAGAGAGAAAAGATCCGCGATTGTGTGTAGAAGTGAACTCACCGATGGAATTAAAAGTAAATCTTTAATGATGTTGGTGGAGATAACTCGGTGTCCCTCGGTTCTATTAGATTGAATAAACCGATAAATGTCGTGTAAATTCGCCGCGGGATTAAAAGTTTACTTCCAATTTCTGGTGTTTCCAGTATTATCTTACGATTATAAGTGGAAGTCCGATCATCCGTTTACCTGAATCACTGCTCAGATTTAACTTTTCGACTGTCATGTCATATATGCCGTGCAGTTTCATGGATTAGAGTGAACACGAGATCTGCCGAGATAGACTTTTAGGAAGAAACTGGGATCGGAGATCTCCAGGAGATAGTGCTCGTAATGATCCGGCAAGTGATACATCGCATAACTGATCAGACCGAGTCTCGCGTTCCACATTCGAGTTCACCGGCCGCATAAGCACATTCTTTGGCATTTTCAATATATTTCTTTTATTTCATATTTTCATTTTTTTTTATCCTGTATTGAAAAAAAGTTGTTGACTTGACTAAATCGTTCAATTAAATTACTATTTTGCTAATTGAACATATATTAGTATTTAAATCAAATATGCACGTTTTGTTAGATTTAATGTGCTATATTTAATTTAAATATTTCTATATGTTTAATTAACAAAATGATATTTAATTTAACGATTTTGTCAAGTTAACATTTTTTTTCAGTGCGTATATAATATATCCTTCTAGATATGTACATTTGTATTCGTCGTGATACAGATTCGCCGTTTATTTTGCTGTTGCTACGCGCGCTATATGTTCACGATAGTGTGAAATTGCAATGTACTTTAGTATATCTCCTTCTTATCTTCCTCTCTTATGTTCTTTCGTTATGTCCAAAGTTTTTTATTCAGGATTCTTATTTATGTAACCGCGATGAAAAGAAGTACTTTCGAGGATTTCCTCTGGGAAAATATAACTTTCCTTTCTCTTTTTAAAAAGAGTATTACGCACTTATATAAATTTAAAGTAAATATTTTATTCGGACAATGATTTTCTTTTATGTGAAGAATTTTTTTTTTTTAATACAGCACATCCGTAACTTTTTTATCGCTTCAGATTTTTATATCTGGAGTTTTAACGTTAAATATTCGGAATTTTTTGTAAAATTAAAAATAAAAATTAAAAATATATTAAGAAGTAAATATACATTATACATATATGTATATATATGGATATTATATAATAATTTTGCCCGCTTATGTTGATAAGATGTCGAACAAATCCTACTTCTTTCTCACTCGTGATTACTTAATTCACATCCCGACTTTATTTCTTGCGAAATAACTAGGTGAGGAACGTTTTCGCGCTAATTCTCTCGGTGGTGGAATCGAGGTTACGAGCTCGTGGCTCGCAGTCATTAATTCAACAAGACGTTTTCGGCAGCGTATTGTGCAAAGAGAGGAAGCAACCCGAGGGAAACAATTTCCTTCCTTCTTCCCTCGGTTTTAAAATTCGTTACGTCACGCGTGAAAAATTCGACGTGTCACTTGAAACTCAATTTTGCGATCGAAGTTAAACTCGGCGTGCGTAGCACGAGAGCAAAGTTCAATGGTGTCGGTTGTGTCATGAAGGCAAAGACCTGGAAATGGACCCGGCCGGGATAAAGCGACAGAAAGTCGGGGGTGTTTCTTAATGCGTCGAAATCCCACGTTAAAGTGGGAAGGAGAGAAAGAAGGAAAGTAGGAGAGACGCGACAGAGCTAGCACTTAGATCTTATCGGAAGCACGATCGAATGGCTTGCCCGCGGGACTTCCGGAAAGTTTTTCGCTGTTATCCGCGTCGAAGAGAATTATTTGCTCGTTCGGTGTTACAATCTAGCGATTCGTTATTCTTTCCTCGAGTTTGTTCGCTTTCGAAAATGTGTCCTCTCTGACTCGCTGAATTTTAGTTATCCTCAACTTTTTTATTTCCTTTATCCATTTAAAGCTAGTAGTGGCGATGCGAGAAAATCTTTCGAGTTATTTCAAATTTTAGGAGGTGGTTAAATTAAACAACGATTATGTAATTGTTTCAACGACCGCGTTTCTTCGCGGAAACGCGTCTTTCTTTCTCTATCTCTTTTTTTCATAGTAAAATATCGAAAGCAATGACCTCGTGAACTCAGACGAAAACAGGGTCGTTGGTCGTAAAACGATCGGATAGGGATGTCGGAAGGAGTTGATAAGAAGGGAAAAAATCAAAGTCGAGAGAGCGACGATCCAAGGTCATCGATATTACTTTAACAAAGTTCCATTGAATAAATCACTTATAATACCATTACATGTGAATTAAACTTTATGATGATCATTACGCTCGTTTTATGCACGAGCGCTTCGGGAAGGTCTTTCGGGTAACAGCTTCATTAATTAGGGGCGATTGCACATAACATAACTTTTATAAATGAGATTAGTAAGTCGCGGGAGATTTGATGCTCAATATTAGGTATTTTACGTATGCATATATTTAATCTAACAAAACAATCACTTTTCATGGAAATGTGAATTAATTTCAGCGAATTTGCATTTGCTAATTTATTTTAATTGCTGCCAGGATTGTTATTTGCAAAGTGTTCTTTGATTATTATAGAAGAATGATAACAACGAGCAACAATTGTAAACAATTATTCATATTAATCCAAATTAGAGAGATTAAAGAAATATTTGATATTTAAAAGAATAAAATATTTAATATTCGAAAGAATGAGAAGCACAAAATGCAAAATTCCTTATAAATATTTTCTTAACTCATCGCAGAGTAATGTAAGCCTTTAAACGAAACAAAGTAAATATATATTCTTGGAAGAAAATGGTGGTACACATTTTAATAGTTTATGCGGATACTGTTTACGCAATACGTGAGTATACTTGATCTTTGCATATTAAAAGGTCAAGAAAATTAATTCTGTGCAGAAATGTGCTTGTAAATGTCAGGCACAAATAAAATATGCCCGTTCAGATATATAATATACTTGAATATAATTGCATTTCCAATAAGTGTGATACAAATTTACGTGATATTGGTTGATATTTTATTGATTAAAATATTTGTCATACTATATTTTATATATATTTTATTTAAAAGATAAATATGTATAGCAAAAATACAAATACGCGATACAGATATTATTTATATAATATACAATCCACAAAATTATTACAGTATATCAAAATTATTATGACATGTAACATTCACGCGAAGATATACAATCTATATCTGTTTATATTCTTTATATTTGTTTTCGGTAACATGCTCCGAAAAGAGCATTTTTAAATGCCTCTCTTCTCTATCTATATTTATATTCCCCATCTTTCAACGCACGTCGCAAACGATCGGAAAGTATTTTTCGATAATTTCCGTTCATCAAAAAGCGATGCAATCACGAGTTAACTTTCTACACATACGATTTATTAACGCGTTCGAGCGTGCAATTTCGCGCAGATGACTAATTCTCGCCGTATGAAATTCCATCGTGTTGTCGGATATGCTGATTCAATGAATATTAATAATACGATTTCCGCTTCGTGCGTATACGCGTGCGCACGTAGCGAAATCGGGAATTTCACGAAAGAAGAAAGAGGAGACGAGAAGGAGAGAGATCGCGCAATGATAAATGTTTCAAGGGCTGTCCGGCGAGACAGTTTGAGTCTCCCTTGATCGACGTCCACGAGAGGACGAGGACGGAAATGGCGGAGAGAAGTAACGCTTCGAGCACGAGTAGTCTGACTTTGCCACCGATGTTGGGAACGAGTCCCGACGGCGGGGCCAGTCCCAGGAGAGCCGTCAGTCCCCTGCTCGAGGTCCGCAGGCCTCACTGCACCCTCAACTGCGAGTCCTGCAGCATATACCTCGAGGACATCTACAGGCACAGTATGTGTGGTTGCCTTTTTGCGTGCCGCGCCGCCGACGCGGATTTTGTTTCCCGTCTGAGGCCGCGATCGAATTCGATACCCAATCAATTACATCTCGAGCATATTTACGTCGGTTACCACCCACTCGAGGACGAATCCAAAACGGAATATATAACGCCCGATATTGACCTCGGATAAAATTAGATGCTTTTGCAATCCTATCGCAGAGAGTTCCCGTTATGAGAGATATATTTCGGGCGGAATGTATGTATATGTGTATATTATTATTTATGTCGATATTTTTTGCGTTGTCGGAGAAATTTCGCTAAGCAATGACGCATATGGACTCGTAATTATAAATAACTATAATTGCGCGGAAATGATTCACAGATGCAAATTTTCACAATGAATTTGTCATACTTTTAATTAATGTCGACGTGTTTTTCATATTAAAATTCATTAGCATCTTTAGATATTATCAAAAATATTATATGTAATATTTTTTATAATTAAGAGAAATCAATTCGAGTTATATTGTTACTATTAACAATTTTAATTGATCATGTTATACATATTATTTATATTTTTTAACAGGTTTTACACACTGTGTATATAATTATTGGTTTCTAACACAATTATTTCTTACGTCTTTTTAATTTTTCTCATTCGATCTTTTGCTTTCGACGAAAATGCGGATATCATTGATTGCGCAAGCGAAAATTTATGGAGCGTAACAACGCGTTACAATAGATATGCGGGAATTAACCTAGAATGTGTTTGAAGATTTTATATGTATAGTGCTTACAATTATATTCTTCCTTTGTGTGTGATTGAACTATTGAATCTCATTGAAGGCAAGAGAGAAATACAAAACCGTGTAATTTCGATGTTCCGTATTATTTGTATGCTTGGCATATCAAAGATTAAGTTAAATAAAACAAACAAAAATATATATTTTTACTTTAGATAAAAATATAAATTAATTAAACATAAAAGAATTAAAACTAAAGAAATATTAGTTAATACATAAAAAGCAGAAATATGATTTAATTACTAAAAATAAATTACATTGTTACAATCGTTTTTTTTTTTCAATCGTGACAACTTGCATTAATTTATGCAATAATCTGCAATAAAATAATGAGATTTGTTTTACTTGTAATAAAAAAGAGTTGATTGAGCGACAATATGATTTACAAGAAAAATTTATTGTTTTTTTTTTTTCAAATATACGTTATATAAATCACGTTATTATTAAAGTAATATCATCATCGTAAAACAATATCTTCTTTTGCATGTCGGCTTATCTCGATTCTATTTCTTTTTGTATGATACTTGAAAACCATTTACCTAATTCCACGATTCTGTAAAACGAGTATATCGATGTTACATGGGTAATCTTGACAGAAGCGTAAATATCGTGAATGCGTTTACAAGTTGATCGCTATTCCGTTCCGGTAAAATTCCTACTTGTCATAAAATCGATGTACATCATATATGTATGTACGTGACCGGAAACAAATCGTATTATTGGATTACGTTTTGATATATGCGGCTTTAAACGTTCACGAAATGCTGTTATTTTTCATAATTTGATTTAATCGACGATTTTATCTCGAATTTTCTTGTTAATTACGCTTATTAATTTTATATCGTCGTGAGTATACATAATCGCGTTCTACTGTTTTAGAGTATATAATTTTTGTATATGAAAATACATTTAATCCCGCAAAGTAAAAACATAAATTATGCCTTAAACAAAGAGCATTTTTATAATTCAGAATCAATCCGAATTACAGAAACAAATTCAGAATCAATCCGAATTACAGAAACAATCTCCTCTTTTGTTCTCGACGGAAATAAATATTATTTTTTCGCGACGAGAGAAAAAGAGTATTATAGTTTTATGATTTATCGAAATGTCTATAAATCTATAAATGTATCTCATTTATAAAACGTGTGCGATTCGGATTACAACGAGAGATGTGTATGAACACGACATTTTGCTCGAAAAGATCAAACGGCTGCTTCGCGAAACGACGCGTAGATAGTAGCGAGGCTCGTTAATAGGCGAACGAAGGGGAGCATGTCTCGCGCTGGGCGGACGGTCTGACGTAACGCAAAGCTACTTCACTGATTCGACGGAACAGAGGTATTCGCGCCGTTGCGTGCGGAGTTGCTTCAACTTTGAGTAATTACAACTTTGCGGGATATTTCACCGTATCTCATTAATTGTCTTCTAACACGTTATCACACATTGCCGCCCGTGTAACGGGGGCGTGTCGTAATCGATATCTTTATACTCTAAACAAGGGGAATTATTTCCGCGCTCTTTGCGGGAGAGATTTTTTTCCTCTTTCTATACATTACTTTGTGAATTTTGATATCACGGGACGCACACTTCCTCTTTGTTGCAGAAATAGTAGAAGGCGTTAGAAGAGGTGGCGGTTCACCTTTAAGACCCGTAATCGACGATGCTTCTGTTGAAGAAGAGGTAAATATCAACAAGCATTCTACATAGTGTGCATTCTACATAGCAAGCATTCTAAATACGTTCACATATTTGTGTTTATATTTCGGTATATATACGTATAATGTTTTATGCCAGATTTATTTCCATAATTATCAAATTAATATTATCAATTATCGCTATTATTATAAATAACGTTATATTATAACATGTCAACAGATATATTATAATATGTATAATAATAATATGTAAATAGATTATAATAATTATTTGCGAATTAGCCGTTTTCTCTTCTCTAAATCGCTTTTGCAAAAGCACAAATTTTCGAGATTAAATAATATAATACATAAATTCTTATTTTACAGGTAGCTACATTAATGAGACGATGCTGGGCGCAAGATTCCGCGGACCGGCCGGATTTTCCTGCGCTGAAGCAGACCATTCGTAAAATTAATAAGTGAGTAATCTTTTTACTTTAATTACGTCGCTCGGGTTGTTAATTTCCGCAATTTAGTAGACACAGCGTCAGTTTTTAATGACGCTTAAATCGACACCTACAACAGAGAAATATCACGTAATATATAATTCGGCAGGCAACTTAAAACAGGATCTCGAACGAATTTTAATGATCCTCTTTCTTTCTCTCTTTCTCTCCCTCATTAAGCTAAAAGCTCGCGTATCCAAGTGCGATAAAAAAAACGCGTATATCGCTCTTTAGAGCACCGATAAACTTCGAGTCGGGAGTGTAACGATAAAGCGTGCCGTAAAACTCAACCCGTAATGTTCGAACTATCAAGAGATTGCATTAACTACATCATCGAAATATTGTCCGTTTAAACGTTATTTCCGTCCTCTGTCGCTTCTACCGTGACTAGCGATTACATTTACGCGAAATGTCGATATATATGTCGGAAATGCTGATAAGCGTGAGGATTTTCTACGATATCACGCAGCCAGCAGCGGTGACGATCGGTATTGCTTGTATATAACACTGTTGTTTCTTAGATGCTGAATACGAATTTGGTTTCCAAATTATTTCATCACGTCACAATTTTGGGAAATTCTTAATTAAAGAAAGGGCTTTTTTCACGAACTTTGCTAACTTCCGCAACACAGCTCATATTTAACCAACTATATAATCGATACCAAAAATTAATTTTGAGAATTAACAGTTCCAACAACATACTTTATTTTGATTGCAATAAAACTTCTCCAACACGTCACATATTAAATTGTAGTTATAATATTATATGATAAAGTTCGTGAAAATAGCCCTTTTGTGCAACTTTAATTAAACATTTCTCAAAATTGCGACGTGATGGAGCAATTTGAAAACCGGATTTGTATTCAACATTCAAAAAACTACAAGAAACGATTAGTCTCGTTTCGATGTTTGAAAGAGTCATTTTTTGTTACAATTTTTTGATACAATAATCACTCGGGATTAAGGTAGCCAGATAACAATCCGTGTTCGCGCTACGATTCGGGATGATTCACCATTGTGATTTAGGTCGAACGAATTTGCGAGATGGCTGCGATCTCCGGCACGGTATGATATTGTACAGAGTCGTCGTTCATATTCAACGCGGCAGATTGTAGAGGCCATTGTGCCGATATAAAACGTCATCGAGGAGCAGAACTCGTGATATATCTACGAGTATTTCTTTTTCTTGTTTCCTGGAGGTGACCAGTCATCTTTTCTCGCTCTTTATCTCTCTCTCTCTCTCGCCTCTTTTCCTTTCTTCACCAGACGGATATTGGCATAGTTGTCGACCTTGCGGAGGCTGCATGCATCATCTCATACTCGTCCAGAGAGAATCCGAGAGGGAGAAACCGACCAATTTAGAGGCGCGTGGTAAACTCAGTAGGTCAATAACTGCATGAGAAAGAGTGGCTTCCGGATGGCTGAGCGCGTTCCATAAAGGAAGAGTAAACCAAGAAATAGGCGGAAAAGGTGAGAGGCCGAGTTAGAGCGAACGTGGAACGGTGAACCGGCTGAAAGAAAAAACTGAAAGAGCCGTTGTGACCGATAACCGCAATTGATAACCAGAAATAAAACCTAGCTCGACTTATTGTTCTTCTTCCTCGAGGAAAATTGCGTTCGCTTATGTAAAATGTCTCAGATATTTATATATAAATTACGACTAAATCTGTAAGATTTTCTTCTTTTTTTCTTCAGAAAAGCTATAGGCCGAGAGCGAGCGTGTTCTCTCAGAGGAGATAGAAAGTTTCAAATTCTTGATTGTTGTTTTGCGATAAAAGTCGACGGTGAGTTTGCGAGAAAATGTGTAGAAAAAGAGAGGAAAAGAGAGAGAGAAAGAGTTGAGAGAAGGGTATTAGGAAAATGAGATCGTTGCTTTGCATAATTTTTCTCATCTCGTTTCCATGTGCTGAAATCTAAATCGAATAAGGATTCTCATCTCATGGGAAAACGATTTAATCGACGTTTGTCCGATATCTCGACGGATAGCTGTTTCGACTGACACGACTCGTCGCCGCGGCTGATCGAGAGCTTTCGATCTCATTTAACTTTGACGTAGTTTTATCGAAACACTCGACAATTTTAATTTTTATTTTTGACAATTTTCACGCCCGAATGACTCGTGAATTAAATCGATGTGACGGTCGGTGATTGACTTTCATGAGAATTTTAGAAATTTGAGGAAGGCATACAATTCTCCAAAATTATTATTAAAATTATTAATTTGATATAAATGGAGAATATAATTATATATAAATATCATATGTATAATGTATATGTTGATAAAATTTAATATTTTAGCGCGTAGTAAATTGAACGCGTATTACATCAATAGTATAAATATTTTATTTATATTTTACATTTTTTTCTTTTTTAATATCGTAGATATTCAATATATTTGATGTATAAAGAGATACATTTAAACATATTAAATATTTTATATTTATAATTCGTTAATTTTGTGGTAAACATAATTTAAAATATAATGTATCATCTTGCAAGAATTAAATTTAAATATGTATAATGATAAGAATATTTAATATTAAGAATATTATATCGGCTCTTATTAATATAACACATATATGTACAAGATTTTTCTCAATTTTCTCCAGTTTCCTCAATTTTCTTAATTTCGCAATAACATCGCGTTTGGCTCTATGGTTGGTGAAGAAGGAGGTGTATATCTTGTATATGTGTTAAATATGTATGTTCTATTTGAACTAAAAAAATTCAATATACATATGTTGCTAGTGAAAGTTCTAAAAATGCAACAACATTGCACATTGTATGTTAAAATACTTATTGTGAACAGCGTGTTAAAACAAAATCTAAAGACTATACTTTTGATCAATTTAGACTCAACTTTTTCGTGCATTTATTAAAAACAAAAAAAAAAAAAAAACAATTTAACATATAAATGTGTAAGTTTTACGTACACATGAAAACAAATTTTCGTATCACGTGTAAATTCGCAGCAAGAGAATTTCGCGAATGCATGTTTCAAACTTTTCGGTGCCGGAATTATCCGCAGGCCAAATTGGTTAAATTACTACACGTGTTTTCATATACATGTTAGCATAATATATGAGTCAATTTGTCCTCATTATATATATTATTATTAAACATACATTTAGTTCGTCGAATGTAGTAAAGATCAATTTTTCGATCAAACACAAGACACTATATAAATAATGAAATCTTTTAATGATCGCGATATATTTCGCATCTTTCAATAATTTCATGAGATTATAATTTCATCATAATAATTATCAAGATGTGAAAATTAGAATAATACTAGAGTGTTTCGATATACGCGACAAACTCTTGATTATCTGCGTCGGAAACTCATCGTTTCGTGAATATAATAACGCCGCGTAATATTATAAGTAATGAACTATTCGAACTATTCTCGTAATGAATATATACGAAAACGTATTACAAACAGAGGCTGCTGCGAAAATCGAGCGCCCTTGCGTTATTGCGGATTAATAATTGAGCAATTAATTGCCTCTAACGAAATAAACCATCGCATATTGCGTAGCAGTTGACAAAGTTTATAGAACGCGGATCGCAAATGCGCGCGCAAGAGAGAAAAACAGAGAAGGGAAGAGAGAAAGAGAAAAAAATTAATAATCGTCAAACACGCGTTTTTCATATAGGTAAATTCCAAATATTGTTTCTGTCATTGTCGCTTGATGTATTTCGCGTATTTGCGAGAAAGAAATTTTTACGCACGTGCTGGGCTTCGCGAAAACGCGCGCTCTTTTCCAAAGAGCTTTCCATTACGTTCGCTTACTTGATATTACGGGAATTTGCCGGGAATCTCACGATTTTTCCGTTTTCGTCCGAAACTCGACGCAAAGCCGAATCCCGCGTACTCAATTGAAACGCGCCACTCCGTACAGCTCTCGAGCGAACACCGGTTTAAAGGCGATCGGATATGTGTGTATATAGAGCACACGAAAGGCATTGAGCGGCTTTGCTGTTCAATGCTACTGCGAGAGTTGCTGTGATTGGCAGTGGTGGATTAAAGCGGACGGATATCGTGTCGTCGAGATTCGTCGGCTTATCAGCACATCGGGAGCTGAATCGTTTTGGGACGAATTTAATGTCGTCGTTTGTGAAAAAAAATCCTTTTTATTGTTGAGACTTTGAGACATTTCTCTCTGGCGACCTTTGTCCTTTAGAAAAGTCACGTCGTACGATCAGAGACGATCGAGGGTACCAGAAGAAAATTCGTCGTTAAATAAGAGATAACGAAGTATATGTATATCCTTTGACCAATAGATCGGAAATTATTGAGGCCGGATGAAAAGTCAAGTATATACGTTGCAACAGCGTCAACTTTATGTACATGTTCTCTATATGCATATATTCTTTTTCTCGTTATATTTTTTTGCTCCTGTACACGCGAATCTATTTCCTAATGCGAAATATGTTCGCTTCTCTTTGATTTTATTCATATGAGTTATTAAATTACTCTGACAGAAAGAACTGAAAGAGGCCAAAAGAGAGAAGCAGTAAAGGCGGAAAAAAAAACAAAAATGATTTCTGTATAATCTAAAAAATATTAATTTCAAAGCACGACAGATATTGAGAGAGAGAGAGAGAGAACGATAAATTGAAATATGCATAAAGAGAAATAAAAATTCCGAGAACTTGTAAGAGACCATTTGTGAGAAGAGTAGAAAGAAGCAGGAAGCGATCACGCATCTGACAATCTTTCTTCGTATTTTTGTATATTATCGCCAGACTTGCACAAAGTATAATAATTTAATCAAATTTAAGGGTGTAGATGTATCTAACAATAAGTCGTGGCTAGATTTACACTGGTAATAAAGAATCAGTGAATATTCTTGTTTGAAAGACCAACCAGGTTACTCTCGAGAACTTTCTTTCTCCTTGAGATTTAATTTCCATCCATGAAACCTTTAAGACGAGGATTGACTCCCACGTAAGAAATCTTACGGTTTTATGCATAACCCTCGTTCCGATATTACATTATAAATCACGTCATATTCTATAAAGCCGCGTGGCAATGCGCGCGTGAAGAATATCTAATACCTCTTCACACAAAAGGGGGACTGCTATAAACTCGTATCTCTTGTATATAGTAATACAATATTATTTTCCGAGCTATAAAATCGATATCGAAAATATTTCATAACATTTCACAGAGAGTGCCTTGCTATCGGGTAGAAACGTTAATCTTTTTATTTTTATTTTTTCGCGTACATGCCAACCGGAAATTATAAATTTTTTCCAATTAAAGGTATTTTAATAGCGGATGTATTCGACGCGGAATATGGGATCGATATTTCTTTAGCAGGAATTTTCAGAACGTTGAAAAACTATTTTTTTTTATCATAAAAATCTTCCGTGCGAATTATATAAAAGTTTCAAAATTTAAATATAAGTTTTAAAGTTTAAATAAAACAACATTTTTATTTTTTTAATTAATAAAAGATCTACTTGTTAAAATAGGAACTTTAATTAAGACTTAAAAAATTTAGAAGATTGAAAAATAGCAAGTGATGATTTTCTTATGATAAATTTTTCTGAAAAAGAATCGTATAAAATATTTTTAAATCAATCTAATACTTAAAAAATTTAGAAGATTGAAAAATAGCAAGTGATGATTTTCTTATGATAAATTTTTCTGAAAAAGAATCGTATAAAATATTTTTAAATCAATCTAAGAGAGAGGCCACTCCACTAGCATTTCATTAATGAAATAACATACTGTGATCACTATGAAGACGAGTTTTCATCGATTTTGCTGCAGCACAGAAACCGATGCGCTTAAAGAGGAGCTATTGATCACGAAGCACGTCAGTGTATGTTCAATTCATTAGGTTTTTCGCTGATTAAAATGTAGTTCGCGTACCTTCAGACGAGGTTAACAAAGATAAAGAGGATTCGATTATACGTTTTGGCAATTTAATGAGCCTCGTTTACTCGGGGCTTTATGAGGTTGAAAGTAGCGAGGTTGCAGCTAACGTTGTTTTGTAGTTTGAATCAGTGGGAAAATCGCACGCGATAGACTCCTCGTTTTATTGGCGCATATGTATGCAACGTATGCTCCATGCTGCGAACACTCTATATTCGCTTTTGTGCAATGTCAAACATCGCTCTGTTTCTCCTTCGTATGCCACGCGACATACGTTGTTCGTACTCGACTTCAATGACGAGTTATAACTTTAATAGTGTCATATTTGTGGACGGTCAAACCCGCTTTTGCAAATAGAAATGCACGTTCAAAGCTGTTCATTATATATTATTTAGGAATTTAATTGGAGATTCTCGTTTTTGAAAGCGTCATTAATTTCTTTTGATATTTTCCGTGGAAAAAATGCCACCCAAACACATACATATAATATTAATAAATATAATTTTTAAAAATCTGTATTTCCGTCCGTTGGGTATTCCAAGCTGTCAGATATTTTTTATTACACATTTTTCGATCAAAATTTCAAAGGAACCTTCGATGTTCATCATCAGATATTCATGGAAGTTTTGATGACATCGGTTGCCATCGGCGAAAATTATTCGCAAGATTATTTCGCGATACTTTTTGCGACAAATAATTACGTCCGAGTTTCATTCTAGGAGCGTAGAACACCAATTTCTCCAAACTAACATCGTTACGGTGTCTCTTTGAAAGGCGATTATGTGGTGCGACTCTCTCTCTCTCTCTCTTTCTCTCTCTCTCTCTCTCTCTCTCTCTCTCTCGCTCTCTCTCTCTACATAATGCGCACACGTGCGTTCTATATACTTCAGTGATGATAGGCTCGGCATTAACGTTAACGCACGTGCGCTACGCTGCAAGTCGCCAACTAGATCGAGCGATAATTACGTTCGATATTTCATAAAGGAATTATGAAAACAGCTCCGTGAAAACTTCGAGCCCGACGTTAAGGTTGCAAAGGCGAGCTTTTCACGCGAACCTTTTGACAATGCATTTATGTAGGCAACAAAGTTACTGAAATGATTTCTTTTTGCTGTACGTTATTCTGTAAATTTTATAACAAAAAATAATTGCACAATTTATATAGGTACATTCAAAATTATATGATCACTTATAAACTTTATATTTGTTGACTAAGAGTATATTCTAATTTTCTATTTGATTTTATTTATTAACCATGTTTTATTATTTAAAATATTTGCTAATGATTACGAGGTTAAGTTATAGTTTGGAAGATTTTGCGTAGATATAATTTGACAAGAAAAAGGACATTTTCCGCAAAATTTTCCGTCTCATAAATTACGTAGTACTGCGACAGCGTAGTGGAACAATTTGCGTATCATTTCAGTCACGGATTGCGAGTAGGGCAGCAGGTTTTCTCGCTCTCGATTTGAATTCATCCACCAACAGAGAAATGTATATCGCTCTCTCTACTTGTTAAAGCTATTCTAGTTATTTATTAAAGCATCGAAGCAATACTTAATTTTAATTATAATTCTAGATAATAATAATCAATTCGCATGAAATCGTAGCTTAAATGCATGTTAATTATTATATTATGAATTTATTGATTCACGGTTGAATTTAGTAACATATATATAACAAATATACACATATTATTTATCGATTATACATAATAGATTTTTGAATTAATAATTTTTTATTTCGGAAGATGTTATTACAAATGCAAAATAAACACAGTTACGAATACCAATTATTATAAATGAAATATACATATATAGAATAAGTAGTTTATACTAATCAAGAAAAAATCTTTTGTGTGTGTTTGGAAAGACTTTTAGAACAATTTCTTCCTAAGACTCACAACAAGAAAAAAATTAGAAAAGATAAAGGAAATTGTATATATAAGTAAGTACAGTTCTTTTGAAAATATTGTTGAAAAGTAGTTTGTGAAAAAACTTTATGAATCTAGTCAGAAATTATCTCAGAAAAGTTTTGGCGTACAAAACGAAATTTACCTTGTGAACCCGACAAAAAGCCGTGCTAGCAATGCACTCAGCAACATGAATAATTAACAGCAAATTAACTCGTCGACATCTAAATCCTCTAGTTTTACAATTATTAATAAAGTTGGCCCATTTCATCTACTATAAATTTTATCCTAGATGAATTTGATCTGTCTTTTATACTTTACAATTTTAATAAAATATGATTAACCATTTTATATTGCCATAAAAAAGAGATAATTTATATGCTATATATAACATATATATATATATATATATATAATATAAAAAATATAACTAATTTTTTTATTATTAAAAAGAACCTAACAGATTAATATAAAAGCAATTTTTTAAATACACACAAATATATATGTATATGTAACTCTATTTATATACGAAGTCAATTATATTGTAGAAGTTTATCTGTTTTCCGGAAATAATTGTATCTGAAATGATACCGAACTAATCGATTAAATTAATTCTCATGCACACGGAAATGCTTATCGTGTTTCATTAAAGCCACCGAGATTAGTTGGAACAATAAAAGCATAGAAATTTTATCGATTTTTATTTCTTGGAAATATAATCTTCAATCTTCCGATTGTTTTAAATATTTCCTATGTTATTTTAATTTGTTTCAAGTCATATATAAAATTGAATTTTATTGAATTGAAAATATTAACATCTAACAGTTATCTTAACATTTTCCTCTTTATATTGATTAATGTCCGTCAATGTATAGAATAATTTTTTTACTATTGCATTTATACTATTGTAAATTTCAATTTTAGTGTAATCGCGTTAGAAGCCCAATATATTTTTGATTTTTTGTGATGTTTATTTTATATATGTGTGTGTGTACATATATGATTTTTACTTTGAATTTAAAATAAAAAATTACACTCACCGGTATGGTATCTAAGAAATTTGTTCGCTTCAGGATGGCTTCGCCTTCGTCTGCTGCTTTCCTGAAGCTTCTCTCTTTCTCGTTACTTTTTCGTGGCATACAATACTCGCGAAAGGATGATTACTTACGATTGCACTTTGTATGACACTTTCTTACTAAATCTTATTACAGTGTGATGATACTAATAAAAATATTATACATTTACTATAACATAATAGAATAAAGAAACAAATTAAAATCAAAAATAAATATTCGCGGACTTGTTTGAAAATAGTTGCACAGATTATTCGCACATATGTCGATCGAAAAATCTCGTATTTTGACAAATTATATAACAAAGTAAATGTCGAATTTGTGAAATAATATGTATATTAATTAATTAAACGTATCGCGATGCTGTAATCAATCTCTGTCTTGCGATATTTTACCAATCACAAAAATACATGAGAATGATCGCGACTTTTTATTCTGATATCGTGCGATATGATTAGAGTCGAGTTAATGATCAATTAAGAGATGCGTTATGAAACGTCAAAAAATACATCATCGAAATGCAATATTCCGCGAAGTATATACGTAATATATTTCTTAAATGTATACATCCGGAAGACCTATTATTATTATTAAACGAACCTAATTACGGCTTTTCATTACTTCAATCATTCGTGATATTATCACGCGGAAACTTGAAACATATTTATCGCACAAAATGTCTACCAAATAGCCAGCGTCTCGGCATATTTATGAGTCGTTAATCACGGAAATTAATTAATCAACGCTGATTGATAATTTCTAATTGGGACGATTGTAGAGAATAATCGTCGTTTCGAGAGATAGTATACAATGTAGAGTGTTCCTCGACACTGTCTGCTCGTTCGAGTTCTGTTGCTAACAACAAGGTCGCTGTAAGTATAAACAATAGCATGCGAAGGCCACAAAACGAACATATAACATTTAATACATTTGTTTCTTTCCACACGAAATGTTTAATACTACTATACACGCACAGTGAGTGTAAAAAGTATTCGTACACTAGAAATTTTCACAGAATAGCTTTATTCTGTGTAATTATAAATAATAATAAACAAATAATTATTTGTTTACTTTGTTATCATACAGAAATAAACTATATATTTTGCTGAAACTTTCTAGTGTACGAATACTTTTTATACTCATTGTAAATTTATGTGAAAAATATTCTCTTCTTTTAAATTAATTATTAATAACCAATTAATATAATTACTATATCTTTCTTTACTTGATTCTGCATGTATTATACGCGTTCGCAATTCGAATATTATGATCCATAAATGGTTTTTAAATTTAAATCGATGAAAAATGTTCAAAACGAGATTTATCGAACAAAAGCATCTTCAAAGAAATTATGATGATTCGTGAAAATGACAATAAAATAATAATTCGTAATTTCTATCTTTTGTCATTTTGGTTTAGACTTGAAATATAGATTAAATCGTGTGAAATAATTACTTTAACTATTAGTCGTCGCTTTGGCTCACAAATTTTAAATAGATAATAGTTAATATAAAATAGTTAATAGTAATATATAAACTATAAATATAAAAATAGTTAATCACATTTTATTAAAGTTGTAAAGTATAAAAGGCAGATTAAATTTATCCAGTATAAAATTATGATGGTTTGTAAAAATGACAATAAAACAATAATTCGTAATTTCTTCTTTTGTCTTGGTTTAGACTTGAAACGTAGATTAAATTGCGTGAAATAATTGCTTGAACTATTAGTCGTCGCTTTGGTTTACAAATGAATTGATTGATATATTTAATTGTTCATATATTTGTATATAGAATAATCGTATCTAGTAGTACTTGTCGTATTTCGAGAGATAATTCGACACACATACACGGTTCATGTACAGCTCATTCGACTCCCACCGTGTGATAATTAGGCAAATTAACATATTGCGTTTGTACGTAGGTCATGGTAGTTTGGTCATCTGGTCACGTGCGCTCGTTTCTGTCAACACTGTTATATGTATGTTCGCGTATTGTATAGTCTTATGTTACTAGAGAAGATAAACTCTCAAAAAAAAACTCTTCTATAATACAATTATTCTTCACAATCATTTTCTCTCACGATTAACGCATAAGAATATCAAGTTCGAGACGAAAGCTTTTATCAAAATATAGATATTTCTCACGATATAATTATTATGTACCATTTTACGGACGACGATTATTTTTTTAAATATATTTGGAGTCGAATATATTTTCAATCGCTCTTTCAATTTTTCGTCAATTCAAATACAACATAAATAAATGTGTAATATTTTTTAATCACTAGATAAAGTTGTTTTTTTTTTATATAGATTAGAAACTCTGTAAATCGGACTATAATCTTTTCTATTATATATCTTTGCTTGTAGTTTCGCGATAAGTAGCTTACTGTGTACTTTAAAATAAAGTAGCATAGAAAATGAGTTTTAAAACATTATGAATTTCAATGAATCGCAAATGTAAAGTAAATGCGGTGTATTGATGTAAGTGAGTTTTTTCAAGACAGAATTTATATTGGAGAAATAAACGAAATATTTGTAATGTCTAATGATGTTCTTTGCCACGAAAATTAAATGAATGATTGGTGAAAAGTTGCTTTTTATTCATAAATCAATTGTGTTTATTAATTCGATGTTCGTTACATTTTTTAATCCTTTTATAAGAGAAATTTGCATTCACACGCACATTATGTATGTAAGCTAGTGTGCGTGGCAGAGAATATTTCTATCAAACTTGACGTTATTTTATCAAATAAAAAATTCGGTCGAATAATCGATAGTCGAATGTTCGACACCGACTAAATGGTACTCTAGCGAAAGTCGATATTTCACGCGTCCCTTTCTATTATCCTCAGAATGCGTGTTATATTATATCAGTCTACCCCAATGACCTGAGAAGTAGAATCCATCGCTATCGAAAGCAGTTGTTCCGTAGATTCTTCAACAAAAGTATAAACAAAGAAATTTTGGCATTTCAAACATAGACATTTTCGATGAAATCAGTATTTCTATCAATCAAGTCGCAATCAGTTTTTAATTAGATAATTTTTAATTGTGAAAATTATATTTCCATGAGATATTAAGATAGCTATTATTCTTATTTTTTATCATTGTTTAAAACAGCTGCGAACACAGCGAAGTAGCACTCGCTCCGCGACTTCTCACCTTTTATGCATTTTAAATTAATTAGGTTATTTAAGTTTGTATATTTAATTACTTAAATTTTAAGTAAACTAGGCATAATATTAATTTGTTTTCCCTTTTTATTGGTTTATGCTAATTAATTTGCTATCATTCATTTTTCTGAATTTTAATTTATATTTAATTTTATATTTAATTATATCGCATTAATTTATCGAAATGTTTTTATGTTCGATTTAACTAAAAATATAAGCAAACTTAATATTGTTATTGCCACAATCATCTTTAGCTAAAGGTCGAAATATCGTGGCTGAGCAATTAAGCCAAATTGTATTAGTGGAAGTGATACAAACACAAACAAAAGCCGCGAATAAGTAAACGCCGGCGCTTATTGAATGATATTACTGCCTCTAGCGTTTGCTTTTATAATCATCACACGTGTCATAAATACTCGCAGCTTTGAATGAAAGAACAAAAGTCATGAAAGATAAAGAAAAAAGAAAAACGACAATCAAGCCGATTGATGATATTTTTGACCTTTTTCAAAATGCATTTTGTGTATTGAGACTGTGATGTAATTATTTTTCAAAAATGGTATTAACGAGATCTCAAAAGGAAATTTAAAACAACCGCGAGAATAAAAACGATAAGCGCGCATAATTCGAGGTAGATCGTTGTTGAGTTGCTATTTTAAAAATTCAAGGTAACATTTTATAAAAACAATTTTTTAAATTTGTTTTTATTGCATATTATAGTTTGTGTAAAGCAGATTAATTTTTACTATATAAATTTTTTTAAACTGCCGGAAACGTCTTAAAAATCGTAGTGATTATTACAAGAACTATCTTGTGTATTACATTGTAAAAAATATAGTTTTGTAAAAAATATATTTGTTACTTAATCGCTTTTTGCGAATAATTATTATATTTTTATCTTCCGTAATCTTAATATTTTTTCAAAAAATAATTAATTTCCATGCATTAACTGCAAGTTTTTATTAATAATTTTTAAAATTTGTTTCTGCATTTTCTGTCTTTGTTATATAATACATCTTGTTGTATATACAATATTTTAGTTAGCATCTTCTTTTAAAGCTTTTTATTTGTCTGATTTCCTGAATTTTGCATGAGAAAAAAATGCTAAATTTAAAAGCAATTTATTAATTGTGTATATTTCTTAGTCGAGATGTAATATTATTTTTAAAAGCAAACACGTGTCAAAGAGAGAAATGCTTCTTTTTCACAATTTTCTTTTCGTAATTTTTATTTCACTAAATGACGATTCTGTTTATCATAGTGTGAGAGTATTAAAACATATATACACAAGTACAATATTATTGTCGAAAAAATGCAAAATATTTGAAGATTGCAACGCATATATGATCGTCGAGAGAGGAGATATAATTTTTCGAATCATTTGATTTTCAATAATCTCTAAGCGAATTGGTTACTTTGGTTACGGCTTTCACGAGAATTGATTATCACGAGATCACAAACAATTCTCGATATTGGTCTCTCATACCTGCTTATGTGATATAGGCATGACATTTGACCGCAATCGCGACGATTGGATTAATTGTCTTTGTGATGGCTCTCGCTGTGTCTCGATTGCGGTTTATTCCATCCTCCGCATATCCGATCGTGGATGCTTCTCGTGAATTGGGCGATATAGAGTAGGTATAGCTCACGGGTTAAATTGAAGAAGATTCCAAGAGTCATTGTTCACGATTGACATTCAATTCCATCGGTATCCGATTGTGCGCGCGCGATATTGCAGTTTAATAATTTATATCATGATTCTCTGTATTTTCACACGGCGATCCCTACTACTTTTCTCATCCTCGTGTATCGAAGATACGATGAAATATTAAATATGTTTGGTCCGTTTACTCGTTTCAGAGACTACGAGAGCAGCAATATCTTGGACAATTTGTTATCCCGGATGGAGCAGTACGCCACGAATTTAGAAACATTGGTGGAGGAACGTACGGCAGACTATCTCGAGGAAAAACGTAAATGCGAGGAGCTCCTTTATCAGTTACTACCAAAGTAAGTTGCGCCAAAGGCAAATAACGCAAGAGCTGTCTTAGAAAGAACAAGATTGTCCGTCTTATATACTTACCGTGGGATCCTGCGGAGAATTCATTCCGAGTATACTACACATGTTTGCTACAAGGCAGAAATATTCAAATAGCTGTATTATTCAGATTGAACAAATTTGGCGTAAAAGATACCTGATTTCAAGAGTATTTTAATGTCTAAAGAAAAAGATTTATTTTTTATTATTTTATACATCTGATGTATTATTCAAGTTTTTCTTCCAATATTCAAGCGTTCTTATTGTTAATAATTTCATAAGATTATTTATTTATTAGATTTTGATTTTAATAGTTTGAATAATTAAATTATATTTAGAATCTCAAATTTTGTTATGACCAGCTCGATTGATTTTTTACTTGTTTTCGTGCCAGCGAGTCTGTGGTAGCTCCGCGTTTTTCTCATGTGACTTATTTATTGCGTTTTATCAGTAGAAATATGTTAATTTAACACCGCATGTAAATCAGTCAGACATATATATTGTATATATATATATATACATATATATATATAGAAACGCGCATGAGAGCCTACTTTACAAACATTAAAACGCTAATTACTACGCAGGCAATAATAATCGAGATATTAAATAGCCTTTATATCAAAATACGAAAACAGGGCGCGATGAAAATTAACGGTTGGAGAAATCCCTTCGTGTTGCAAACGGCGTAAAATTGTGTGTGCGATGGAAATGGCTCGAATATAATATCATTTGTTCGGTTCGGTTTGCTCACCCGCGGCGGAGCGCGATCGAACGTTAAAGGTTATCGAAAATTGGTCAACCTTGAAATTGTAATTGATTTGAAAAAAAAAAAAAAAATCAGAAAAATAAAGATCCGTAAAACGATGAGGAAACGAACGAAACAATTTTCCGAGAGCGCCGTCGGGAAATATAAGCCGCGGAACTGCGACGAGATTAATTATACGAGAAATTGTGTCGTTTTAATTTATTATATACGTCCAAGACTGCGCGACGGCGCTAGGGCGACGCAAAACGCAAGGAAGCCTCGAGAAATACATAATTTGTTAACCCGATGCAAGTGGCATGTCATCGGCATAATTATTATAGGGGGTCATGGCGTAATACAACACACTGGCTTTTCCATTTTCTTGTTACGTATGAACGCGACGGTCGATCGAGTATATCGTGATATCGATGCGAACGTATATAAAAGCATTTTTCTTTCAACATTTCCCTGATTTTTCTTCAAACGAGAGCGAATATACGCGCGACCGAAAGAGGCTTTACTCGCTTTTTAAACGAGAACATCTAGCTTTACGGTGTGTGCGCGGTTAAACATACTCTGTGTAACTTCTTGCGAGCAAGTGGATACGAAACCTTAATGAACTTTACGAAGATAAAAGGAACGCGCGAGGAAATTTTGTTGAGAGCTTCAGAAACTTTATCATCGCTCGTCCCTCGTGAGTGATAACTCTTTTGTCGTGTGCCAGTAATATAGTTAGCGAGCCATCTCTTGTCACGTTTAATCGATATTACATCATGATACATCATTGTGTCGCACAAATCGATTTTTGCAAAATGATTCAAATTTTGCCTTGATATGATTAATATAACTGCATTTCTTATGCACTTTGATGCAATGAATTTTTTTTATTGACAGAACTTTAGAACTAAGGTCTATATTAATATTGTGAAACAAAACCGTGTTAAATTCATTTGTGTTATATTATATCGTAAAGGTATGAAATTCTCATTAATTTCCATTAATCTCCGTTTTCATTTTTTTTTCATCTGGTCAAAGAAAAGAGTATATATACCAATTAAAACTTTTTCCACGTTTTAAATCTCAAATCTAACAGGAATACGCGCGGGAATCACTAATCTCGCGCTCGGACATTTTTTAATTAACTTCTGAAAACCCAGTTTTATATATCGTGTGTTAAAACCATGGTGTGTTAAAAATCAATTTTTCGTAAAAAAAGTTGCTTGCAAGAGAAAATTTATTTTTCCTATATTATTAAAAAAAAAACCAAAGAAAACATATGAATACGAATTTGATGATCAAAATTGAAATGACCAGAGTGCTATAGAAATCCGACTCATTTTGTCGTATTATCTTCCTTGAATTAATCTATTATCCCTTCGACTCTTTTCTTTTTACCGCCGTCTGTGAAAGACACGTGTTTGTTCTGCTCGCAGATCAGTGGCGTCGCAACTGATCCTCGGACAAAGCGTAATCGCCGAGACATACGACCAAGTGACAATCTACTTTAGCGACATCGTGGGCTTCACGAGTCTGTCAGCTGAGAGCACGCCCCTGCAGGTGGTCGATCTGCTGAACGACCTTTATACGTGTTTCGACTCGATTATCGAGAACTTTGATGTCTACAAGGTGAGTAGTATTGACCCGCTTTCAACCGTATCCGTAGCGAAACGACTCGACCCTTGGCCGAAGGGATGAATAATTTAAACGGGGAAGAGAAAGGATGATGAAGCACGCTATTACTCGTGAAATCGCTGAGATAAACTTTCCTCCGTTCATTTTCGCGCGCGAAATGAGAGATATCGCCGATATTCGCGCGATAGCACGTGACGTACTGCTCGCAATATCCAAGTTCTTCCGGCTTCCTAGTTTTATCGGACTCGACAGAGTTCATCGTTTCGACAAGTTTTTCCGTTTACAAGTGAAGGAGTCTGACTTCTTCAATTAGGAAACTTGTGCTCCGACCGGGTCCTCTCTCATTTTCTCCCGGTCGCTTTTTTCTCCGCATTTTTTCCCCCGGCAATTTCTCCAAGCTAAATGATCATCCCGTATAATCTATCTCAGCTCAGCCGACACGCCGTACTTCTCATTGAAATGAAGTCTGAGAAATCTTGATTCTATATATAAAGTACTTCACGTGGCGTTATTTGGAGCCTATCGTGATATTCGATATTTTAAGGCTAACGCAAATAAGACCGAGATAAACATGATAATTCCAAAGACCAAATTACCCTTGATTTTTGACGAGAGTGATTTTCTGTGAAAAGAACGGGATTACCGTGCGTGGAGCTGACTTTTTCTACTACTGATGAAATATTTATGTGCCGTTGCGATTGTAAAAGATTAGAACGATGGAAGAGGTATCGTGTAAAAATTTGCTATTAATATTGCGAGCGAGAGAAAATTATTTAATTGATTAGATCAGAATAAGTGTGTTAATCGAGTTCAAAAGTAGGTACGTATTTTTAATTTATGAAAAAGTGCCAGTGTCTTAGTTTCAGAGAACGTTGTTATAATTTTACAGCACCCTTTTTTTTTCTAAAAAGCACCCCTCGATGAAGTACGGGGTGGCCGTATGATTATCGTGACTATATATATATTCTTCTGTAGCAGCTTTTACTGAACTTTATTACTTTTTTTTAATTACAGATTAAACAAACTTTTTTTTTAATTTTCAAGACTTTTTTAATTATGTTGAAATGTAAGAGTTTTTTTAAGCTAGATAAATAAAATGGTTCTTGTTTATTTGTCTATAGTATTCTTGTATGTTCTGTTCCGTTTTACTTTTACATTTAATTTCACTTTAATCCATTTATCTCATTTCGATATCATAAACTTTTTAAGATCTTAGTGTTTTTCTTGTTTTATATATATAAACGCCGGTTAGAGAGTAAAAGAAAAACCTCAATTTTGCAGACTTTTCTCATCTTTAAAATTTTTTTCTATTTAATCTATTTAATCCGAACGAAAAATATAGTAGATAGAAATAATAAATATAAATATTTTACATTTCTATATAAAATAGATGTTTTATTCAATTTATTTAAAAATATTTAAAAATTTTAAAAGAAAACTTTTAAACTAAAATGTTCTCTCTGTTTTCTCTACGTTCATACATATACGTTTTCTCTTGAAATATTAAATTTTGTATCAAGGCAAAGTTTCTCTATTCTGTTTCAGGTGGAAACGATAGGGGATGCTTATATGGTTGTATCGGGATTACCAGTAAGAAACGGCATGAATCACGCCAGAGAGATCGCAAGGATGAGTTTAGCTCTCAGGGATACGGTAATGACATTCAGTATTCGTCACAGGCCAAACGAGCAATTGAAGCTTCGCATTGGTATGCATTCTGGTAAGTCAACACTTTATCATACATTTCTCTCTGCTCACGCAAAGCGGAAGAAGATTAGTCCCAAGATGATCCTAGGCTTTATGCCAATATTGGATCTTTGGTACGACTTATATACAGCTTATAGTTTATAATGTGTTCTCGAAAGTTTCCTAACTTCAATTTTAATGACAGATCAAAAGTTTTACACAACAGCTTGCATTATTATTTGTTTTCGAGGACACACAAAATTTTTCTTTTGTACTCTGTTACTGTAGTTTATGAATTCTTTCTCGTTATATGTCAGAAATATTTCCAATACACTTTAATGGACGGCGTTATAAATCGAGCGTTTTCGCTTTTTATTACAAATCGATTTTCGCTTGCATGTAACGAAGCTTGGAGCGCGATCTACAGAGATTGATATCACGCGAGTAGTATGAATTAAATAAAAAAAAAAAAAAAAAAAAAAAAAAACGCGGCCCGATATTTCGAAATAACTTTAACGGAATTTTTTTTCTCTCGAATTTATTTCCATCGTTCATTGCAAACAATATGATGTGATTGAAGCTGATGTGCAAATGAATTTGTCGAAAAGTCGACAGTTATACAAACTGTATAAATGAATGATTGTATTTCCCAATAAACAACATCATTGGGTTTTTCAAATTCCATTTTTATTCATTTTTAAATTCACGGCATGAGTGACTCGTGAGAATTCACCCTCGGACCATTACGTGACGAGAATCTCTATTTCTTAGACACTATCTAATCTCATCTTCCTGTAAAATTTTTCTCGATGAAATCGCGTCGTGCGAATGTCACCTCGTTTCCGAAACAACATCCAGTTTGTGTGGAACTTAGATTACGCTGTGTTCCCATGAGAAGAAGCGATTTCTGTATGATTTATGTCAGGCGGTTAGCTGTAATTGGCGAAGTTAATTGCTTTTTAAATGGACTCAAAATGCAACGTTGCTTTCGTATCGCCTGGCGAACAAGCATTCCAGAACGTAATTGCTTGTTAATTTTTTTTTCGATGCTCAATAAATGTGACGAATTAATCTTTTTGTTGTTAGCGAAAAACAATATAAAAATTACTTTTTCAAAGTTATACTAATGATACAAGACGCTTAACACTTAAAATAAACTTTTACAAAGTTTTATCTTCAAAAAGTTCTGAAGGATTAAACTTTGTCTTAAATGGCTAAGACTTACTTACGAGACAAGAATTTTGTCAGACATTTATCTATATTTTTTTTTTTCTAAATTGCCTGTCTGTTGTCCTAATGCGATGTCGGAAATAAAATTGGTGTATAGGGTCGTAATTAGTGGTGGGTCGTACACACGTTTGCTTACAGGACCATGCGTGGCCGGTGTGGTTGGTCTTAAGATGCCTAGATACTGCCTCTTCGGTGACACTGTCAATACAGCTTCTAGGATGGAGAGTAACGGAGAAGGTAATTAACAGCTCAGTCATTCTCGGAAAGGGATGCTGAGGGTTGTAACAGGGGAAACGTGAAGGTACAAAGTTACAGATGCGCGCGGTAATTAAAGGGAAGAAGTAAAGGTGCGGCGACGCACGAGAGCAAGGTCGTCGCTTAAGAGAAAATCGACCCTGGTTCAAGTATTTCCATAGAGATACGACCTCGTGGTTACCTCATTTTCAACGTAAACTATAAGTATTGATTAGCCATATAATCACATGCTAATCTTTCCGGCAGAGATTCATGTGTAATCATTCAAGATGTACCTTCGATATTTCAGTATATTCGATAATTAGAAGTCTGGATATAACGTGCGAATTATTTTTATCTCTGTATCTGGCTTAAAATGATGATCGTTCGACAATTTCGAGTCCTTTTTTTCAATCGGATAGACACCGATGATTTCGATCGCTGCTTGACACGGTGAAATTGATTGCAGGCTAAATCTTGTTTATCGACGCGCTTATGAGACATGCACGAGTATATGGTGTATCGCTTAATGCCGCGTGGGCGGTGGTTCTCCCTTGCAAGGACCTCTAGGTGCCGGCGTCGAGGCAAGGACGCACCGCAAGGCGCCACGCGGCTGTTTATCGAGTTTCTTCATATAGCACGTTTTGTGTGCGTCGTGAGAATTATACCACGCACGTTAAAGAGAGTTTCCGGACGATAGGTTGCATAACGACGCGTTTCACCATTTTTCTCTCTCTTTTTTTCTGGTTTTTGTGTTTGTTTTTTTTTTTTTTTTTTTTGTAAGCGTATGTGCGGTCGTCGAACGCGCGTTCAAGCACGGAGTGAACGTGACGATTTTTCAGGCAGCGTGTATTATCGTGTTTTACACAAACAAAAAGGGATTATTCGATTACAACTATAGCTGTCTCGCGAAAATACGGATTTTAATACCATCGATCGATCGATTTTTTAATCGAAATATAAAGAGATTGATTAACTTTTGAATTATGAAAGATTGAAAGGAATTGCTGAGAATGAAAAGTATTTAAATAATATATCTTAATTTTATCGTTTATTTTGTTTTCTTTATAAAGGGAGTTAAATAAATTTTTTTCAAGATTAAGAGTTTTGAAAAGCAATTACAAATAATACTTTATTCTCTCTCTCTCTCTCTCGATTCACTTTAATCGTATTCTTAATTTGAGTTTTAATTTTATTTTTTAAGGCTCTAATACAGAGTGATTTAATACCATCTGTGTTCAACTAGTCTAAACTTTACTTACGCATAAATCCAGTTTAAAATTTAAAAGCAAGGTTGTATGTAAAATATAGATGTGTGTGTGTTTGTTAGGGCTTTTGCACACATAATATGAGGATTTAAGTTATAAACTCTGTAAATGTCACATTTCTAGAAAGTCATTTTTGTAAAACCCATGTATATTAAAACAGAAGCTAACATAGCTTTAAAACGGTCCTTACTTATGAGAACATTTAATGAGAAAAACATAAATAACATTTTCTTTACGTATATTCTTTTAAATAAATCTTTTATTATTTTTCAGAGGTTTTTAATGCTAACATTTCATATGTCAAATCTCCATCAAATAAGTATTATTGATATGTTAAATTGATTATATTGATTGATTATAGAGCAACATGTCGTTTGTCCAAGCACAATATATCGCTGCTGAATATGCGTACTTAATCAATTATCGTTTCATTTATGCAGCACGGAATATTTATTATGCAAAATAATTGACATTACATCGCATAATTGTAATTCGCTGTAATGAAGTTACGTAACTGATTTAAAATAAAATCTTTAGAGCGCGGTATCGATCGTCGCGCGGCCACGCTATATTCTCTCTTTTTTTCCCGTGGAAAACGCAATCAGGTTGCTCTAGAAATAGGGGAGATCATACGAAAATTACGTATATCGGATTAGCATATTTACGATCGCTCGCGCTCTGGCCGTCGGCTCTGTAATCGAACTTGCGCATACAGTCACTGACGACGGAAGTTCCGATCAGCGTGCACATAACTTTATTATCGCTTTAAATTTCATTAAAAGTTCTCTTCTATCAACTAGCTCGAGAAAGCGCGATAGTGCCGATTTATTTATTTATTTAGTTAGGTTGTTCGCAATCAGATCAATTTGTATTTCTCGCATTCTTTACCCTAATAACACCTTGTAATTAACAATCTTGAGATTTGGAGAACATTTTTCTCATTTCGTTTGTACGTTATTTTTATCAAAAAATATTTAACAAATATTTGAAAATTAGATAACTTTTATTCAAGTTTCTCTTTTTAACAAACAATTTATCTGTTTCTTTTAAGTTTCAGATTAATTTACTCATTAGTATGTTTGTTGCATATATATATATATATATATATATATATATATATATATATATATGTACACATATAGGGAAAGAAAGAGAATTTAATACACAATTTTATAGAAATCATAAAAAGGCTAATCATAAAAATCGCTACATAAGACATAAAAGGTATGAAAAATCTGTAGCGATTTTTTTTAAATTTTTATGGACGGACTTTTATATATTCCTTGTTTTCGCTGGAAAGGAAATTGACAATGTCGAGCCTGAGTTTCATGAGTAATCATGATCTTTGATCTTTACCATATAAAAAGTTTGCAAGCGAAACTGTTGACGACAACAGCAAGTTAATTGGTAGTCAAGGCATTAAAGTATATAAAGTTTATATGATCAAAGAATTTTAAATTTTCTCTTCTCGCCTTAACGCGTCGACTGTTCGTCGACGCGTCAAAATAAATCTTGTAGTCCTGCCAGTCCTACAAAGGTCACGTCGGACCGCAAAATTAATGAAGGAATCATAATGTGACAGCTCAACTTTGTCATTCAAAACGCAAAGTGACATTTCGCGCATCTCTTCATTGCATAATTATTAAAAATTGCATAGTCTTTCCGAATAATGAATAATTTGTTTTGCTTTCTGCGCTCTCTCTCTGTGAAGGGAAAAACCTTCTATATTTTCTCACAATTACTCATTTTTTTTGCGCATAGAACTTTTTGTGAATTTGCAATATGCTTTTAATCTTTGAAATTTAGATGAACGTTATTTCTCGTGGAATAGATTTTGACGGTTTGTTTGTAAATGCGTGTTTCTTAAGGAATTAATTTACATTAAAAATTAAGGGTAAGTTAGAAGTAAAGCATTATTATAATAATTTTTTTAGAACATTTGTTCTCAGAAAAGAAAGCTCTTGAATCTTTTATAATTTGATAATCACATTAAATATACATTTGACATATTGATTATAAGTAGAATAAATCTTAAAAAATGTCATTGAAATTAAAATAGACGTTTCTGAAACATTCTGCAGTTGTCATCTAGTAACGTAGAAAATGACGTAACAGCGGGACAACTGCGTGAGCATCAAATGTATATACATAGAACTCGCGTTATTGTGCGATTGTCCTGTTGAAACTACATAGGTATATCCAGCCGCCTACAGAGTGCACTATCGCCAGAAGTGATCGGTTCAAAGCTTATTCGCGTTACTTTGAAAAGTTGCCTTGAACACGAATTTCAAACTGACGAAATTTATTTTTTTTTTGTTTTTTATTCTAATGCTTGCCAGTTGTCAAACGTCACGTTTCAGTATTTGAAGCGATCCACGGAAAAAAGGGCAAGTGCAGGCTTGCATCGAAATTGGATGGATCTGAATAAGTCAGTGTTTACGGAAATTCGAATATCGAAAAATATAATATTCTTTAATCAAAAATCAAATATAATGATTTAAGGTGAAAAATTGTTACACAGTATCTTGCAAAACTATTGTTATCTATGTATTTTTAAATTGACTTTATTTCCCGTAACAATAAGTAGTCCTTTAATGTCAAAGGGGAACGTTCCAATTAGCGTTATAAGAGGATTACAGAGGACGTGTGTATAAAAGAAACTGTATTTTCCTTTCTCTGCAATAGCTTTAAAGATCCACGTCAGCCCGAAGACAAAGGAAATCCTGGACACTTTTGGCACATTCGAGCTCGAGTGCAGGGGAGAGGTTGTATTAAAGGTACGTTTTCGGTCGATATTGTGGATTTTTCTCAATTTCCTTAAGGTCCACGTTATGTATCTACTTGCTCGACTTCTTATCTCGCAAAGCCAACTCCTCGTTCCCTCCTTTGGGGACGAGCGAGACTCTTCTTCGGAAGCTGCGCGAGTCGTAGTCGAGATAAAACGCGTCGAGCGGGATTGTCAAGTGGTCTCTCTCGTGCCGCAAACGTCAGAGTGGCGGCGACGCGACGGGAGAGTCGAAGGGTGGCTTTCGTGATTGGCATTTCGCGGTGGAAAGATGGATCCCGGTGATTATTGCGCGAGCGCCCGATCTTCTCTCGCGTCAGATATATACAATATTTTTGCATGAATTTTTTGCCTCCACAGCCGAGCGCGAAAGTCGAGTGGAATAAGTATAAGTACGCGCGATGCTCTTCATATTCCATTAATTTAATGACGGATACATTTGTATATTCAGAGTATTGAGATGTCTCCGAGCACTTGGTTATACCGCGGCTGTTTCAAAAATCTCTCTCTAATTAATTTCGCGTTTCATAATTATATTAAATAAAAATTCTCTATTTTACATTATATATTGTATGTGTTTATTTAGCGTTGTTATAAGTTTTCGTAGAAGCAGCATTTCGAAGAGAGCGTCTGTATTTGTCTAATTATGTAAATATTTGCACCTTTTGACAGTTTTAAAGTTCTCTTTCATAAAGTTCGTCGAATGTAATGTAAGCACCACTCTTTCGACGAGGGACTCGACTTTCCTAACTTTGGCAATCGTGATCTCCCCAGAGTGAGGAATTGTAAATCGCGCAATTGCAAACTGTGCCCGCGGTGCGGTTGCTCGTTTCACATATATACGTGATGCGGTTTCTCGCGTGCATATGCGCGGTGTATACTATTCACAGATGCTTGTATGCCGTACAATCATATACGTACATATACATATCGCGCAAACACCGCACCGTTGTCCGCAGGTGCAATCAGTCTCTCCGTTTTCCCGGAAGAGTGTAATTCGCATAAACGCGCAAACCGACGGCAAATTATTTCGGCATCGCCGAAATTGCATCCACCGTCGCGATAAAGTGGATAATACGATAAACATATAATGGCCTTCAGACGAATGCGACTAATATCTACGCTGAATCGCGGACGATTCTCGTTAATCTTCACGTATATATAGACCGGTGTTAAATACAGCTATTACGCGAGTCGAGAATTATGCGATTGGTTTGTGCTTACTCGGTCGCGCGACCGTGAAACCGTCGTCGTGTCGCTTGTCGTTAGACGATCGATTAAATATATCTGCTTGAGTGCAGACCCTGATGATGGCAGACGGAGGCACGATTGAATCGTTTACCGTGCAATTCGGGTCAAAGTTCAGCGCTCGCGAGCGAGGGTGAGAATGGCAGCAGCGTGCAGGTATGATAATTAATGAGCGAGGGAGAAGCGCCGGGAGAAACTTGGCTCGGCAATTCGCGCGTGTACGTACTATATCGAGCTTGCCTGCCGGGATTAAAATTCAAGTGCCACGTACCATCGGACAATATACGTTGCCGCTTGTTTGAATATTCACGAGCGTAACTGAGTTAAACGCATTCGCTGATCGCCATCGCGTAACGAAGCGACACAATAGTTCTGTTACATTGAACTCTGCCGCAGGATGACCTTAATTAAATTCTTTAGAACTATGTATATTGATTTTTCACGCGCTATGATTTTTAACCTTCAACTATGGCCACTGCAACTTTATCATTTATATCTTTTAAAGTATCAATATCATTAATTAGTAAGAACGTGGATATTTGAGAATCACCAGACAGAATTTAAAAAAGGTAAAATTCTTCTCTCGACCAGTACTGGCAAATATTATTTATTCAATCACAACGTTTCGACCCTTCTTTGAGTCCTTATCAAGCGATTTGTAAAAATGTATTTTTATTTTTTTATTGTATTTTTATTTTTACAAATTACTTGATAAGGACTCAAAGAAGGGTCGAAACGTTGTGATTGAATAAATAATATTTTTCAGTACGGTCGAGAGAAGAATTTTACCTTTTTTTTTTTATCATTAATTAGTTTTTTATATTATCTATCTCTTCGCATAGGAATCGAGTAAGGTCAGGATCGTGCGAAATCTCGAAATAATCCTTCGTTTTTGCCAACCTCCACAGGGTAAAGGTCCCATGACTACTTACTGGTTAAGGGGCGAGAAACCAACGAACAACAATGTGCAACAGGCGAATCCCACGACGACACTCGGACAGATATCGACCCTGCAGGATCAACCTCCTGCCGTCACCGCGCAAATCCAGATGACACAGCCCAAGCAATTGGAGCAACGCGCGCTTCCGTCCACCGGTCAGCAGCACAAATTTCAAGGTCAGTCGGATCAGCAGCAACAATCGATTCAGTCGAGGAGTCAGGAGTCGCGACCGCAGGGTCAGCAGAGGCCGCAAGAGTCGCGGGGCCAAGGACCGGTCCAGACCAATCCGTCGTCCGTCGCTCCGAATCAGATTCAGCAGAAAACCGCAATGGCCATGAATCCCGCTTGCGGTCTCGCCATGACGGGGAACGGCGCGCCGAAATCGACGATCGCGTCGCGGACCGTCGACTTCGTCGGCAACTCCTCGCCGTCTCGCAACCGCTCGAGCAGCTCGTCGAGCGCGAACAATTCCGTGCACCAGGTCTACCCGACGGCCGAGAGTATGCCGAATCACACCGAGAGCGGTCCCAACGCGCCGCTTCTTCTACCCGCGGGCGCGATTCCCAGGGTCTAGCTCTCTTAAAATCACGTCCGTCATTTATCCGATACCTGGACATGTCGATGGGAATTTTGTTCGAGCGTTACTCGTGAGAAAGAATTAGACGAGAGCATATACGGATTTGTAAGAGAATCAAAACGAAAGACTCTTAAGGCGATCAAGACTCAGCTTCTGCGATTCAAGAATTAGATCTCTTACGTTAACTTGCAAAGTCAATTTTGTGGTTTTCTCAAGAGTATTTATTGAATTGAAATTTTAATTCATTAATTGGTGGAACATTTGCTTTCGACACATTTTATTCGCGTTGTTAATAATAGATGTAGCTGACAAGGCGAGGCTCTATACAGAGTCGAGGACCAACTTTAAATTCGCAGAAAGTGATCTCTTTCTACAAGGTATTATGGAACCAACCTTTACCGATAACGATTAGCACAATTTAGGACAAATATGAGTGTCGCGACGATGGTTGTCATATCGTATGTAAGGATGGACAGCGAGAACTCGGATTTGAAGAAGGAACAATTAATTATAGAAGGATACACGATCGACGATACGCTTTTACCGAAGGTACTTATGATCTCTTGCATATGAAAACACAATATTATTACCGGTCACGTACCGGTGCGTTTTATTTATTCAAACCGAAACGAACATTCGACATAATACGATGCATATGCAACGGCATGTAAAATGCAACGGACTTAATTTAATGGCAATTTTTTCGTGTTATAGTCGCGACTGATACCCGCCGATCTCTATACGCCGAATTAAATTAAAGTATACGGACTTTACATACGCTACTCTATAAATTCTCTTTTCCTTTAAGCATTTCGAGAACACGGTTTTCCAATTTCGATTATTCTAATTATCAAACTTTTTTATATCACATTATTACAATTATTTAAAATGGGATAAAAATAATTGGAATTTATCAATGTGGGCTCGAGATTGATCAAAAACGGTGGGCTAAATTTTCATCTTATCTATACGTATACCTTTTTTCATAATGTATATTTTTCTATTTTTTTTCTGTTGAGATATTTTCGCCCTTTTTCGAAATTCGTCTACGATCGCGAATCACGAACAAACATCACGAGATCAGCCGTAGTGTGTGTTTGTCGTTGCATGCTGAATATAACAAACATTACTATTCATAATGCGCGCGTGCTTACAGAGCGCAACACGACATAGCACACATACAAACACACACACACACACACACACATATATGCAAAGTGTTATATATAAATATATATAAGAGAGAAAAAGAGATATATATGTATACACACAGAGATACATGTGTATGTTACGAGATTAGATTATATATATATATATAGATGTATATGGTTGCAAGAAAGCAAAAAGTTACCAGTAGCTAACGTCGATGTTTAGAGCCGCTCGTAGCGAACGGAGGCTGGGCCTCTCGCTTAAACGAGTCTATGGCGTGTCTGAGAAATAATACCGCGAGGGTGCGAGTGCATATATCTGCATACAACATATTGGAGAGAGAGAGAGAGGGAGAGAGCAGATATATGCACATGCGGTCGCAGTTGCATGTGTTTAATGTATGGACGAACGGTGCAGGTGATTGACGATTTTTCGCGGTTGCCCTATTGTAAACATGGTATGTGGCGACACGACGAGAGAGAAAGAGAATATGCATTCTCGTTCGCGAGTGCGATGCATCGTAAAGAGTGAAATTCTATCTGTGTCAATCTCTCTTTTAACGATGTACCAATGAATATTCCAAAAATAAAGTTTAATCGTTTTCAAAAAAAACTGTCTGACTAACTCGGCCCCTCCGTGTAACTTATTAACGTCACGCGCACGCGTCTTATTTTTATGCAGCTATGCTGCATTGTGATCGAAAGGAGAAAAAAATGGTTTCATTAGACAGTTTTTATTGGACACGTCGTACATAAAAATGCGCGATAAAAATCTTTAGATATGTATGTATGTGTAAAGGTAAAAAAAATCTTTGGTTCACACGCGAGAGCAGCGGATGACAGGGGAGAGAGAGCTGGTGACATTCACGTGACATTCAAAATACGGTATTCGCGAATATCCAATCGAGGTAAGAGCTCACGCGGGTGTATATCCCCGGGAATCCAGGTTCGCCGCAACGGATTCCCCAGGACACTATCCCGATGTTGACCCACCTGCCGTTGCCGAGTTGATGTAGCAACGGGCCGCCGGAGTCACCCTGGAAGAAGAGACTTATTGGACTCTGGGGTAATGTATATACATTATGTATGTAATAGATCCATTTTTTAAGACGCATCCATCTTATGTATGAGCTATCTTAAAATATTAACGGATCTGCTTTCCCGAGAGATGCGCCGTATCCATTAAGGATAAAGACTTTCGGATTAATGCACTGTTTAAACATTTCATCATCTTCGCGCGTTCGTCGCTTTACTTGTAGTGAATAAATCATCGTCTCACTTGACAGGCGTCACGACCACCCTCATAAGCGCCGGCGCACAGGGTAGTGTTCGAGATATGCTGCGTGAAGCTGCGGACGCATCTTTCCTGAGGCCATACCGGTATTGCGACTTCCATTAACACTGTACTGGCAGGTCCTCCGTAATATTGCGTGCCCCACCCTAGCAAAAATTTCAAGTAAAAGTTACAAGAATGTACATTTTACTTTCTTCTGAGTATCTCATTATTTACACAAGATGAGTCGTGAAAAGGGAGATGTGATTTCTTTTCGTGCAAAATTAAGTGGAAAATACAGAAGAATATTTTTCCTGATTTTATTTTCCAGAAACTTGGCTTTGCAAAAAAAATTACCTCTTTTATTATGCAAGTTTTGCGTCTAATATTTATAGTTTACAGATTTAAAAAGAAACATTCACCGAGTGATAGAAAGAATGAATGAAGAAATTTAAATAGAAAAAAAAATAAATAGTGCATAAGAAATAATATATAATATATTTGTGAGATTTCTCCGACCTGTGACGATGGCATTTTTATTCTCGAACGATTGTTGAATGGGAGGAAGACAGATGGGCCAGATGTAGCTGTTAAACGCGGTGGGTCGATTGATCTTAATAATTGCGATGTCGTTGTCGTAAGTGGATAACTTGAAATCCCTGTGTATTCGTATCTCCGAAACCGTGAAATCCAACGCACGCGTCTCCTCGGGCTGACTGAAATCGTACTCGCCGAGTCTCACCGTGATGTCACGCGGTTTGTACCTAAAAGAACGACACACGCGGAATAACTGTAGTTCGCATAACCGTTCATTTCATGGTTATACGACAAACGGATGCCGAGTGTATATATTAAACGTTAGAGTCTCAGAACAAAAGGCATAAGTGTGCTGGCACGCTAAAAGCATTATAAAGTCTAAGCGCGATCACCGCCAGACACCGGGGCCGCAAGAATATGAATGTCTTATGCTTGAAATATCGTCCGAGTTGTAATCGTCGTTTGAACTTTGAGGTGCTAGAACGCACCTTAAAATGCCTTGCAGCGAAAGTTTTAGTTTTATTTTCATTGTCATTTTTTTTTTTTTCAAAATTTTATAATTTGAACTTAATTTTATGATAACATAAAGAAAGTTTATATATATTATATATATATTTTTTATATATATTTATATATATTTTAGTTTATATATATATTTTTATACTTTTAAGTTGATAACTTTTCAATTCAAAATTTTAATTCGGTTAAATTTTTATTTGAAATACTTTTACAGGCCCGTTTTGCGTGCTAAAGGGTTATGAAATAAAAGATAGTAGTTTACCTGTAAACACAGTGCGCCGCGGTAAGAACATGTCTATCGGTGATCAGTACACCTCCGCAATATTGAATCGCGCCTTGTCGGAGAAGAGCCGCCATCCACGGCCACTCTTTAGGATCAGCCGGCTGACCACCCGCTATTCTGATCTTCATTTTCGTGGTCGTGCCGCAACCTCTGGGTCTTCGTGGTTTTCTCGTCGCTGCTTTAATATCGTCCGAAGTCGCGTTTTTCCGCGAAATTGCGTCCTTGTCGTCGGCAGATGGTCCATTCTCGTCCTCATTTTCATCCCACTCTTCCTTGTCGTCGTCGAGATCTGTGGGAAAAATAAAAGTATTCAAGTATATACTTTCACACACATACGCAAGCACGCTACCGTGAACGTTGACAAGTAGTTTAATCGAGAAGATGTATGTATGTAGCGTTAATTTAAGATACATTTACATAATTGATAAAGGCATCTGTCGCGAGTAAATCTGGGAAATGGACCTCATGATCGTGTTATTCAATTTCAAGAAAATTATTTTTCTATTACTGTCTTTTCAGATAAATTTTCCACGCAATTACCAATGAATAAATTAGTAGTTACAATAATTGTGGCATTAAAATACGAACTTGCTATCGCTGGTAACACGCTGGCTAGATCATCTTGGAACGTTTTATCCGACCGGGCTGTCACGACACTATCCGGGCAACATACACCGATGTACCTACGACGAAGAAAATATTTACGCAAAAATGATTAACGCGTAATATACAATATTAGCTTACGTCTGTTCAATTATGCACATATAATCCATAAATCGTGCAAAGTTCAAGCGGAATTCCTCAAGCTCACATCCGCTAAAATGTTTGCAGTGACCGCTTTGATTGCCCGGTGCGACGCAAGCTTGATATGATTTCTAAGACAAAAATTAATTAATATTATTATGAAATATATATATATATATATTTTCTCTCTTTTCTGAGTTTATAAATAAACCGCGATTATAAATAAATTACTGCGATAACACACCTGTTTACTTAAAGTTCCGGGACCTAGATTGATAAACCGTTTGTCGCGAAAGTACGGATGGGAAATGTTTTCCGGGAATTGGAACAGGTTCTGATGCTGAGGATGCGTCTGCCATTCCCGGTTCCCCACTATCGCCGGATCTGAGAAATATGAAATACATCATATGCATCGATGAACACGTTTGCGTCGCTGCATGCGTGCGTGTACGTGTGAATACGTGGTTTGATATGCCAAATTTAATGAGGACCACCGAGGATAGAGCGTCCGGCAGATATAATTATCAGTATAACGCGATTCGGTTATTTCCGTCGAAAGAATACGCTTTCTAAGTTTTTCTGAACGCAAAATGGATTTCGATTTGCCATTCAACCGCGAGTTGCAATAACAATGTTTTCTATTACGCTTGTTTGCAGTAATATATTTGCATTTAATGCATATCTGAAAAATGTTGCAAGAAGTGCATACATTAATCACCGATTTTATAGATATTGCAGAGTGCATTATTATTACACATGTTATAGTTTATAAAAAAATATCACTGATATTTCTCTCTTTATTTTAATGAAGATCCTGTATTACATCCACGTAGAAACAATATTTTTCCTCGATTGTTACGTTACTATTTGCATATTTATGTTATACAAGAAATACTCCTTAATTTGAAGTTTAAACTCGAACATGAAATTTATTCTCAATGCATATTTTCATTTGCATTAAAAAGAAAAACTAAGATATTGCATTTAATATACAATAATGTTTACCTGTAGCACTTTTGAAATCGGTAAGAAGACATCGGCAACATTGAAGGATGCACAATAAAGATAAGAGTAGCACAAATTGATAGATATTAGTAAACGTCCGCATTTAAATTAGTGTCGAGTCTTCTTGAAGAACAATGAGAGAAGAACAGAAACGCGACGGCGGCTTTTTAGACAGCCTCGACTGGAGAACGGACAATGACTTTGAAATACAGAAAACCGTCACTTATATATATATATACACGCCTGCGATATATGAAACCCAGCACACTCTTCTTCAAACTGAATTGCCTTCCACGAGGCGTTCGAAGAACGGATCTCACGGAAATATTTGCTGGAACGAAGGGAAATGATGATATCGGTATTATAATATCTTCGTGATTATTTAGGACGTAATAAGTTAATTATTTAATTATTTGCACTCTAATATATCTATTAAAAATATAATTTTTGTTTATGATATTTATTAAGATAAAATAGAGAGAGAGAGAAAATTACAATTTAAAAACTTCAAAAATTCCAATAAGTACTTATTAAATTAATGACGTTTAATTAAAATTTGTTTGCAATAATCGAGCGATATTTCTCACTCGTTTTAATATTTGCTGTGCCAAATTACTAAAAGTAATGCGTTGTGTCGTTTTATCGATTCGACACCATTTTCGGCTCCGACGATTCAATAAACCCATTACGTTAATACGGTCTAATTGTCACCAAGAGTATAAGGTCGCGGATCCAAAATTATTTCGGGGAAGCGTAGAGGAAGAAAAAAGGGCAGAAATTACACGTGACCTATCCGAACAAAGATTAATTCATGCGAATATCCCGGTGCATATACTTGTCGAAGCGACGAGTAATGGACGGCCGGTAACTCGAGAAATATTCGATTCCGTTTGACGTTTCATTAAACGCTCAATAACGCAAGCCTCGAGAGCCGAAGAAGGAAAGCGAGGTCTGAAGAACACGATGTGGAAGGAACGCGAACGAGGCGTGGATAAACGCAAGAAGGGAGCGAGAGAGGAAAAAAAAAATAAAAAACAAGGTTCTTTCTTTCTCTCTTCGCCGAGAAGTCGACAGATAAAATTCAGTGATCTTCCATCTTCGTTTCTACATATAATACCCGAGAAAACGGACATCACCCACATACCTGTCTAGGCCATTGGCTCCGTCGAGTCGCGCGTACGCATAATGTGCGTTTACCTACGTGGAGATGCACACGTGCACTTTGTGTGAGAAGCGGTGATTTTTTTCGGAATATTTAGACTACACAATATGCGCCCAATAAGCCATGAATTTAATAATAATTGTTTACTAATTTATATTAATTTTATATTAGTTTTATATTAATTTTATATTAAATAATTTTATATATATATATATAATAATTAAATTTAAATAACTACATCTAACATATGTTATATTAAATGTAGATATGCGTTTGTTTGATATGTCGGCTGTTTCAAAATTGCCTTAAGAAACGACTAAATGTAATAGACAATTTACTCTAGTATTTTACTCTATATGTCAGCTATTGCACGCGTCATTGATCGCTCTGAATGAGAGGAAATCGACTGTGCTGATAACAGGTCACGTTTTACAACTTTTTTGTTCCTAAAACCTCCTCCCGAAGTTTCCGAAATTCCCGGAAAATCCGCAAATTCTTTGTGAGACGAACGAGTAGAATAAAAGCGAGTGTAGAGAAACTGTGGTAGCTAAATTGCAAAACAAGAAATACTTGTACGGTGTAATTATTAATTTTCAATCTTTATAAAATCAAATAATTTTTTTACAAAGTATTTCACGAAAGAGAAGAGAATGCGATTGTCATATTAGGGTGATAAAGTATTTCGTAAAATATTTTTTTATAAATATTTTTTTCAACGCTTAAGAAGACGCGCACGTTTTTCATGCTCATTTTCAAATATAGTACATTCTGTGTGTAGCCGTACAAAAGACATATTCGACATTGAAAACATTCGACTTCGAATGTTTGCGAGCACTTGCCGGGCGTTCGTTGCATTGTGAGTTTAACAGTAAATCTGTCACGCCACTCATCGCTCGCGTTCCAGAATCCGTCTTTAATACTGCATCAAGAAAGACGTCATCTCTCGAATGCAGTTCTTCGTGGTTTTGAGAAACTTTGCGTTTCACGGGGCTTTGCGTGCAACCAAAATTGACTCGGCGCAACAGGATTTTACGTGGGAAACGAGGGCGTCGTGAATGTTTTCTTACGCAACGGGACAGAATTCAACATTTTTGGAAAAGGACCAAATATATGTAATTATAAAGAATGACTGAAGATGGGAAGAGAGATGTTGAAAATATCGAGGTTGAACAGCCACGGTGAGAAATTGTCATCACCCACATGCTTGGCACGTCTCGGTGAGATCTTCCGCGGACTCGCTTTGCCATACAAGATCGAGAGCACAGATCTCCATCCTGATTCTCTTGTGAGTAAGATTAATTTGACGTCGTATCGGCAAGCCTCTCGCATTTACGATTTTGGACGATGATGGATGTGCATAAAGTGATGCTTGCGAGATATGATTATTGCTTCGAGAAGATTTTTAGGACATGACTTATTCTTGTATTATGCATAGCTTTCACCGCGCATGTTATTACCTTCCGATATATGTCGTCTTTGTGATTTTGCAAAAATGCGAGTGGTAACGAAGATATGAAATTATTGATTTTTTTTCAAGCACAAATAGTGCTGTATTAAACTACATGACTCCTACGAACATGAACGTTCGCAGAGGAGTTTTGCTGTCTTTTTGAATAAACACTGGAATTTATTTGCATATTTAATATAAAAAAATAAAAATAAAATTTTTTTAAATTAAGAAGAAATTTAATTATGTTCTCCTCCTCTTGGAAAAAATCCTGCGGACGTTCATGTCTACGAGGCAGGTGTTGATGGATACCTTTAAAATAACACACAAGATTTTGTTAAATGCAATTACCTAATTTCTCGACGTCTCATATCGACTTTACGATCTTTTTTCCAAGATTCGATCGTAAGATCGTGCTTGATAGTCACCGTAATAAGAAGCGGAAGATACAAAGTGCGCGTGTACTTCTAGAAGAGAGTGACGGAAAAGAAAAAGAGAAAGGGAACCTGAGAGAGAAAGAGGACGAAATCTGGAGAGATGATGATTGGGGGCAAACCCGGGGCATTACCATTTAAGGTACCTCGTATATATTCCTTTTTTTATTCCGCGTGTCACTTTGGCACGCATAATCGCGTAACACTTTGCGCGCCGCTATCCACCCGTTAAAGACGCTTCTTCTATTTGCGATATATTTTTATTGTCTTTATTTTTGGGTGGGAGAGAGGAAAGATTTCTCGAGCCAAATGACACAAACTAGGCGAGCAACATTCGTAAAGTAGCTTCGTCGTTTCATTATGCATGGATTATTTAGCAGACGATCGACAAAGTTTAAATTTTACCCACAAAATATGATTATTTCGTTTTATCATTTCATGTTTATCATTAAAATATACGTTTTTCAATAATCAATTTTTTTAAATTATGCAAATGTTATTCATGAGATGGAAAAGAGAGGATATTTCTGTCATCTTGTTTGATTATGTTCTTGTTAGACATTTCAAGCGATTATTAACTACAAATATAAGAATCGATGCTGCACGCTTTCAATCTTACACTGAAATATTTGATATTCAAAACAAGAAGAATTGGAATATAAAAGGTCGGCGACATTACATTGCAATTTTATTCGAAGATTTAAAGAGCAAGAAGCGTTTTAACAACAGGTAATAGAAATGAGCACACTCTTTCACGATTCTGGCACAAAATTGACAATTATCTCACATCGACAGACTTAATCCCGAAATTGGTAATTATGAGAGCGTGTGGACGTTTTCTTTGGATGGACTTCAGGTGTATAATTCTCATGAAAATTTCAATGAACATGCCGATACGTTCTAACGGAGGATTGCGGTGCGGAAGCAAGAGACCGAGTACAACAGTCGACAATTCTACGAGGTAAACGAAAGGATCGATTTCTAATTATTGACTTGCTGGGAAGCTCACGCGACTGTAGTTAAAGAAAACTTAAGTTCGTTTTATTGCGCGCTCGCGAGCCCTGTTAAAAAAAATTGCTCGAGAGTTACGAGAAGGTTCGTTCACTTTAATACGTCACAGTGCTCTCTAATTGTGCAGTCGTACATGAGAAAAATGATTAATACAATTATTACATCAAACAAATGGGTTAATTAATGTTTTATGGAAAGATATCGCTGTGATCGCGTTCGCTTTACATATATTTCCTTTGAACGATTTGAATAATAGGTACGTTTAATTATTACACTCTAAAAGAGAAATATGTAAAATACATGATATATGTAAATTACATAAATAATAGTTATGTAATTTTTCATATTTTTGTGTAATATATTGTATTTTTTTGACAGTGTAGGCTGTAGACAAACAATTTTGATCTACATGAAATACAAAATATTACTATGACTAAGACACGGCGATAATTACTACTTCTAAATAAAGATAAATATAAGGGTAAATAAGATAACAATCATATATCTTTATTTACAAGATCATAATATACAATAAATAGTATCAGAAAGTATGTTGGAAAAAAATCAGAAATTGCATTATATTTTGATTAACGTGACAGGGAGTTTCTAGGAACCCACCGTGTTTATTAAAGGAAGATTAAAGGGGAATATAATAAACGAGAGAGAAGGACTCGCTAACGAGATTTGGGTTTCTACCTGTCACATCTTTCGTTTTTTCGATCTTTTGGATTTAATGGTAAACTAAATGCTGGCTAAATCTGACTTCTAACAATGTGAGAGGTTCTAGGTTTTCTACGAAATGCTGTCACTCATTTGAACCGATAATCATTACGATTGCCCATATCGCTGCCCAAATTTAATTAAAGATAGGTCTCCCAGAAAAAGGTTCGAAGAGTTGTTAAATGCGGAAGAATAAATAGAATTTATATAATATCTTAGTAAATTGCCAAGAAACAGAAGTATTCGCAATGAATTTTATTCAAAGGAAATTAAATTTGTAATCATTTAATTTCCTTCTCGAAAACTTTATCCGGTATTACAGGTAATTTAAAATGCAATTGGTTGCAGAGAGTAAATATGATTCGAATGTAATTAATTTAATTTTGAAGTTTGAGTAAGAGAGAGAAAGCGGTTGATTGCTCTTATTCATTCAAGATCTACACATCTTCATGTCAGATTGAAAAGTGTTTTTTAATAAACTCTCTCGTAGAGCAGGAGGATTATTTTTCGTAGACTTCATCCATGGACGAAATGAAGTTCGCAAGAAGAATGGCGCGAGGAAAAAGTTAGGGGCGCATTGCAAGTAAAAATATCACTAAAAAGTGTAGAATATATAAAAGACCGGAAATAGAAGACCGTAAAGAAGTTAAGTCATAAGAGCCGTAATAAAATCGGTGCCCGTCTCGCGGGACGAATGTTCTACTATCTCGGAAGTTTATAACCCCATAGTGCCATCGTAGATAAGAAAGTGCGCGATAGAGAGAGTGGTGACGCCCTTGAGATTACTCGTTGGAAAAAACAATTTGTCTCCTTGCGCCGTAGACTCGTCCATTTCCGCGGGAAACTCCGGCACTTTGACAATTTTTCCTGCAATATTCACCTCTTCCGGTGAATATATATGTCCTCAGAGTCTCGGTTTATGTTTACCTTGCATACTCTAAGAAAGTTTTATTTTTTACTCGAACTCAAATACAGTCAAATATATGAGAGCGCAAAATGTGCAATTTTTAATGCAATTTTTCTTGCCGCGCAAATCTTGAGGTAAAGATATTTCTCTTCCTGTTTTTGAATTTATTTCGCAACGCGATTAATAAAATTGATTTGAAACGTGAAATTGATTAATATACAATGTAATCTTTCTTAAATATATTTGTCGAATAATAAATTGTAAAATTACGAGCGGTAAAATTATTATTAACATAATGAAATATTGATTAATTTTGCTTTCATATATGTATTTTCTCGTATATTAAAGCTAATATATTTCGATAACGTTGTAAACTTTGGAGCGCAAAATGTGCAATTTTTAATGTAATTGTCTTTTCTGTTTTTAAATATATTTCGCAACGCGATTATTAATAGAATTGATTCGACGCGCGTAATTGATGAATATACGATGTAATCTTTCTTAAACGTATATTAGTCGAATGACGAATTGTCAAATTGCGAGCAGTATAATTAATTATTAACGTAATTAAATATTTATTAGTTTCGTCTTGTATAACAAAGCTAATATAATTTGATCACGTCGTAAACATTAGAGGGATGAAATTTGTATTCTAGTGGCGTGTCATTCTTAATGACACAAAACTTATCCTTGTCACGCTTCGGGAAAAAAGGAGGAGCGCGCATATGCGGTAACACGAGAGGCAAAAGTGCGATCGGAATCGACAGTGGAGGCCTTGTAAATTAACGAAACGTCGAAATCACGATAATATGGGCTATAATTCGTGACGAGTTACGAGACAAATAGCGTCGCGTATAGCGCCGTTTTTGCAATCGCGAGCTTTGAAATGGCATATAATTAAGTTGGTAATCGCGCGCGTCGGAGTGAAACTCCGATCTGATGAGAGAATCGCGGGAGAATTGCTCTCTGAAACTGGGATTATTGCTCGGCTGAATTTTTTTTTTTCGGCACGCGTGTTTTTCCGAAGGGTCGGTAAATTACGACACCATAAAGTCCGTATAAGCCTGCGATGATAAAACCGTGAAAAATACGATCGCGGCGTCGATATAATAGCGACGGCGCGTTAATAAGGCGCCGAGAAAAATATCTATAGCGATTATTATCAGATACACACGGCCAATAAGCGCCGACAGATTCGCAACAAAGCGACATTCGTATATGTATTTTTTTCTCGCAAACGCAGGCGGCAGAGAACGACCAAGTTTGAATTTTAAAATAAGCCCGCCCTCGAAAAAACAACTTGATTTTTTTATATTCGTATTCATCGCGTGTTGAAAAAAAAATGGTCGAATTTAGTGAATTTCTCTCTCTTTTCATTCACGGTAATCAAAATATGAAACATTTACGAGAACAAATGGTATCACGAGATTCAAATAATTAATTAATTAATTTTTGGAATACGATATGATCATATCCATCGGGAAAGTGGATAATTTCGAACAATTCAAGTTTCGAGATTTCAAAGCACAATATATCGCATCGCGATCGCAACGAGAGTAATATATTTATTTATTATTAGTGACAAACGCGTTTATATTTTGTCACAATCGGCATGATTTCGTATCCGTAACGTATCGAGTGAATCGAACTCTCTCAAATTAAGCCTCTTTCGATCTTACCTTGAGCCCAATCTTCTCGTCGGTGAAATCGCGCGCGATCCAAAAAGCAACGAAGGAGAAAAGGGGAGAAAGCAAGAAGGAAATAGAAATGAAAAGGAGCGCCGAGGCTGCACCCTCGTAAAGTAACGAAATGTCGAAAAGGTAATGCGCTGCATAATTTCCAAAGAGTTACGAGTCGCACGTACTTGGTTCATTTCTGTATTTTATAACATTACACACACACACACACAAATGGCATATAAAATAAAAATTAATATAGCGATGGTGACGCGCAAGTCGCGGTGAAATTCTGAAAAAATTGCATCTGGAGCAAAGATGCAAAGAGGAGAGGAGAAAAAAAAGAAACTGAGAAAAGGGGACAACCACGTGCACGCTGTTATTACCTTGAAGATCGAGTCAACTTGTATTCGCGATCGTTTATACACGCGTGTGTACGTGTGCGAAGCGCACATAAATATCCTTACCGTATCTCCGCAGTAATTAGCACAGCTATCAAGGCATTTCGATGTTAAAGGTTCTCGTGGAATGAAAACATCGTTCGAGTCATTATCACACACGTCGCGTAATCATCGCGTAACCGTAAAAATAAATAAAAATAATTGGACTGGTAGGAAATTGTCTTCTACTACAAATGGTACCAGGAAGTTCGCTTTGATAATTTTCATTTTCCGTCGAGATGTAATTTATAAGATTTTATTTTAGTGATATTATATCATAAAAGATTTAGAATTATCTGTAAATTTTCTGCCTCAGATATTTATAAGATAAAATTCATCGTGGAATGAAAACATTGTTCGAGTCATTATCACACACGTCGCGTAATTATCGCGTAACTGTAAAAATAAATATAAATAATTGGACCAGTAGGAAATTTTCTTCTACTACAAATGGTTCTCTCTGATAATTTTCATTTTCCGTCCAGATGTAATTTATAAGATTTTATTTCAGTGATATATCATAAAAGATTTAGAATTATCTGCGCATTCTCTGCGTCAGATATTTAAAAGATAAAATTATATATATAAATGATAAAATAAAACTATTTCACTTTGTTTTATAATTTAGAAGCAAAAGGTATTTATTTTATCGCGTTTGCGTTTGCCATCTTCGTATTTTCGTATATGTATCTATTTGAAAAACGAACACAAAGTTTGCGGGAAATTCTGTGACATTGATGAGGAAATCCATATTTCAAACGTTGCTTCTTACGGGAAGTCCTCTCTTTCTTCACGGAAAGAACTTTTTTCCCCCTGGATTTCTCTTTTCCGTTCGTAAATCAGGATTCCATCGCCTCGCGATGAATTCTACTCTTCCTCCCATTTCCGTTTACCACACGAAACGATCTTTCCTGGCGGCCTTTCGACGATTACCATCCGTAACGATGTATTTCGGGAACCCTGTGTCACCGGCCCTGACAAATTAGCGGCCTAACGAGACGCTCCCGTCGTAGAGATCTCATCTCGCCGAGTTTTTCGTCTCACGAGAGTCATGCATTTTAATGACTTACCGCGAAACTTCAACTTTACGAGCGCACGGAAGAGGCACGGAATAATCCCTTCCTTTTATTCGGACAACGATTTTTCCGCGATCCTTATTCCGTTCGTCACTCGCCAATTATTCGAAAGCAGCACTTACTTCGATCGAGGATGGGCTTCTTGCTTCGGAATGAAAGACACGCTCGTGACAAAAAAGCACGTCGCCGTGTGCGATGTACAGACTCTCGTTTTTCTTCCGAATAACTATTTATTTCGTGCATTATCTGCAGGGAATTTATGTGTCGTTCGATCGAGGAAATTATTCTTGTCATTGCATTTCTCGATGGGGCAAAACGCGATTTATCATTTATTTTCATGTCGATACAGATAATATTCGATGGCTGAAAGATACACTCTATATATACGGACATTTTAAAATAACAACTTCAAATATCTTGAAATACACTTTCTCTTTGAAGGAGAGACGTGCACAGTGTAGATCGATATTATTATAGCGTCACCGTTTTCAGATTTATTCGATTTTTATTCTTTTGATTCTCCATCTATTGTCATGGGGCATATACATATATTTTCTTGGAGTATATAAAATAGAATTAAGGGATCGAACAATATATATACATATATACCTTAACTCTATTTTATATGAAAAAGAAATTCTAAGAAAAAAAAAAAATATATATATATATATATATCTTGATGCACATTACACAATAATTAAATTTTAAGGGCCAAATTGATGTTTGGTGATCCCTACTATTTTACACCCACGTGTCTCGCGGTCATGGTCACGCGTAGACAATGGTCCCATATGCATTAAAAGAGAAAAAAATCGACCGAACGATCTCGTACTTAAACCAATGTGGGAGTATCCCTTCTCGAGAGGCGCGGATAGGGAGTTTCGAATTACGTATCCCTTTGTATGCATGTAAATCTACCATCAATGGCGTAGAAACGAACAGAAAAAGAAAGCGCGTTTATTACTCTTTCTATGAAAGTTCATGTTCAATAGCGAACTGCATAAAACACTACGACTTTCGTTTTTACTTATATCCTCGGATAATTTATTATTTTGCACGAGCAGAAGACATTTTGATACATTCTGATAATTTTCGGAACGCAACACTGTTCAATTATTATTTTTAACTATTTTTTATAGCAAGGCAAATATTATAAATATATATTTATATATATATATATTCTCATATCGTGTCGCTAAAGTTATCGAAATTTGTTTCACATTTGCATGCAAATATGGGTATAATTATATGCATATCTTTCATGGTTTTTTAATTTCTTGGTAATTTTCGTTTATCTAACCATGCAATTTATTTCTGTATTATGAAAAATTTCGCCAATTTAGATAGAACATTTATTTATATGTGAACAAAGTCGCGAAAATTGTGCCGTGATGAGCGTTATTTTACAACAGAACGCGAAAAATGAATAATGTGATGTTTTTGCACTCTTTAATGTGACTTTTACGAGCACGTTAAAAACTTCTATAAATATGATAATACAGTCTCGCGACGAAATGAAGTATTCTCCGTCAGACAATTATAGAAATATCGAAAATATAAACATAACATATAATGTAAATATTTTTATTATTTCTGATAATGCATTTATGAACATGATTGTATAATGTTGATAACGATATTTTTAATGTGATTCAGAGAATTTCTCGACGCCATTGTAAGGTGATAATATATATGCATCGTGTTTGTTATCCAGTACATGTATACATTCTGTATGTGCGTCGAAAACACGAATCCTTCCTTCTTTCTCCGCCTTAAAAATTTCGTAGCTGTATATCGTGACAAATGACTCTTCATTGGTTAAATCTTTTTCTTGTGCAAATTTTTTTATCTAATTTTGTATTCATCTTTCTTTTTCGCGCGTTTCATTCTCAATTGAACGATTCTTCGATACTTTATATAATATATTGTTAAAAATGATAGATTCTTGTATACATTATATGTATATACATAGATATAAATATGTATATCATAATTTATTTACGACGTTATCAATGTAAATATTTTCTCTCAAAAATATTTTAAATTATTATTTTTGTGCAACGAAAAATAGCCATTACTTAAAACAGTCATATTACTTATTGAGCTGTCATTTGTGTTTGTTTCTTTAATATTCATTTTTCGTAAAATATTTAGCAAAAAACTAAAGTTGTTATTGCCATTGTTTTACAATATTTATTAAACTTTTAAATAATATTAACTCTTTGAAACAAATAATGTTCTAAATTTAAAAAGAAGATAATTAATTTTACCAAGAAGCAGGTCAAAATACCTAAATTTTGATTTTATTTGAGAAGAATATTGTTTACCGTATTTATTTATTTATTCACAATATCACAATGAAGTTGAAACACACAATGTCGAATATTTTTTATTAATGTAAATGCTTATTTAATTGAATATACATATATAATATGAAACCGCGAGGCACAATAAATATGTATCAATATTGATATCGCAAGACCGATAACGTCAACGTGCATACTTTAATTAAAAGTTTATTTATTCGAAGTCTCTCTTGCAAGATCAGATTATTAAAAATTCACCGCTTGCTTATTTTGTCGGTTCATGCAACACGATAATTGTATGTTTTCCTGGTATAACGCATTTTACTGTCATATTTTACGATAGATCTACATTCTTGCCGGAATCACAGATAACGATATTTCGAGAAATGTGCAAAAAACTGTAGGTTTATCAAATTTATTGCAGAGTAATTACATCTTTTAATATTCAGATTAATTGCACGGAATTTTAAAATGTTCATAAAAATTCAATGACACAGAGATTCTAGGCATTTATTATGAATCATAATATATTTTTAGAAAATATCTAGTCAATTACATACTTGTATTTTTTTTTATTTTTATATTGCAATCTATTAATTTCTCACAGCTATAACATGACCTTTTATCGATTACATAAGTTATTTAATGTTTTAAGCCAAAGTATATAATATATAATATGGGATGTAGGAAGAAGAAACATTGCATTATTTTTCATCCTTTTTTGTATCCGTCTTTGTTTCCGTAATTATTTCCGGCTTGGAACCTGGTTTCGCGAGATCTAATTTCCACGCAGTCGTCTCGCTGACACCAGTTTTTGGAAAAGTAATAGTTTCATTCCGATAAAGCATATCTCCTATGCGTTTCTCCACAATATCGCGTATATACGGTTCCCCATCTTTTGTGTAACCAGTCGTAATTATTCTTGATACACCATCAATAATGGTTACATATTTAGTGCCGTTACCAGTAACGCTTATAACACTGCTGCCACTATCGCTTATTATATTTCCTTGTGCATCTGCGAACAAAGTTTTAGTAATACATTTTTTCACATATAACAACTGCATAAATAACGTATGAGTCTTTTAGAAGCCAAACTGATTAATGCTATGATAATGTTTTGGTGAAAATTTAAAAAATTTATAAAAAATCGAGTTGATCAGTTTGACATCAGCGAACAAAGTTTTAGTAATATATTTTTTCACATATAACAACTGCATAAATAACGTATGAATCTCTTAGAAGCCAAACTGATTAATGCCATAATAATGTTTTGGTGAAAATTTAAAAAATTTATAAAAAATCGAGTTGATCAGTTTGACATCTAAGAAGTTCATATATGCATATATTTAAAAATATTTGACATTATAAGATGCTCAGAGAATTTTGGATAAATAATACCTGACACAACAAGTGAAATTATATTTGAATCAGCCAGAATGCGAAGTTATGAAACATCTTGTACACACATTAATTGATTAATTATTAACTAAATTACATATATTATCATGTTCGATTTCAAGTGGATAATTGGAGAATTGAATTTTTACCGATACTAATCATCGATAACACGATTCGATACGCTCCAGAGTAAAGTTGTACGAGTTAATTGCGTAGGTAAAGATTTCGCGCGCGGAATTAAATGTCAGTATCGAATCAATCGAGGAAAATGATTCCAGTTGCCTCGAGACTTGAAAGAGAACGCAAGTGTCTATTTCGTATCTTGGTCGATAGTGAAAGGAACGTTTACGCGGTAAACGAGATGCGATTTCGGAGACGCAATTCTCTCGCATCTCATTTTGGGCGTTTTATCTTTTTTTTATAACGATGAAGAATATTGCTAGTCATAATTCACACACGAACTATTATGCAAATCCGTCGACCTCTCTTCCTCTCTTCTGTTGCGCGACAGGAAAAGGAAAGATTATATGTATATTTACATATTAAGATATCAATGTTCTCCGGGATTTTGCAACAAAATGATAACTGTGATCAAAAAATACTTATTCACGAACACTTGGATAAAATAAAGAAATATTAACTTAAAAGATATTAAAAATTAAGAAGATAACATAATAAGAAAATGATGTAATTAATTTGCTATATTGAGAAATTGATTAAACCTACATTTATCAGATTTTCTTGCATAATCATAATGTAAAAATATTTAATTTCACTCTATTTAAAATTATCTATATTTATATAAATCAAATGAAAATTAAATAGTGTTAAATGCGGCTGTTTGATTTTTATTTTATAGTGATGCTCTCGAGTTCTTGTGTTAAACAGACACCAATCGATATTGCATTATGAAGTATCTTGATTACCTCTCGGTAGATTCTGAATCGTTTTTGCAACATCTTTTTGAATATTTTTGGTCAAATCTGCTACTTCTTGATTAATTTGTTGAATCTGGCTATTAAGGTCACGATTGAGGTTGCTCGTGAACTCAGTGACCCAATCTGTGATGCTCGCTCCTTGAATGACACACGCACTACAACATAAATTCATAAGGAAGAATTGCCAAATAAATGATGAATTATACGCCTTATCTGTATATACGCTCAGGTGCATACGCAACAATAGCTCGTGCACCTATGCAGCGCTATGAATCATTGTGTATGAAGGCGAATGTAACGATATAAATGGTTCAATGTTATTATTACACTGACGTTGATACGCTTGCAATGTGCGTCGCCGGTAAACACTCGAAGCAGATGGAAGCAGGTTGCCCTATTAATGCTCGGCAATCGTTAATTCGTGATGATATATCAAAGTGTATGTCAAACAAAATTGCTACGTAGGGATCATTAATATCACCTTGGGGAGAGATGATAAGGCGCATGGATTATAAACACTGACCTGGCCAACATTGTAGCAATCAGTACGATGTGGTTGATTCGCTTCGCCATTTTCACACCCGCGTTTTTCTCTAGATCTCCGCCGATCGCCGGTTCGCGAGAAATATAAGTGTATACACGAGAAAAATAGATTCCGCGCTTTCTCGTACCGAAGGATCCGGTTAGGTACACGCCTTATTTCTCAACTAATGGTACTGACAGTTCAGTAACGCATATTGCACCAGCGCCGCTAACGTTCTGTCGTGTGCCTCGTCGATTCTCCGCACTTATATATACAGATATTCTCGTGCATGATGTTATCGAAGTAGTTATATGTTGTACGTGTTACGTGTCACACGACACACTGATAGTCTCGACCAAAGAAACGTGAATCAAGCTTAGTAGGAAAATCGTCTTGAAATTCTTAGATAACGTCACGATACCACATAAGAATTGTAATAAATAGTATAAATAATAGAGGTGAAGGAAGACGTTGAAAAATAAGAAAAAACACCTTATGTATAGCAATAATTATTATCATGTGCGATAAGAGAACATATAAAAAAATGCTACGCATATGTCTAAAAATAGAATACAATTTTTTCATTTATATTATTTAATAATTTCAATATTATTACAAATAATTTTATTATAAAATATTGGTTTGCTGATAACATTTATTTAAAAAATAATATTAAAAATAAATCGTATTTTTTGTTTATGATAATAAAAAAATAATATTTTAATTATATTATTTTGTTATAAAATATATTAGCATTGGTTTTTAATATATAATATTTTTTCAGTCGAGTGACATCATTTTCCGCGTGATCAAAGCATAATACAATACAATAACATTTCTTCAGAAAGTCCCCTTCAATCGCCGCGATCAATCATCGGGATCAGACGCGGATGCTAAACGAATAACACCAAGGTGTCAAATCGAGATAAATCGCATCTCAATTTTCTCCTAAATTTCACGAACTTTAACGATCGCCATGCGGAAGGGCACGCTCTACATCGGTGAGATTTATCGCGACACCTTTTTCAAAACTGCATAATTCCGTGGGACAATTTAAAGTCGTGCGGCCTTTTGATATATGAGTTCTCGTTACACTTCTCTTGCGCCGTAAAAAAAGAAAGAAACAAACTTTTCCGCGGTGTTGGTCAACGAATCGCACGCGAACACGAATCTTATGCGTGTTCAACGATTACGTGGCCGTACGGTAAATCACTGTTTCCTCAGCTGGAGTTAAGGATCGAAACCGGTATAAAATCGGCGAGCTCGAAATGTATTAATAACTAAAAAAAAAAATATAGCCACGATTACTCCAAAAATGATATAATTTATTCGACAAATATATCATCAAAATGACATAATTCATCAAAATGATACAAATGTAGGTGTCATTTATGAACGATCATATTCCGATCTTGTCTTCCGAATTTGTCACGTGTCGATTAACACGTGATAAATATAGAGATAATTTTTTTGCAGGGTTCTGGATCACACATGGCAAAATCTTCACAGTCACCGAACTTATACCGATTTCAATCTCTTGTTCCTGACTTGAACTGCGAGATCTCGCTGCGCGGCGTTTCTTTTTCTTATCGTTGTCACACGGTCGCTGCGCCCTAATCGTCCTAAACGTGGGTCGCAAAGTAACGAGATGCGCGTCGTGAAGCCGATTAAGAATGAACGTAAGAGGATCGGACGCAGACGGCGGTCGTAGGAAGATGTGATTTATTTCGGATAGACGTCAGCATTTTTCCGCTCGCCGCGGTCGGAGAATGCGTATATATGTATAATACATATTCGTTTTTTTCTCTCCTTTCTTTTTCCCTTTCGTATTTATACGATAAAGTTATAAGGTTACTTGCAGTATCCTATAGATTTTTTAAACGATTAACCTAATTGGCAATTAATAGATATTCATTATCTGATACGCGCGTACACTGGTATAATGTTACATCACTTGCACGCTTGTTCGATCAAATGATAGCTAATAGCGTTGTAAGTAATAATTATTTGATAAATATAGGATACGATAATTTCGCTGAAGGTCCATTCTCTTTATATCCGTGACAAAAAGCTGATAAAGAGGAGAGAAAAATTAATATCGTGAGAATATTAATTAATGACGCAGAAAATAATTTGCGTATTATGGATTTAAATTTACTGAATCCATAAAAGATTTCAAAACAAGGAGCACGTTTAAATCATCATCATTCTTCGAGAGCGATAATGCGCTTAATGTATCGTCTTTTAATATATTTTTTGCGCGTACATTTTTTTACACTCTTTTACCATATGCATGCATCACGTTGCGAAATGATGGGTAAAATTGCTGCGATCAATCTGCAACAGTACGAAATTCGTCTTTACTCCTCTTATTCGACGCGTAAAACGAAGTTCCAAGAAAATTACTTCCAATGATGGGGACTCTAATCGCTTACCCATCCATCACTATCGATATTTTTATCTTACAGCCTCGTTATGCACAGTCCGAGCTGCATCATCTTGTTAAACACGTGTGCTGTTATTCTCATTTCGCGCTGCATCTTCGTTCGAGAAAAAACTCATCTCAATGAATTACGCATACTCGAACATTGAATTAATTAACTGTGTAAAAAAGAACATTCATTATTGGAAAAGGTGTATTAAAAATTATTGTAAATAGGTATACTTCAAACACAATATATTTTCTACATTTAATATAGTCAAAGTTCTCTCTATCTTACGAAGATGAAATAACAAAATTATGAAATGACATTAATTCATAATGCAAATTTTAAAAAATTATTTTTCGTCAATTCACGATCATTTCGATAAAATTTAGTAACGTTTGAGAATTCTTGTCGAATTAATGTTCGAAGGAGAGATCCTTTGCTTGGGGGATTAGGATAGGCGCCTTAACTGTTTCGACTCAATTTTATATTCGGACTACTTTTACCAAAGTACTAGAAACTTGGAAACGCTATTATATATATATCGGCTCCTTGTTTCACCGCCTTCGACCTTGCGGGGCACGACCTTCCCTGCAATTATTTCTGTCTTTCTCTCTCTTTCGTTGTTTTTTTTTCGCCGTTTCCCCGACATAGAGCCTCTGGTTTGGGCCTCTATCCTCAACATCTCACGGAGCCTAATAGATTCCGAAGATACTTCGCGCCGGAGCTCTAACAGATATTAATCTTCATTACGGAGCTGTCTCCGACATGCACGATATTCCTGAATCGGCCGTAAGATTAAGCTAATCATTTTGCATTTCTGATACCGCTAGCTGTTACCTTCAATCAAGTTTAAGTGCACTGTTGTACATTAATATGACATTGCTTTATCTATCTATCCATCTGTCTATTCATCTTCATTCAATCGCTTTAACGTATCAAAATTATTCAGAGATAGGGATAATGCGGATGATCGTTCATTAAAGTGAAATTTAATGCAGCGAGTTGAATTTATTTCAGTCTTTGACTACTTTTCTTTTGTACCGATCTATTGTTCATTTGATAAAAATTATTTTATTTAATTACAAGAATTACAGGAATTAGAAAAATGAGAGATTATTGCTATTAATATTGTAAAATAAAATGATCCAATGTCACCAGTGAAATTATTCATATGTGTTGTTTATTGCAGACTCTGCGTGGTCGCATGCATGTATATATTGGTCGACGTTCATTACGTGTCTGTGTCAGAACGGAGTTCGGTTCACCGATAAGAGGCCGTAAGGTCATCTCTCATACAGTGAGACGCTTAATACGAGAAGCGCAATTATGACTGCCGGTCTTCGAGATATACACTGGCGAAACAACGTAAAAGAAAACTTTGGGATAATCGCAACGTACTTTATTTCGCTTACTAATTGTCCACAATCATCAGTCCCGAATCGTTTGACCTCAGCACTTTATTCATGATATTACTGTTACGTAACAGGATCTATGTGCATTAAGTGAAAGTAAGTAAAAGATATAATTAATTCTTCTTCTTATATACTTAGAGGATCGTATACGATAAGTTTTATTAGCTTAAATTTTTGCGTTTTATTAAATTTGTTTTTGGTAGAAATATTTTCACACATGCATACTTTATGTTTATACCATTCATATAATTTTTAAATAAAAATTTTTTGCGAATACTTTTTTTAATTCCTTTTTTTTTGGTATTAAAAAAAATTGCTCATTTCTTTATTTAATATCATTATTATTTTTTTTATAATTTAATTACATTCTATATATTAAAATTTTTTTTTAGATACCTATAATGCTTTTACATCTTTTTTATTTTCTTATTTATTTTCAAGATTTTATATGTGTATACGATGGCGTTAATTATCGATTAAAAAAAATTGTATTCTGATAATTTAAAAATGTGATATAAAAAGAGTTTTTTTTCTCACGATCATTACCCCTGGCAAATTATAAGCACGATACGCGAACAACGACCCGCATTATTTGAATGACACTCGACGAGATATTTAAAGCGACGCTTTGTCCCTTGCTTCTGTTCTAAAATTTCACCGCACTGACGAGCGTATATTATAAATAAAATAAATCGTAGACCTATATTCGTACGTCTCTCCTTTGGCTACCAAAGTGCAATTTTCCATTAAGGGTCTCTCAAAGGATTTCCTCGCATCTCGAACGTCGTGTATTAAATTGAATTGTAAAAATCGAACGAGAGACGAAATGCATAAAGCGCATCTCTCCAATTGATTGCGATCAGTAATCAACGTAAATGTGCAAAGTGAGTCAGACAAAAGGCAAATTGAAGATTTGTAATAAAGCGATTTAATACGCCCATTTTAGAACTTTAAATTATATAGAATATGTTCGTGATGGAAATTACAATACCTCCTGCGGAGCATGATTTAGACACGAGGCTGTCGAACGCCAATTTGTGCGCGAGAGAGTTCCCTTTAAATCCGAATAATTACACGTAAGGGAGCTGCTAATTGATTCGTCGCGGAATAAATTTCAGTACGCAAAACATGTACGAACTGCATCCTGCGGGACGTGATTGCAATTTGCGCCTGGAGAGAAAGTAACTACGTTGCACATCTAATGCACTTTTAATATTGCAAAATTCCAATCGCGCTGAGCTATATGCGTATGTATGGAATCTTTCGTAGAATTTTTTTTTTGCAGGAGAGGGCATAATTAAATTTTTTTATTTTCATTTTTTGTTCTTTCCTTTAAATTTATTTTTATTTTTATTTTTTTATATTAAATATGCGAATAAATTCCAATATTTATTCCAAACGAGAGCAAATCGCTCTCTCTCTGGTCACCCATGTATGTATGTATGCATAAACATAAATTTAAAATTAGTGCGAAGAGTACAAAATTTGCTTTATCCTCTTTTGACTTGCGATATCATCTGAAAAGTCTAATAAAAAATGCTTGACATTTATTATGTCAAGGAAAGAATTTTTTAAAAATCACTAATAAAATATTTTCAAGGACAGAGAATGTGAGAGAGAAACATTTCATAATTATTTCCGATATTTGTTTTAGAGACCTACCGCGTATCTGGTCGAAAAAAAAAAAAGAGACGATAGATTGTGCTACGCGTTTTTTTTCCGGGTCAGGCGTAAACATATCTGCCGAGTCATCTCGGTGCATTCACACCTTTATGCAACACTTCCCGCTTGAGCTTGGAATTTGCAGCGTTTCGGAGGGCACTCGGATAGAGTCATAAAACTCGGGGAAAATAACGTAACCACCGGCCACCGAGCACTTGACACCGGAGTTTATACGCGGGCTCGCGATGAAAGTGGCTCGTGCATCTGCTCGATCAGAGAGGGCGGATTGGGAGGGGGATGTAGGAGGATGTTGTTGTTGACCCAGGGGGCAGAAACAGGTTTCGAATTCGGATTATGCCGAGCCGAAACCGCTCCTCACGCACAACCGCGTTAAAGCGCGCGTATGTGTGCATATGCGTGTGAATGCGCGCATCGACCCCCCATACAAGCTTTCATATAGTAAAAGTGCCGATCCTCCTTCTTCGTCCTTGAACCCTCCTCTCTCGTCTCTGCCACCGAGGTAGCTCACGCGAGAGCGGCTACGTTATGTGAAGTGCCTTCTCAGGAACTCCTTCTCCCGATAATATATATTCACCTTCGACTCCAACCGAGCGGATAGCAGGTAGCGCGAGGAGCCCTAGATCGTAAACGCGTAATCATCCTGTTCACGAAATAAGACGCGCATAAGGACGAGGAAAGACGCTTCTTCCTTTCTTCTCTCGGAGCGAGTCGACTCCAGTTCGCGGAGGGTTATCGTCCTTGAAGCGAACCTTGGAACGGGACGTACTCCGTCACGGATGACAGGTCCCTTATCCCTCGCTCGCTTATCTCGCTTCTGTTTATCGACGGTAAGAAGAATCGGTGAGGAACGTTCTGAACACGATCGGAGCAGCAATTTTTCGCATGACGAAGTAAGGAAATCAAAAAAGTCATAATAGCATTATGTATATCTTATATACGATATTTCGGGTGAATGACTTCGAATTTTTGATATTTCATTTCGAAAAATCTCTTTTCCCATGTAATCCAATCGTAGATTTTAATATTTCGAGGAAAGGAAAAATATTTCTTAGAATAATATTTGTTTCTTTTTATTTCTATATATCTTATAGAAAAAAAAAATATATATATATATATATATTATGTATAGTTTTGCGCACATTAAGTTCTTTTTTATTTTTAACAGAGAACTTTATGACTTTTTTTGTAATAACAATTTACAGACACGTGAAATTTATACTCAAGAGCTCGCGTTTAATTATCTCGAATTAGCCATAAAACGTATGAGAGACTCATTTCCTTCTTCTAGAATGTGCAATTTGACTTTAATCAATATTCGTTGCAAATGTTGCTTCCTGAAATACACTCAAAAGGAACTGATGACTTAAGATAACACATAGATTTCAGAATTTTTCATGATATTTCTGCGCGTGTTCTCAGGAAAAATCCAAACAATACAGATTACTATAATTTCGACGTTGTCCAATTTTGTAACGCAATGTATATTTCTTTGCAGAATATTTTTTGCGGTAGAGTAACGAGCAGATGTCAATTCTCCCGGCATGTTAATAAGGCGAGCTCTCTTAATATGGTACGGACGACTAAGAGAGCTGGATCTCAGTTGTACTCTTGAATCGCGTTTCAAGGGGTCTTTTCTGTCGCTTGACGACGACTATTTCTTCAGCATACGTACTTCAGGTTTCTCCGTGTACCCGCGGGAAATTTCTAACGGTATGCTTCACGTATGTATGCATTAGAAATTATTTACGATTATTTCGCGTGAGGTCACCCGCGGAGTAAATGGAACTTGAATGACGAAAATATTTAATAAAGAATTTTTTTTCAAGTAAAAGATGTGCGAGAAAATACTTTCTTCTTGTTTCTTGAATATCTGAAAGCCAACATATCACACTTTAACGATACTCTAGTATTATAGTCATGGAATGTTTTACTGCTAATAAATTTTGAATTACGATCTGAAAAGGACGACTTTGTATTTAAGTTTATAATGCAAAATTTATTGCTCTTATATTTTATTTGTAAGCAATAATAAATTTAGTATGTTTATAGTAGAATTTATGATTAATTGCTTAGAAACAAGATATCAAAATCGACGTATTATTTTGTTTTTAGCTTGAAATTGAAATTAAAAGAAATTTATTTCCACAGAAAAAAGTATTTATATTGTGTTAAAAGATATATATATATAATTGTTTTTTATTTTTTCCTATTAATTTTCTTATTTGGTTTCTTTTTCTAATTTCTATTATATTTCCATACATCTCTATTATATTTCTGTTACATTTATTACTCTCAAACTTCTCAAACATATTTTTTAAACATACTTCTTATAAATATTTTTCTTAAAATAGTAATCGAGATGCAGCGCGAAATGTTATATAATTCCCGCTACTTTACCATGAATTCACTTTAACGCGAACAATGCACCATTATTTTTCTTGTCCTTCACAATCTTGTCAGTTTGTTTTTCTTTCAAATACCTTTCCAGGAGAGAATTAAACTTGAAGAACAATATAAAAGTCTCGATTCTTCGAACGTTTGGACGCCGCGCCGTCGCGTCGACTGGCGCCAACCTAGCGGCGACTGCGCGAACTACAAGTCGGCTCCCCTACTTCGCCGCGGGAGAGAAAGAGAGAGGGTAGACGCGTGGAGCTACGTTGTACGTGTCTCGCGTCTCGTGCTCTCAGTCGGCGTTTGGCTGCCCGAGTATCGGATGAGAGAGAGAGTCGGTCTCGCTCTTTTCGCGCTCGCGTAAACAAACAAGAGTACGACGCGCGTAGTTTCGCGTTGTTTCGTTTACGAGTGTAACCGAATTCGTGGTTTATTCTCGACGTTCGTCCTGTGTGATCGCATCGCCGAATTCACGAACGGATTCTATGGATTTCCGGCGCGACTCGAAGGAACAGTGACAAAACCACCGTGGCTTTCATGGTTCGTGCATCGAATACCGGTTCGCAGGACAGACTTTAGTTGTGTGCCGAGGATCAACGTCGCTATGGAGCCGCAGGATTGCTAATTGTGCTTTCTCTCTTCGCGAAACCGGTGAGTAATGCATAACGCGTATTATCGATTTGGCAACGCGACCGGTTGTAGCTGATCATTAGCGCGGCCATTGTGTGTATACCACGGGATTTATATATCTCGCAGCTTTCTTTTCTCTCGAGAGAACGAAGACAACGCGTGAATTTTGATAGCTGTCGATTAAAATAAACCGGCGTACACGTATACAAAAATTCGCGTTTTCGGAAATCTCGTATCAACATGGCGGCCATGATTGTTGTTTTCCTTTGGGAGATAAAATGCGCGCGAAAATTTGGGCGCGTTATTGTATTTCAAATGATCACGTGATACGGAATTGTAAAGTACTGTGATATGATTATTGTCACATCTCGTCGAGTACTTTTTTGCTCGGATAATATATTTATACGCTTCTTATGATCTGCGATCGATAAATCCCGTTGTGTAAACAATTTTACATCATAAATCGAATTTATAATGTCAGTGATTTATTTCCACTGGTAATAAAATATTTGTTACTGACTTTTTAATTAACAGTCTCTCTCTGAAATTACTGCGTGATGACTGTGCATTTTATTATTCTTATTATTATCAATATTGTTTAACGTTACAAGCACATAAATAACGTTATCGACATTTATTTGGCATTATTAATGCTACTTTATTGCATAATAATGTTACGAACGTTATTTAATCCACGATACGAGTTTGTGATATATTTTCGTACATGCGATTAAATATATCCGTACACTAATGTGTGAATGAATAGTGTATGTTGAAAAGTAAAAAAATAAAAATATTCTTGTTTCTCATCGGCCGAACACGAGACGTTTGTATTCTTTCGTCAACGTCGTTCTTGAATAAACATTCGGGGCTGAAGGGTAGACCCGTTTTTTACGTACATCGTATCTTTCATTAGCGCTTTTACATCCTTCGACGCGTCGTCGTTCTTCGCGTCACGCGCGCGAGATTCCGTCGTATACCGGGTGTCCAATATTCGCGTTCGTTATATGGAACGAAAGGAAAGGAGGAGAAAGAGAGAAAGAAAAAGCAGGGTTGGATAAGAACTAATTAATTAGTTAAAAGTTAAACTTTTAACTTAGCTTAGTTAATTTATAATGTATTAATTTTTAAGTTCAACTAATTATTTTTGACCTTAAACTTATTAACTTTTTTCCCAAGTTAAATTTTTTAAATCTTTGAATACTATTATTCTTTCTTTATAAGTTATAAATGTATTATTTTTAAATTAAAGTATTATATTAATTTTTATCTTCATTTGTCATCAATTGTAATGAAAAAGAATATATTTCTATATAAAAATCAAAATTTCTTTGTTATTTGTTGTTATAAATTTTAAAAGAATTAACAAACAAAATTCTAATTTAATATAATGTTTTTAAAAATTAAATTTTGATTTAACTTCAGTTAACTTTCATTTAATTTTAATTGAGTTAATATTTTGTTTAAACAACCTTTAACTTAATTAATTTTACAAGCAACTAACTTTAACTTAACTTAGTTTTAAAAAAAGCATTAACTTACCCAACCCTGAGAAAAAGAAAACACAGCTCTGGCATTTAATGATCCAGTTGGTCCAATTCCCTTCGGTCACTTTGTTTATGGCAGTGTATCAAAGCCTTGCCGCAGTTCATTGCGCATCTCTCTCGTTCTTTCTCGGTTCAAACGGAGCCGGGTCGCCTTCGGAGCGGTACAAATCACGTGCACGGAGAGGTCGTAATCCGGATCGGGCAATACGAGAGCCTCGAGGAAGCGGTATATATTTCCTCACGGGGCGTGGTGATTAGCGCGATGGTAATAATTTTGACGCATAGTTAAGGCGTACTTAATGTTGCGGTCGCGTGTTATTCGCGAACGCTTGTTGTACCCTGTTTTTTCGGAGCACACTGTATACGAGAGAACGTGCTATCCCTCGAGCATCGCGATCGTGTTATTCGACGATCGAGAAACTCAATGAATAATAGCGTAACGTCATCGTATTTTTCTTTCTTCTTCTTTTTCTTTTTAATAAAGATTCTAACTGGAGAAATTATTTGAATAATAGAAGATTAAGATTCTCGATCTGGAATTTAATGAGACTTACATATATCTTTGCTATTATTAAGTCTCGCCGAATATTTATCGACGCGCTCGTATTTTCAAAGCAAACTTGATTCGGAGACACTTGACATACATAGATACGTTTTTTTTTCTCATCTGTCGTTAGATTTTAAGACATCTCTCTTTTTTGTGTGACATATGATTATTATTCGATCATCCCATAGGCTACAGAGAATATATTCGTAATCTTCTACAAACAGAGCATATACATTGAAAATGATATGTGTAACATTAAAATCATCTCTCCTCTCGCACTTAGAAATAATAAAAACGATTAAAATGTTGTGTTTAGTTAATTTTGTAGCGTATAACAGTAAGTACTTATGCTGAGAGCACTCGTTTTGTTTTCTATATTAATTATTGACAATAGAAAATTACGTATACACGATGCATCGATCGATCGATACGAGGAAGTCGCGAGTCGTCGAAGGGACGTAGCCTCCTCGTTTTCTGCACGATCTATAAAAATTTATATAAAAGTCTCGGACGCAGCGCGACTTGTCGTGAGGTCATGAATAATTTATCGGAGCGCGTCCCCGTCGTTTCGTGCCTCCGTAGAAGAGAGAAGGAAGAAGAAGAAAGACGTCGTGTCGTTTATACGATCCAGAGGTCTGGATTTCAGGCCCCCTCCTGGGCACGACCCTTTATCGTTGAATAACAATAACAGACGCGGATTGCGTTTAATTGGTCCCACAGATTACGGAATGCGAGCCGCGTAAGCTCGAGCTGATTATGTTTCGGTCGTAAAATGTACTAAACAAATCTTTTACCAACTGTTAAATACGACGAGGAGAAGCGCGAAACGCTAATTATGCAGCTTTCGCGACACGAGAATGTTTAAAGCACTTGCTGCACAATTACACGGATATTTTAAATATTTAGTTTAAGCAAACAATTTTATTAAACGATTTTATCTCTTGTTATTATCATTTAAAATCTTACAATTTAAAATATGATTAAATTAATTAATATATAATATAAATATACCATATATTATATTTTTATATTACGTATAATATAATATATATAAAAAAAAATATATATATAAATTAATTATATTAATTGTATGTGACATTAAAAGTCGTTTCTAGAGCTTATCTACGTACGTTTATGCGTGAATCGAGACATTTACGTGTTAATCTTTAGCATCTATCTCGTGGACGCGCACGTCGCGTACGGGAATACGTGAGGCCAGATATACAATGTGAAGCAGCCCGATGTGAAATCCACGGCGAGATACATGCACAATTCGCGTGCAGCGTGTTCCGAACACGCTGCACGTCGTGTCGCACTCGGTCCGCATGTTGCGCTGCTTTAGTATTACCCGGCTGTCTAGATGTAATGGCCTGTCGAGACTGATGGGTACACGTAACGGCATGGCGGCCGTGCGAGATAAAAAGGCCATAATTTATACCATTCGCTTTACACATCCGTTTATTAACGCACGTATTTCTTGCTCGCGTCTGTATCTGATTGTGAGCGCGGGGAACCTAATGATAGTTTATACAGCTGAATAAGACGAAAGTCAGGACAGAATGAGAGCTTCTTATTCTTCCTAAATATTGTGGTGAATGGAAGGGCGGCAGCGGTGATTTTACATTTTAGATATATTTTAGAATAGGTATAGGTTGTGAGAGGTTTTTAGGTGTAAGATTTTTGATGAAAGAGTAGTTGTGAGAGATCACAATATTGATGAATGTTGAACCCAAACAGGTACCCAAATAAATATATCCAGGTCAAGGAAATACCTGAAAACGTAAATTTTAGAGTAACGTTTTACTATGCAAATAAAGATATAATTTTTTTCCTGTGAAATAAGCTTTATATAAAATTTTATGACGCATTATAAAAAATGCATAAAACATTCTAGAATTTATGATATATTTAATTGTATATAATTATATTTTTTACCAACATTTTGGTGCGCGCGTACTTTGCAGTTAACACACATAAGTTATTAAATTGAGATATAAATTAAAATTAATATTATAGGTATATAAATTAAGTTTAATATTTTATAAAATAAATTAATATTATATAAAATTAATATTTATATATTAATTATATATATTACATGAAATTAACTAGAAAATGAAATATGAATTACATTGAAAGATTCAAAAATAAAATAATTATTCAGTACGCATGAGAAACAAATAAAAGAGAAGCGATGCGATTATTTAGATAAATCTTATGCAGATTTTACAGAGAGAATGAGAGAGATAATTTAATACTAATGCAAGTAATTTTACGGCGAGAGATGCGACGTCGATGATAATTTCACCGTGCAATATATCGCGCGTGCATAAATTTCTATCGACGACGAGCGCGCTAATCGGACGGCGCACTTATCGCGGAAAAAGTAACGGTACGAGAGCGAAGAGACGAGAGGAGAAGAGACCAGGCGTGTCCAAAGTTATCTCGGCATGTCGAAGAAAGACTTTCGCAAGATGCCGTTCTCACGACATAAATTAAAATCAGGCACGAGTCTCTCGGTCCTTACTTCTATCTACCTATCTTGTACCTTACCTTATGCCTTATCGTTTTGAATTTTATGATCGCAAACACGTCGCGCGATGTACAATCTGACCGATTCTCTCTCATGACTCGTGCCGATTCTAATCTCCGGCGGGTGGACATTATAGGAGCATTTCGGAGTATCATAATAGGATTATATAGGGTATTGAGAAAACCACAAAGAGACAGTGTCAGCATTTCCTGCCGTGCCCTTATAATCTCGAGTAATCCACCGTAGACCTATACCTATACGCGAACGGAAAAAGAATTTTGTCAAAATTAGGGGTCGAGCATAATTTTTTCATTTTATATTCTTTTCTTTATTTTTTTTTTTTTAATAATAATTCGCGCTAATAGTTCTTTACAGGTAAAATTTCACTCGTAATTATACCCACAAGAATAATTTAAATTTAACGATGTTAATTTTTTTACATTCACCGAGTCTTTAAAATTGCATTACGTTATCATTTTTTAATTTCTAAATTTGAGTCACGTTGCAATAATCAACATTTCGATTTTCGATATTTTGTGCACTGAAAAAGAAATTTATTGAATTCGAATAAATATTTATTTCATTACTGCGTAATAAATCATTTATTTGAAAGTAATAATATATTGATTTGACGTGGAAAATATTTATTTGATATAAGAAAATCCCGGAAAATTCTTTTCAATACAGATTAATATTTATTTGTTTCAAATAAATGATTTATTAGGCAGTAATGAAATAAATATTGATTAATTTAATAATTTTTTCCAGCAGTATGTACAATCAGTATAGCAATTTAATTTAGTGCCTAACTCGAATCGTGATGGTCGTAATATTTATTTGTTTCAAATAAATGATTTATTAGGCAGTAATGAAATAAATATTGATTAATTTAATAATTTTTTTCAGCAGTATATACAATCAGTATAGCAATTTAATTTAGTGCCTAACTCGAATCGTGGTGGTCGTAATTACAATCCGCCTGGTTTTTTCTCGAGACCGAGGAAAATATCTGGTGTCTCGAAATCTCCGGAGCAACAGAGTTTCTCGGTCGCGTTCTGGTTGCGTAAAATTTTATCTTTATCCCGCCTAGAGATTAGGCGTGCGTTGACGGTACGACGAATTCGAGACGATCAAAGGGAGAAGCCGGTGTGTCGTGACGGGTATTATATTCCTCGGGAGTAGTGACGAATTTCTCATATTTGAGAGTGCTCGGGCTTGAATACCGTGGTGTCATGTAAATTTAAAGCCGTACGAAATTCACGCTCTCCCGTTTGTTTCGACGGTAATTTCGCTGACCGCTTGGATCCACGCTAATATATTCAACGTTGGAAAAAAACACATTCTGCGCCTCATTAATTGTAAGTTGCACGCGATAATTACGACGCTTTATGTGAATGTAACCATTTCGTCTACGATTTTCACAAGTCTGAGAAAAATTGAGAAATTACACAACAACTTCTTTTTCCCTTCTTATATATACATATTTGAACAATCTTTCGGAACAAGAATCGGCAGCGATATTCCGTCGTGTGTGTTTAAAGGATAAATTTATAACGGTATCTCTCTCTCTCTCTCTATAATAACGGTACACCATCATCTAGAATACATCTACTATGCTTTCGAAGTATTGAATGATTATTTTGTTGACGTTTCCTAAAAGTTTTCATATCGTATACTTTACTGTCCGGTTTATATATATATATATATTTTTTTTAGATTTTAATTTCTATATCAGATATATCATAAAGAGTTAACATAAAAATCATCGTAAAAATATATTCCACGCTTTCTCGCGTGAGAAGCTCGAGCTGTAAACGTCGATCGAAATCGTTTTCGGACGGGTTACCGATATCGACTCGCTTCCACGACGTGATTTAGTGTTCGTGACCCTCTTTGCGGCGACTACGCCAATGCGGTGTGTATGTGTGTGTGTGTTGCCTTGACGGCAAGATGATACCCAGACCTTACCGAAGGGTCGTTTTTTTTGTCGAGAGGGCTCGAAACTCGCTGTTCGGGAACCCCCGCGGTCAACCATTGTCGAGGTGGCTCGGATGTGAATCGAAGTTTTAAAAAAGTCGCGCTTAAACCACCTTCGCTGCGTGATTCCCGAGAAATCGTAAAGCGTCTTCCGAAAATCGTGCGTAGATGAAACAAGCACGTTCAACGAGAAACTCGTCAATAGATATAAAAAAAGGTCTTTTTCTTGCGGTCTAACCGAAGAATAATCCTGTTAATCACTGTAATTTCGCCGTCGTTTGATTTTTCTGCACTTTGCCGTTCTCTTCTTTGTAACGTTTTTTTTTCTTTTTCGTCGACGTATCAATTTCGCTGCAACACGAAATCATCCTAACGATCGCTGTCAATTCTTGTGTGGTACACAAGTCCTTTCTTTTTTGTCTTCCTCAATGAGAATATACTATTCGAGTAAGAAATTTGAAGTTCTAAATTGATGAAATGGACAAGATTTTCACTTTTTTCTTGATTGTATTTATTGGCGTGTCTAATATTTTAAAATAAGTAAAATAAAAGAGAAAAAATAAATTTCTTTAATAACTGACAAAAGTATATATGACCTAAACAAATTATTTTCGCATCCCATTGTTTTTTACAACACATGCTGTTTAAAGAATTGTATACTTATATGTCAAAATTGTTAAGTAAATATTTGAAACGTGACGATTGAAAAGACGTTGCCGATTTTAGTGAAAACCATGATGGATTATCATTGAGGTACAGAATACGAGTAATGACCTTAGGGATAGTTTCCGTTAGGAAAAGGAAAATTCCTTTATATTCGGAACCATTTTCCATTAACGTTTCTCAAAGTCATTGACATATCTGTTCAGGCCAAATTCGGACTTATTTGTGAGACATTTGATCTTGAAAAAATATTTCACAGTACGTTCCATATGTTTTTAGAACTTTTTGATTCAACCTATTTTCAAATCAGTTTGTAACCAAAGTGGAGATTGACGAGCAAAAAAATTCGGTAACTATCAGAAATCTACGCACTTTTATAGTTTGAAACTATGATTCGATTATGTCCAAACAAATCCCTGCTTTCTTAAATAGGTTTCGGATAAGAGGTTCCGTTTTCGTACAAATTCTCATGTTAATATTACATTAGACATTAAAACGCTAAATAAAAAATAAAGGACCGAATTGTAATATACAAGACATAATTTTAAAAACACAGAACAAAATTGATTTTTGAAAAATGAATAAATCTAAAAGACAACTATTGGACAGGTCCAGAAAATACACATCTTTTACACATGCGCATTCGGCGGCCTCTTCAAGGGCGGTAGCTGCAATTTTATCTGGCTAAAAGGCAGCAGCTTATCCTCTTCAAAATTTTAAGAGTCACACTCAGAGCCATATGTGTCGACTAGAAACGATTTTCCATCGGAGTTTGTTCGCACACGAGCGCGTAGCGGAATCTATTATCAGATTTTCGAGCGCGAACGACCGCGACGTATTTACGCGCCGGAATCGTCGTTGTTCGGTCACGCCTCCGTCCGAACGCTCGTAAATCGTTTCCCTTAGTCACGCGGAACGCGAGAACTCTTTGGAGAATGTTCGTTTGTCGCGGGCTCCGATAATTCATACGGGTTTAACATTTTTTTTTCCAAGCTCATCTCGCGCGCCGAGAACGTTTAAAATCGCGGTGTCTTAAATTTCGTAGGGGTACGCGCGCGAGTATTGCTTTCTCATATATACAAAGCTCGAGAGATACGCCGTGTGTGGTTGTTGGTGAAACACGACTTACGATTGATGATAAAGATTCCGAGTCGTGTCACACTTTAAATTTCGCACGTCTAACGAAGTATATTTAAGATCCATATAATAAATTTTATTTAAGAAAAAGAGAAGGAAAATTTATTTTTCTCTTTCATCGTTTTATGTTAAATTTATCTTAATTTTCGTGGCAGAAAAAAAAATATCTAAACTAACGTAAGAGTTATATTTAGATTCTAATATAGGTAAATATCTAGATAAAGGGAGTGGTTTGGTTTGTAGAACGTAGTTTGATGGATAATTATCGACCTTTTTAAAAATAATATCACAGAATCTTATCGTCGAGACACTTGGTCGTTATCAGTCGCTTGCGACAGAACACATTCGTAATTCGATGTCTCGATTCTGGCTCGTCTCTTTCGATTTGTGCGAGGGAGGGAAGAAGGCAGAGAAGGGTCAGGAAAACCAGTTTTCGAATTCACCCACACTTTTGAATAGCATGCCCATGTGTTGGCATATAATATATACATGCGTGCGAGGGAGTCGTGATTTAAATTTTCGAAGGTCGAAGGAGGCGGACTACTCGAGACTCGGGGGAAGAGAAATAAAAGGAATGGAAAGAAAGAGCTGGGAAGAGATAGGAGAGTGCAGTACACACACGTGGTTCGCATCTGCCTGCGTTTTATACACGCGCCGGTAATAAGGAGCGAAAACGAAATAAGAAATCTTTCTTCCTATGTTCGATGCAAAGCATTTCCTCTGCGTTTTCCCTCCTTCCTTTTTTTTCTGTCCGGAATTAGTACTGTAATGTTTCTCGGTTAATCTTTTTCATCATATGTCTGCATGATTGTTTTGACATACAGTTAGTCAATAGAATGTGTTATGTTTAATATATATATAAAGATTTCCCCTATAATTTATCTTATTGATATTCATAGATACCAAATCGATAATGTTAATCTCTTTTATCATTATTTTTTTTACTAATGAAAAAACAGTTTCATATGCCCTGTGATCAATTATCAGTTATTATATCTATAATATTATCTTTATTTTCTTACTTATATTTTTTTCTTATATGATATCTTTAAATTATTAACACGGGAAAATCATATATTTAAAAAAATAAAAAATAAAATGAAATAAAATAAATATTTGATATGCCGAGAATTTTATGACATATACTATTTATTTGGGGAATAAAAAATTTAGTAGTTTCTCGTAGACTGATTTCCAAGGAAGGTCGTTCTCTGCAAACTAACCGCGTATACGGGACATCACGACCCGCACCGGTCCTCGTGTTTCTCTCTTTTGGCCCGAGCAATGGTCAGAGCAACCTCTCCTCATCATGGACCGAAGGATCCGTATATGGTGCTGGCCTACTACCTCTTCAACACGCATACTAACGCACTTGCATACGTGTGCGTCGCTATATGGGAATAATTCTGCAAAATTATCGGCAACGGAAGCCTCTTTCGGAGACTATTATTGAGGGAACACAGTTTATCAAGCAAAATAAATTGAAAAACATCTATTTGAAATTGATAAAAATATAGGTTTCCCTCCCGAAATGTATATAAATCTCTCGTAAATAATTACGCAGCACAGATTATAATTTAAAATAATTGTTTACAAAGAGAAATTTATACATAGATTTACGCGTATATAATCATATACAATAATATACAAATGCGATGACTAAAATGGTATAGGAATGATATAAAGAAATAAATTAACATATGATAATTGCGGCATATTAAAATTAATTGAGTTGTAAACGAAAATTTTTTATATTCACAAAAATAATAGCGGGATACTACACAGCTCCTTCTGATTAGGATCTGCGTTTATTCAGAGTCTTATTGGCGACTAACGTGCATTCCGCGATATTCGTATGCATGAAACAGTTATGCTATCGTCATTAACTCGGTAGAGTATCGCTCGATAAACGCCGGCAATGTCGCGTAACGGAGTTTAAAATCTAAATGCAAAAGATACATATACGTATATATACTGGGATCCATTCTAGGCTTCTTTATTGTTCAGTTCATAAATTAGAGAGTTTAAGTTCGCACGGCGAAACTTTTGCCTATTCGTTATATCGACGTTATATTCTCCGCCCGATTCGCGCGAAGATATATTGCTCATTGTGTGTGACATTAGGTGTATATGCATGACGCGAAACGGTGCGAAAGTCCACGTTCACATTACGGATTATCATATTCGCCATTTGCTCTATCGTTAAAATATCTGTGCGAAGATGCTAAAAGAGTATATTGCGCGCGAAGTTTTCTCTATTAGATATCATCGGCGCGCGTAAAAAAATTCTAAACGCTCAAACGCTATTACATGCATCGCATATAACATTATATTATTTTATCTTTATTGCAGTTTAAATGTCGATGAGATTTTTTTTTTATTCATTTCTCGACTCTATCAGCAATCAATTTTCAATTTTGTATAAAAATCGAAAGAAAACCGACGTGTATCTCAAGTTGGTGAAAGCACACATTTTCTTTCCGCGAGGAAATAAATGATAAATCGAGTGAAGACATTTAACGCCTCCGTAGCGAAGGGGTTAAAGGGGCGAGGATTAAAATAAATGGCTCGTACATGTATGCATGTATATGTAACGTGGCGCTCTCGTATCCTATATCCTTATAGAGTGCATGCACTACTACGTACAACTTTGACATATACGCATACTATATATATATACATATATATGCACCGCGATACTTTCTCGCCCGCGGCAAGGCAGCCACCTTGGCGTAGTTGTGCCTATTGCGATCTCGACGATCTTTTCTTGGACGTGACAAAATGGTTAGCACAGTCTAACGATAATAATTCTCGCGTCTTTCGACCTCGCGCTTCTTAATTAATCGCCGCTCATCTTCGTACTTCGCGCGATTTTGCAGTAATTAATGTGACTTCTTTTGAGTAAAAAAAAAAAACACCATATCTCGTGTGCTTTTATAGTGCGACTATCTATACGTAAACAGGTGGGAGGGACATCTATTTTTTTGCAATATCCTTTTGGTTACTTAAGATAACGCTATGAGATAAGGGCGTCTCCTGATAAACTATCGATGTTGACGCAGTCGACTTTGCAATCGATTCACGTCGCTTTGATTTATTGACGTTTATACATTTCGAAACAAATTTCTCTTGCGAATCTGTCGAATGTTTTGTCGTTTAGTCGCGATGATTTATTTTTATTTCTCTACTTTCTGGAGCATTTAACGCTAACAGATTCTAGTCTGATTTTGCCATCAAGTCTCTTTGATATTATACGTATAATGTTGGCTAATTCAGAGTGTCTAGCGGTCAGGGAAATCTGGAGTACCGATTGTCAGGGAATTTTATAAATCTGGAATTGTCAGGGAAAAGTGAAGAAATTTTACTATTTATCTGGATTTTTTTACATTATTCTACATTTGTAGAATCTCAATAATTTCAAATTTTTTATTAAATGAATATAAACTTTTCCTTGACTCCCAACACGCTAATTTCTGTGTTAAAAATCGATTCATCTACAGCGTGTTCGTTAATTTATATTTTCATCGTCGTGTTATTTTATTTCAGTCTGTTTAATAGAGATGACACTAAAAAATTTGATATAATAAATAGTTTTTAGTAACATGTTTGTTTCGATTATCATACATAATGCAGATTGTATAATTGATTTAAATTTTTGTTTTTTTTTCCGAACCTTTTCATTGTTGACAAAAATATCTCAAGGATTTCATGATTTAACATTTAATTGATTTATCATATAGATATATGCAAATTATATATTTGGAAAAAATAATACTAAAAAGTCAGGGAAAAAATTAATTTCTGGTCTTAGGAAATTTGAAAAAGTCGGAATTTTTTTCATTGACTTTGCTGGACACCCTGAACGCGAGCTCGCTGACAGGAAATGTAGTCGAGATCCTAATTTGTTGGCACATTCGGTTTCTCTCTTTCTCTCTCTTTTACTCTCGGTTACGCGATCCGTAACCTCGGCACGGGAAACAGTGGTTAGCTTATTACGCTTTACGGGGAGAACAGTCGCATGAATATGCCCTTTATGCTGGCCAAACCGCTAACGTGTACATAAAACCCGCATAGAAAACGTGTACACTTTGCCACGCGTTCCTTTTCCTATTCTGTACTATTGAACAAACGAAATGTTTAACGCCTCTTGCTAAGACTTTGCGACAGCTTGAATGATTAGGTAACGACTCTCGTGAAATTATGCACGGAGTTTGTATGTCGTGGAGAGGAAATTGACAAGTTTCTTTCTGCGTATTTTTAAAGTCTATTCAATCTTCGTGCGAAAAATCTATTTGACGCACACTATTATTTTCTTTCAAAGTAAAGCTCTTTGAATCAACAATTTTATTGTAAATTTTATATGAAGAATGTAATAGGTTTTATATATTATAATAGATTTTATATGGATAAAAGTTGTCTTAAAATCACTATGTTACGAGCTAGCTAAATAATTGACCTTTGAAGAAATTTAACAATCTTATCGATTCATCTACGTCGTAGAATTTGATAATCGGATTATTAGAGACTATTGATTGTATCATAAAAAAATGGATATAAAAAAATATAATTGATAAGCGACAAGTGGTCAACGCAATAATGGCGACGCATAAACACGAGCAAGTAAGTGCAAGCACATCAGAAATGGCGATTGTCTTACGCTGTAATTGCATCGTATCACCATCATTTTGTTCCGCTCTGAAATTACATATCACTGACCTTTTGTCAGCGATTCATCGATCATTTTCAGCCAACTTGGCGGATCACGTAACACGATTATTTTGCCATTTTACGATGTATCGAATAACGGAAGATACATTTGTTCGTGACGTGCCTTGTTTTTTTTTCTTGCAGAGAGAAAAGCCATTATTCGTTTTGACTCTCTCTAAAAGTATGGCATATGTCGTCATCAATCATGTCATTTTTTCTTTTCGACAACTTTCTGTTATTATTTCATTACTAATTCCAAGCACGATTAGACCTTGCATCTTATCAAATGAAAAACTTTGCGCCGAAGGGGACAGAGAAAAAAGATTGTATTTTTATATAATTTTATTTTAAATTATATCATATTTTTAATTTCTTATTTCATTATTTCTACTTTTTTAAATCATCAATTCACAGCATAAAACTGCGTTTTTAATATCGTAATTTGTGTTAAATCTATAAAATTTCATTACCGAATATTGACTCGATTCTTGCGGTTCAAAAGAAAAATTAATTCTTGACTAGCGATTCGTTGATTCGCAAAAGATCTCGTATTTTATCGATCCCAGATTTCTCGAGAACTTGTAACTTCCTCATGAAGTCTTAAATTCTAAGAAAGGCACGCTCGAATGAGCATCCTCGGTTTCTGTGCGAACTTGGTATGCAAAAAATAGAAATATATCGATACTTGTGACAACTTTTAGTTGTTACAATGTCGTACCGAAATTAAAGTGAGAAATAATCGGTTGAAGTGTAAGACAATCGTTTATTTTTAAAGTTCAAACTGTCATTAAATTTTACGCACACGTGCGTTATGATTCCATTTAATCACACAATCTTATTTTGTACAATGATTCATATTCACGTATATAACGTAGTCACACTGAAAAAAAATTATTAAATTAATAAATATTTATTTCAATACTGCTTAACAAATCATTTATTTTAAACAAATAAATATTTTTCATATCAAATAAATATAAATATTATTTCATATCAAATAAATATTAAATGTCTTGCGTATGTTCACGTATATTTATTAAAATGGTTTTATGTTGGCGTATTATTACGGATAATTAGTATAATGTAACCTATTTTTGTAATGAATTCATAACTTGTTTCCATAATTTTTTATATAATAAACGATTCATTAATACGTATACAGTTATAATTCGCATCTTTTATTTTATAACAATTTCGCAATAAAGTAACTTTTCATTATATGCTCGTTGAGGCCTTATGATAAATATTAGTATTAAATATTATTAGTTTCAAATAAATGATTTATTTGGTAGTATTGAAATAAATACTTATTCAATAAATTTTAATAAATTTTTTTTCAATGTACGATATTTTCTTGAAAGTCAATTCATTTTGAAAACGCGCTTTCGCGATGTCAGAATTATCACTATTATCCCCGTTGTTTTTTTTTAGATTTCAGAACAACAAATCCTAATGAAATTGCTCGATGTAATACAAGTCGAAAAAAAGAAAACAAGGATTCTGTCGATGTGACAAAATATATTCAGCGTGCTTTGCTTCCTCGATCAATTGAGTATTATTGTCGGAAAGTAATAGTGCGTTTACGCCGAAAAGTATGCATTAACAATTTTCCATGCCTCTCTGATTTGTATCTCGCGTCTCGCGAAATATCATCGCGATTTATACCGTAAAGTTTCCCATCCGTTCGCCGACAGATTTCACACGCGAGAACGCATCATTTCCCGCGCTCTTCACCATGCGGCTATACACGGTGAGAGATGGACTTTTTGCGATATACGCGCTCTCGTCGTACTCTGTACAACCTAGAAGAGGAAGAAATTCGTACCGTTCGTACTTTATACTTTGTCGGAAGAGAGGAATTCGCGGTGATCCACGCCGCGCCGATGCGTGACGCGAGACCGCTTGACGCCACTTTTGTTATCTGGATTTCGCGCTCCTTCAGGTCAAGTCGACCTTGCGCATATATTGTACATATATATACATACAATATATATGTTCGACGAGCGGTACATGCGCCGCGTGTACACAACGGAAGTATTTGCACGCGCGCGTATCACCGGGGCGTGTGATCTTGCGTATATCCTTCTCTGGCAAACTCCTCTTCGTTGTATATACTATAAATAGACGCGAGATTAACGTTATCGATATCGTATGATTGCTACCTTTTTTTTTTCGAATATTACAGTCGAGTATCGAGAGCATATTCGCAATGTATACGCGATAGTTACCCGAGAGACACTCTGTCTGCAAAGAGAGAGCTACGTGAGTTATTCGAGAAATCTGATTGGAATTACGTCAAACTAGCGAAGATAACTGCAGCGTACAAAGTGTCGCGTTTAACTCTGAAAAAAACATGTCGTACTAATCCATTTGTATCATTGAGAAAAAAATGCTGTTGATTTAATTAAACGTTACGTCACGGGCTGCCATCAACATATGCAGTTGATTCATCAGTATAAACAAAAGCATGACATCTTGATTTGATTAATAATGTCATTGAATTAACAAAATACTGATGAATCAACTGCATATGTTGATGGCAGCCCGTAACGTCGACGTCATTTTTTTTCAGTGTGATAAATCAATTATTAAGTTGACGTTTAATGTCAAATAATTCTTTTTGAAATTTAGGGAATTTTTGCAATCGCGCTAAGCATTTTTTTATCATGATGCAAAGTTGTGTTTGTTGATGCGAACTCATTTCACTGTATTTATGTATCAGCTGTTGCGATGAATTGACATTTATTATCTTTCGAGAATTAGTTTTATCTAAACTGTTTGACATTTGCTGTCAGAAAATGTTCATCAGCATTATTGTTTCTTCCGCTATTTTTGGTAATCTCGGGAAATCATGTATTGTGTTTAATCGTGTATCTGTCAACTCTCCTGTGAGTTTTCAACACTGTATAACGTCTGTTTTATACTTCGTACCCTGTTATAGCACCCGCGGGTGAGGCTTAGCTGTTAAGTGCCCGTTTCGTGTTTATCGTAAAGCTTGGTATGCACTTCGCGCAATAAACGATGGTAAAATAAGCTGTGTTTGTATGATGCGGCGTATCCGGTGTTTGGATAATCCAGCTCTATCTCAAACAAGCATATCATGCTAGCGCTAATTGATTGCACGTTAGACATTTCGTTCATTATTTCAGTGGAATAGAACTTGATCTACAAGCATCTCGAGAAGTAATAGCTTAATCGTTGCCGATGTAATAGTTTTATTTTTATCAATGTTTCGTCATGTTGCTCTCTACATCGTATATTCTTTAATGATTTGTAGTAGCTTGGAATAATATTTTCTAGTACAATAGATTGATATATGCGTGTTATATTATACATTATTATATAATTTGACGAGAAGGTAGACAAATACGAAAAGGACTTTATACAATTTTCAAATGTTTCGATTACATAAGTATTTTTGCGAAAAAATGACATTAAAAATTTGCACTAAAGACGCGTTTTTGATTGCAAATCGAGCAGATCGAGTTTCATCAACGATAATAATAGATCGGGAAAATAAAATGATGAGGCGGGAAAAAATATGAAGCAGAGGAACATGCGCAATTTCGCGAACATATATAATACATATACATGCACAGCACACGATGTTATTAATTAGCGCAAACAATCTCGGCCATATGTCGAGATCCGCGACGTTAACGGAGAGATCGTGATTTATTTACGATGAAGCGGCGGCAGACACGCCGTTCATCTATGATCCCCTCTTCCTCACCTTTCCCTCAGCGATTGCTTGCATGCGAATGAATCATCGCGCCTCGACTGCGATAGATTGAGCGGTCGAGAGGATAAGAGAGACAGAGAGAAAGAGAGGAAGAGAGAGAAATTTACACGAGACGGATCTAGATCTACAAAAGGAGAAAATAGTAAATACTTTCATAATGCAAAACAAACATTCTATAGTAACTCGTCAGGAATAAACAGCGTGACACACTTTATCGCAATCTTTTAGCTCTTTTTTCTCAAAAAATTTGATATATTTTTTGTCAGTTTTTTTTTAAATTAAAATTAATTTAAAAAAGGTTTGAAACCTGAATATAAATATAAATAAACGGGGTATCTAGCGGTCAGGAAAATCTGAAAAATCGGGCATTGTCAGGGAATTTTATAAATCTGGAATTGTTAGGGAAAAGTCAGGAAATTTTACTATTTATCTGGATTTTTTCACATTATTCTACATTTGTCTCAATAATTGAAAATTTTTATTAAATAAATATAAACTTTTCCTCGACTGCCAGCACGCTAATTTTCTGTCTTGTTAAAAATCGATTCATCTGCAGCGTGTTCGTTAATTTATATTTTCATTGTCGTGTTATTTTATTTCAATGTGCTTGACAAAACTAACTATAGAGACAAAGGTAAAAAATTTGGTACACTTAATATAAATAAAAAAGATGATTATTTAAATAGTTTATAGTGACATGTTTGTTTCGATTATCGTACATAATGCAAATTGTATAATTGATTTAAATTTTTGTTTTAACTTCCGAATTTTTTCGCAATGTTGACAAAAATATCTCACGGATTTTATGATTTAACATTTGACTTATTATATAGATATATGCAAATTATATATATTTGGAAAAAATAATACTAAAAAGTGAGGGGAAAAATAAATTTTTGGTCTTGGGAAATCTGAAAAAGTCTGAGGGAACTTTTTGATTGAATCTGCTGGAAATACTGATAAATTTTTATCAAAATAAAATTTGTTTCAAGATAAAATAAAATGTTTCATGTCGTGCAAAGGTTTTAATTTTTGTTTCAAATTCAACGAACATTTTTTTTTTTTTTTATATTAATGTGTATGTTTAATTCTATGCATTTATCATTCCTAAGACAGCAAGAACATGCTATTTTCTCGCGAAATCTTTTCTCAGCCCATCTCATTCGCGTGTATAACACTTGCGTGCTCATTACCGCGACTGCCACCGAGATCGTTCGTGTTGAGAATTTAGAGATAGGATCCGAACAGATGTCCGCTACACTCGAGTTATTACCACTATAAATCAGGAATCGTTCTCTTTTTTTCTTGCTCGTCGCGCTCTTGTAGAAGAATTCGCTCGATATCGGCGGGACATTTATAGCGCGAAGGAGAATTATATCTGATCGGATATATATATGTATCTGATATATCGATAACATAAAAGGATATGTGCGCGAACGAAATGCATGTTGAATCAGCGCAATTTGCGACAGTAAATAAATCTCTCCCGCGTCTTCTTCTTTTTGGAAATTAATAAAACTCCGTTTATACAAATAATACAAACGATTTTGAATGTAATTTATTTTTATTTTGATACATATATTTCTGAATTTGTGTCGTACGTTACTATACGAAATGTAGTCAGAAATAACTTTGTGTCAACAAGGAATGAAGATTGTGATAATGAACACTCATGGTAAAGTATACATAGAGCTATATAGAGAGATATTTAAGTTACCTTTCCAGGCATATTGTAACCGTACTTTACGAGATTGCGCAAACATTTCAACATTTCACAACTTCCGCTAACGTATAACATTGAAATGAAGGAACTACGCTCGTAAATTAAGAAAAGCAGTGTATTTTCCCATCCCACTTGTAACGTATACCTATATAACTCGGGAGAAACTTATAATTCGAAACTTCATCAATGTTTTCATATGTACGAACATCGATCGTTGTACATATACACTAATTTGCTACACTAAACCAATTATGCATTATACTATTTTTACGTACATTCGCCGATTGTTTTTAATTTTTAATTTGCTCCATTTTCGCGGAATGTTTTGCGTCAAAAAGTGCGCGAAGTTCATAAAATTCTGATTTTCTCCGGGCCATCCATCTTCTTCCTCCTTCTTGGTTTTATTCGAGATCGAAACTTCGACCCCGTGATGAAATCGTCTCCGCGAGATTCCAAAGCGGAGGTCAAGCCCAGAGATAGCCCTATTATCAGTGATGATAAGAGAAAGCAAGGAGAAGGAGAGAGCGATCCGAACTACCTGTTGTTTTCCCTATTTGTCAAATATCTTCGTTTTTGTACACTGAAAAAAAGTTATTAAATTAATAAATATTTATTTCAATACTAATGCCCTAATCAATCATTTATTTGAAACAAGTAAATATTTATCTGCATCTTGAAAAGTACCTTCTTATATCAAATAAATATTTTTCACATCAAATCAATATTATTAGTTTCAAATAAATAATTTATTAGGTATATAGTATTGCAGTGAATATATATTCGAATTCAATAATTTTTTTTCAGGGCAGGTACATATATGATTCCTCGTGCAAAACCGCCGGCAGGAGTTATTTTAATATCCACGATGTGTTTGTGGTCGCAGGTGCGGCGGTAAATTGCGAACCCGTCGCTAGACATCCGCGCGATTACACGCACTTTATTCCTAAGCCGCACGCAAATTAATAATAGTAATTAAACGCGCGAAGTGCGTGGCGCGAACACGTGACCTCCTACTGCTCCTTCTCCCCTTTCCTCCCCCTCTTCCCACGCCCCTCGTCGATCTCTTTTCATCGGAAATGCGAGATTTCTTATCCCGTTCTCCTTTAGCCTACTCTTCGACTATAATTTTCACCTTCATTCCGCGAGATATATCCATAAATCGCGTTACCGAGGGGGTAACCACTAGCTAAAATGTTGTCCCACAGATTACATGATTTCATTTGATTTCATGATTTCATTTGATTTCATGATTTCATCTAATTACAAACGATTTCATCTGATTATAAATGATTTCATCTGATTACAAATGATTTCATCTGATTGCAAATGGATTTTTTTCATTACATATGAAATCATTTCATAAAAGTAATGATTTCATCTGATTACACAATGCATTTTCGTGATTGCACATGTAATCATTTAGGATTTTATGTGACACATAAAATTATAAATAGCATTTTATCTTGAATTTGATCGCAATTTACTACGAAAAGTGCTCGTGCCACACATGATTTCATCACAGATTTCATAATGATTACACATGATTCCAATGATTACACGAAAATTCAAAATGATTTCTGCTGACTACATATGATTTCATTATGATTTCTAATGATTCCGCATGATTTCATTTGACTTTATCAATTACATCTGATTGCAAACAATTACACAGGATTTCATAAGGATTTCATAAGGATTTCATAATGATTTCGGGGACACTGTCCCACGATTACATTAAGTGGTTATCCCCTCGCGCGTTACCATATATATACCGGTTCGCCATTTTCTCTCGAAAAAAGCCTTCCGACTTTAATGTAGGGGCGGAAGTTTGAAGACGAATCTTCTTTCTCGTTTGTTTGCTCGAGACAAATTACAAGAGTGCTTTCTGTATTTTCCTGCTTGTGAAACTTTTCTCGCATATATCAATGATCCTTGCGAAAAGTTTAAAACATTAATCTAACTATAACATATATCCCCAAATAGATATTATTGTCATGCTAGAGTCGCGTCAATTGGAATAGATATATTGGTATGTTAGAATCTCGCGATTTTGATAATTAATTTCAAATATTAATATTAATAATCTCTCCATTAATTTATTACCAGATTAATCATTATGACAATGACATGCAATAACAGGGTGTCTAGCGGTCAGGGAAATCTGGAAAACCGGGGATTGTCAGGAAATTTGATTTTGGAATTGTCAGGGAAAAGTCAGGAAATTTTACTATTTATCTGGATTTTTTTCACATTATTCTACATTTGCCTCAATAATTGAAATTTTTTATTAAATAAATATAAACTTTTCCTTAACTGTCAGTACACTAATTTTCTGTGTTGTCAAACATTGTCGATTCATCTACAGCGTGTTCGTTAATTTATATTTTCATCGTCGTGTTATTTCAATGTGTTTGATAGAGAAAATTAAAAAATTTGATATGATATAAATAAATAGGTGATTATTTAAATAGTTTACAGTGACATATTTATTTCGATTATCGTACATAATGCAGATTGTATAATTGGTTTAAATTTTTGTCTTAACTTCCGAACCTTTTCATTATTGACAAAAATATCTCAAGGATTTCATGATTCAATTGATTTATCAAATCAAAAATAATACTAAAAAGTCAGGGAAAAAATGAATTTCTGGTGTTGGAAAATCTGAAAAAGTCAGGGAATTTTTTGAATTGAGTCTGCTGGACATTCTATAGGTGATTATCCCGTGTAAATAGGAAGTATTTTAGAACTTGACCGCGGAAAAGATGATCATATCCGTATAGACACGCGTTTCTCTCGAAGAGATACGAAGGAAGGCCTCTGTGAGAGAGGTAAGTCGCGGGCATGTTACCATGTTTGGCGACCCGCTCCCATAAAACTCCTGCCTCACACGTTCTAATGCGTGCACGTGCACAGCACGCACACCGGCGAGAGATGCGGCCGCGCCGTATTTCCAGCCTACTCTCGCTGTGGGTAAGATAAATCGCATCGTCCAAGTTAACGCGAACGCGAAGCGCTCGCAATCGCGACTGCCACACCCCGCGAGAAGGAGAGCTAGAAAGGATCCATTTATTCGCGGATATATGCCCTCGGAAAAAAGCTACGAACATAAACGCCCTATCATTTATCTATCGCGCGAGAAAAATTCGAGTATAAATTAGTCTACCGAACAAAACGTTGGAATTTTTGAATTTTATTCTATCAGGGTGTCCTGAAAATATTCTGGAATTTTATTTGTCCTTTAAAAATCCTGAAAATGCACTTGAATTTTTCGTAGATCCTTGATTTGCTTCTAAACATTCAGCTGAAATTATTAAAGTATTTTATCTTTGTAAATAATATATTTTTTATTTATAAAGTCTAAAAGTATGCATAAGTTGTTTATAGAGTTTAAGCATTCAAATATAATATAAGAAAATATTGCATCGAATATTTGTGTCCTCAAATTTCATTTCCAAATTTTAGTATAAACACCTTGATATAGTCTGTGCATATAATTTGATGATTGATAATCATTTTATTTAAGAAAAAATGAATTTTTCAAGTACACCTTAAAACATCTATTTAAAAATATATGTTACATACTTGCTATATGACTTTGATAGATTATTAGGAAATAGATTGTAACACCGAACAAGATAATTGCGAGAAGATAAGCGGGTTTTTAAATCTCGCGAATTTATCTCGGCTTCATCCTCTCGGGAGGAAGCGCAATTTGGTTTATCCTTTCCCTATAACTTACGCCACGGCTAATACTGCGCGACCGCGATCGTGAATCAATTACGTGCAGTCGTCAAGCGTGCTTCGATATAACGCGCGGCATACGTACATTTCCAGCGAGGTTTAATCAGCCGGCGAAGATCGATTATCCGTCGGCTTATCCGCGGGTGGAACCGGCCGGAGCGAGAGAAAGAGAGAGAGATTTAAGAGTGGATCGTCTCGCGCGCGGTGAGAACTTAAATATAAGAAAAAGCGGACAATCGTAGAGATTTACGACGCTACGCGTGGAACCATATATGCGCGGGTCTCATTCTGCAACCGCGAGAACACTCGAGGACCGCAACGACTCTATGTCGAATCGCGAGAGGAAGTCGAGTTACTTCGGGCCGGACAACTGAATGGATAGATAGGATTTATCTCGGCGATGCGAATATCGCCGAGATAAGAAGGGCGGACGAACGTGGCAGAAATGACGATATAAAGCGTTTTAAGGCGCGACATATCGTCGCGGAAATCGTAAACTACGGGGCTGCCTTTAAAGAGCCCTATGGCGGACTTTTGTGTCGCACGGATGCATTTTTACTACGGCATTAGAGTAAACGGCGACGACGCGGGCGGTTATAAAAGGCGACGTGGCGATCGTTTTAATGCTGAGAAAGCAGGTGTCACCGGCCGGAAATGCTTACGATGCCTCGATAACATCGTACCGCTGATATATTTGTATCTTTTCTTCCATATTTTTTTACTTGGCCATTGTACGAGTATATGGGAGAATTTATAGCATGAAACGGAGAAACATTGTTATAACAAACACACGGGGAAAATGAGACCGCAATTCTTTTATATTTATTTTGACAATCTCTTGTAAATAATAAAAATCGAGACTACGTTGTTCACTTTTATAATATGCGTTAATTATTCTTTGAGTCTAAAAATAAAACGAAACATTACATTTTACTAAATTTTCGAGTGTTATTTTTAGATGTTACTTTTTTTTTTATCGGAAACAAAAGAATTTTTCCTGATGAATGGAACCACTTAACCCTTAGCAGAATCTTTAAAACATGACTCGAGAAAACCGATATTGCCGTATGATGTCTCGTTTCTCTCGTAGAGCCGAAGAATAAATACGTTTTCGGGATCCGTAGAATGGGGAGGGTCTTCTTTGCAGAAAGGCGCGATTAAAAAAAAGATCTTCGGGATGATGCCAACACAGTGCTCCCTTCTCCTGATATTTATAGACACTTTTGTGCGGTACACCAAGAATAAATTCTGTCCTTCGCAAAAGTGGTCCGATGAAAACACAGACGAGTGAACGCGAGAGTACGATTCTCCCGTAAGGATATATACAATTTGCATCTCTTTAGAATATTTCAATCGATACAGCATCCACCGTTGACTTGACGACTGCATCTCTCTTCATTGAAAACTAATTTATCGAAATTGAAATAGAGAATCAAATTTCTATGCAGAATGTTACAAAGATATATATATATATATATATATATATATATATATATATATATATATATATTAGAGTGGTCGTTAAATTGAACATCATGTTGGATGGTCATAAATCAGCTCCAAATGTAGAAAAAATAATTCTCTAATTTTTTCAGATTTTTATTTTTAGCCTTGAGTCTCCCTGTTTACACGTGTTATGTTATATTCTTATATCAGTTCATTTATTTATTCATTTATATGTTATTTAAATATTATTTATATTATATTTTTTATAATTTGAAAAAATACTTAATGTACTTCAGTTTTAGTAGTGAACAAAATTATTTAATTTTTCATAAAAGATAGTCATAAATATTGTATGGGCTATTCCGCTATTTATATTATTTAACTATTTTATATTATTTTATACTATATTTTCGGTATTTTCAAATAGTTTCAACTTTTTTTCACTAAAATTTCAAACTATTTACAACAAAAATTGATGACAGAAGCAGCTGCAGAACTGTGGTATTAATAAAATTATTAATAAAATTACATGCCAACAGGGAGACTCAGGACTCAAAATAAAAATCTGAAAAAATTAGAGATTTTTTTTTTCTACATTTAGAGCTGATTTACGACCATCTAACATTAAAATTTTGAAAAAACCTATATAACGACCACCCTAATATATATATATATATATCTTTTTTCTACAAAATTTATTTGTATAATAATTTTGGGCTAAACTTATTTTGGAAAGTGAACGACTGCACAGACGCTTGGTAAAAAAAATGAGAGAAAATCTTGCGATTTATCGCGCGGAGCAATCGATTAAAATGATTAAAAAATTCCGAATATATTCTCGAGTTTATTTATCCCTCCGGGCGAAAAGTCTTATTTACCCTAATCGTTTGTGGTAGTCACGTTTATGCATACAGTCGGCGCACGTATTCCTGGCGCAGACTCTCTCTCTGGCCATCGCCTCTCGCGTCGACGTTGGAATTAATCGAGCGCGTGATTACAGCCTGACACACTCTTATACACGCCTACGGGGCCCAGTCAAAATATTATGCCCCACGGGGTAGGGCTAACAATTCGGCCCGCGAATAAAACAGCGCGAAATCGCGCTCCGGCGAAACCCTTCGCGACGCTCAAGGTCGCTTGCCCTCTCTGGCCTTGCGGCCAATTATCGGTTTACACCTAATTATGCGCGTGTATGCGCGCGCGCGTAGATCGAAAATGATGATACCGCAAGCGCGATTAATCATACGTCCTCTTCTCGCGCCTGTATATCATTACATCTATGCGTTTCTGAAAGCTGCGATGAGAACGTCTTTCTTGCCCGCTCGTCGTGCTTTCGTGTCCGGCTTGTCATCCGGCTACTGATTAATGAGAAATTACTCGGTGAATTGATATATAGTACGTCGTTTTCTATTTATCATCCGATAGAACTTTGAAAAGCCGCTGTCGAAATTTCGAAATCGTATCCACTTCACGCAGACACGCACGCACTATCTCTCCATCTCAAATTCTAGACACCCATTAAGAGAGACATAATTAGATATTCAGGTAGAGGAGAGAGAGAGAAAGCGAAACGTTCAAGCAGACTGAATTATTACTTCAATTTCGAATTAAGCTTAATTGGCAATTTTTCTTTGAAGAAATTATGTCACTTTGAAATAGCTTTTCTATGAAAATGTTAGGACGTAAATTGAAAAGAAAAGAATGAATCTAAAGAATGAAACTAAAGCTTTGGATTAGTTTACAGGGTGTCTAGCGGTCAGGGAAATCTGGAAAATCGGACGACATTGTCAGGGAATTTTATAAATTTAGAATCGTCAGGGAAAAGTCAAGAAATTTTACTATTTATCTGGATTTTTTCACATTATTCTATATTTGTTTCAATAATTTGAAATTTTTTATTTTTTAAAGAAATATAAACTTTTTTTTGACTCCCAGCACGCTAATTTTCTGTGTTGTTAAAAATCGATTCATCTACAGTGTGTTCGTTAATTTATATTTTTATCGTCGTGTTATTTCAATGTGTTTGATAGAGATGACTAAAAAATTTGATATAATAAATAGTTTATAGTAACATGTTTGTTTCGATTATCGTACGTAATGCAGATTGTATAATTGATTAACATTTTTGTTTTAACTTCCGAATCTTTTCATTGTTGACAAAAATATCTCAAGGATTTCATGATTTAACATTTAATTGATTTATCATATAGATATATGCAAATTATATATTTGGAAAAAATGATACTAAAAAGTCTGGGCAAAAATGAATTTCTGGTCTTGTGGAAGATCTGAAAAAGTCAGGCAATTTTTTCATTGAGTCTGCTGGACACTCTGGTTTAGTTAATCCAAATTCGTCGTGCTTCCTCTTGCTGCCACGACGGCTTGTGTACTTTCATCCTTCTTCCTTCTTTGTGTTATTTCAGACGCGGTCGCGAATTTCGTGCGTTCTGCTTGGCAGGCCTGGTTTATAACCGTGCCCGGGTTTATAGTCGGTCCTTTGTTCGGCGGTTAACGCGCTGGCGGTGGTCGTAACGCGCAATGTGCACCGCAATTCATTATTTTCCTCAGCCTTTCGCTGTATGAAATTTTGCAGTAATTAATTTGGTATATAAAACTTATATTTTGAAACAAATAAATATTTTTATTAAAAAGAAAGAAAATTAAAATACTATTATCATATATGAATGGTAGAAATTTTCGGTCTAACGATATATATTCCCGGTCATCATTATTTCATTGTAATATTATATGTTTTTGAGTTATGTTTTTTTATCACCTGGAAATCAATCTCTGCGGTCGTGCACACACAAAACACACACACACACAATAATTCCGATAAAGGGACGGCGCTCACGAGTCTCGGGTTTCTCTCGCGACGCGAGAAAAGACGGTGGATAATTTTCGTTCTTATCTCGACGTTCATTCAATTACGTAATAAGCATGCGCGCACCGCCCTTTGATACCGTACGGATCGTTTTGTCGTCTCGTTCCCTTCCTCTCTTAGGCCCGGCTTCGATCGTGCCCAAGTATCGGTCACGGAGGATCGTTTACGCTCGCGTGCGTGTTCACGCCTAACTATGAAACTGCGCTTGTAGCCCCGTCTTATTGTTGGAGCCTACTTTACCTAGGATATTAAATATAACGATCATACGACCGGTGACGTCGTTAAAATCTCTTTAAATGCCATTGTAAGAAATTGATTATTCTTATAGCGAGTTCTCATATTTCTTTACTCGTTATGTTTATAATAAAATCTGTTGCATTACTTTTTCAAATTTTATTTCATTCAAACGGAAAGCAAATATTCATAAGTTTGATGCATGTATAATTTATAGATATTTGATCTTTGAAATTTAATTTACTTTTTATGTCTAATTAATAGGTATACCTATTATTAAAATAATTATTGATTTGATGTTCCACATGAATATTATCTTAATGAACTAGTCGTAAAGAATCGAAGACCGATCGATTTCGTGTCGTCGCATTCCTTTCTAATTATATCTACGACACCTTTATCTGGGACCAGTGAAAGAGGGATCTTCGACCTGAGAATATCGTTTAGTCGTCTAACAGTATCGATCGCGCGATTCATTGTCATCTTGTTAGCGTTCCGCTATAGAGATTTTTTTTCCAGTCACGTGTGACGAGATATCCTCCGTCCGTTGCACTTCCGGTCGTCGGCTAGGAGGTCCATATTAATTGGTCCCTCCAGTGATTGTTCTTTCCGTCTTTTCTATGCGTCTTGAAAACGAACGACTCTCAAGCCACTCGACGCGAATTAAATCAACCGCCGCTCGAAGATCTCTCTTCTCCCGATAATTTATTATGTCGCGAGTTTACGGCGACGATTTATTTCCTCCTCAAGTAACTATCCTCGGTGATTCGTCGGTACTCGTTGGATTAGTATTTGTATTGGTAACGAATAGCGTATGCATGTTAAATCATCCCGCCGCGCGCGCGGCCGATGAATCTTCGATTTGCGCAGTTTTGACATTAACGCACGTGTTTTGACACACTGATTTTGCGGCGAGTGAAAGCGACAGTATTGTACGTCTCCCGGACACATTATGTGCCGCCGCAATCACTTAGAATTCTTAATTTATTACTCAGAAATTGTTTTATAAATCATTTCTCGCAAACACACGGAATTATCTTTCCAGATAAAAATTAGAAGGTAAATGCACAAGATATATCTTCTCATTTTTTTAAAAATATATAATATTAAAAAAATTTCTATTTTTATATAGATTTTTTTTTAACCAGTATATCTATATATACACGTATCGTTGATCGTTATATGCAATTTTGTAATTTTTTTTTCTATAAATATTCAGGTATTCGGGGATAAATTGACGATATGTTTGATGTTCCCAAAAAACGGTAGGGATTTCTGCACGACCGTCAATCTGCGTTGCAACTGCAAGTATATAACGATTCGCGTGACCTATCGACGTCGATATTTATTTCTCCGTAGTTCACGCGAATGCGTGGGCGAGCGTTCGCGTGTAAAGTAGTCCCCTCCAACTCGCTCATCCTTTCTCGGACCCCATATGTACTTCTCTCTGTCTCTTTCTTTTTCTCTTCCATTCCTCTCCTCGCGTAAACGCCGCCGGTATCTTTCGCCGATGGAGCCTGCTTCTGAGAGGCAGCAGCCTCCAGTTGGAAGACGTGTTGCACGCGCGACTTTCCACGGCGGTTCTCTCGCCATTGTGAAAACCGGCTCTGTTTGGAGGCTGCGGACAGTGCCACCCACTGTCTTTCGCGAGGGCCCGTTGCTTTATCCTCCCGCGTCGTTCGTCACTCACGTTGCGAAAATATCGCATATATTACGATAAAGCATTTCTTCGCGCCGATGCTTACGTTACGTGGTATGCGCGACACTGGACACCCACATAATCGCGATCGAACGCTGTTGTCTTACTGCGTTTGATATTGTACAAGGTATCTATAGCAGTCAGGAAAATCCGGGCATTGTCAGGGAATTTTAGAAATCTGGAATTGTCAGGGAAAAGTCAGGAAATTTTACTATTTATCTGGATTTTTTCATATTATTCTACATTTGTCTCAATAATTTGCAATTTTTTTATTAAATAAATATAAACTTTTCCTTGACTCCCAGCACTCTAATTTTCTGTGTTCAAAATCGATTTATCTACAGCGTGTTCGTTAATTTATATTTTCATCGTCGTGTTACCATATTTTATTCCAATGTGTTTGATAGAGATAAAACTAAAAAATTTGATATAATATAAATAAAAAGGGTAATTATTTAAATATAGTTTATAGTGACATGTTTGTTTTGATATCGTACATAATGCAGATTGTATAATTGATTTAAATTTTTGTTTTAACTTTCGAACCTTTTTATTGTTGACAAAAATATCTCAAGAATTTCATGATTTAACATTTAATTGACTTATATAGATATATGCAAATTATATATTTAGAAAAAATGATACTAAAAAGTCAAGAAAAAAATTAATTTCTGGTCTTGGAAAATCTGAAAAAATCAGGGAATTTTTTTCATTGAGTGTGTTGGACACCGTGTGTGCGTGTTAAAGAGAAAAAACTTGATTTTTTTAAATTAAATTTTGTTTTCATATCTTGAATCGATTAAAAATTTTTCACACCCTAGATATTTTGAATTGAAGGAGAACCGTCTCTGAATTTTGATCGAGAAACTTTGATAAAAATACATCTTAAGTTTCTGAAACGTTATTTCTGTGTGTAACATCAGAGGCTCTACTTGTAAATTAATGCAGGCGGCGGAAGTTCGTAATTTCCGTCGCGATCAAGCAAGCGCAAGAACGATTCGCGAGATGGTATTGGTAACATTAATGCGCTACGACCGCCAAATCGTCCGCGAGAGCGAGAATTGCACCGTCTTTAACGACAGATCCTATTGAGGTTGAGCGCTGTAATTATTATGTCGCGGCTGTCACGTGGAAGGAATTCGTTCGAGCATCTTTCGAAAGAGTCCGATCGATTTCCAAGCACGTTTGTGAAAAAAAGAAATTGGTGTCATAAAAGAAAGGATATTTGTTAAAAAGCGCACGGATAATGTCATTAATATACATTTTGTACTGTCGCAAGATTGGCTGTCAGTTCTTGCGAACGAACGCAGATTCTTTCGTCTTTGTCGTCACTCGATAGTTCCTTCTTAGCTTTACGGCACAAAATCGCGACCGATCTTTTTTTCTCTTTTTCTTTCTCTCTATATAATGTAGGAACTTTGTGAGACGTTGGATTTTATCGATGTTAAATTTTCCGCTTCGTCGATTAATCTGATTGTCAGTTAGATTGCCTTTTATCGGCAATCGTAATTGACACACGGTATAATTGCGATTTCTCCGTCATTGACAGACATCGCTCGAAGAGACTGTCGCAGCAAATTAGAGATAAATGGTAATGCCGCTTGCGTTAACTTCAGAGATCTAACGGGTAGCGTACTTATGCATGCAACTTAACATTTTTTCACCCGAGCAACTTCCCGGATCAAGAGGTGGAATTTTCTTTTTTTTTTTTCATCTTCAGTATCCGTTTCTCGCGGAAACTCGTATACCAATTTAATTTCTTAGATTTATAGCTGATTATTAGATTATTAGCTGTCACTAGAGATGCGACAGCTTGTCCAAATATGTATATGCAGAAACTGATATTGCAATTTGCACAATTTTCCGTATATCGCGCATTATTTTTCATCATTATATAGAAATCTCGCGTTGCTATTTTCTCAAAGTAAAATAGCAATGGAACTCGAAGAGCTCTCGATCGAGAGAAACAAAACAGATATGTATGAGGGAACGGTATCAAATCCTATTTGCAGCCTCCTAGAGTCGATGACGCTCTTCATTTTTTGGGTCAACAGACGCGTTACATCAGACGCACTCGAGTTATCGATATACTCGGAGTATCCAGACCGAAAGATGCCTTTCGGATTGAATGCGATACTCGGAGGAGAGGTAAAAGAGGGAAAGCGCGAAGCTATAGAATCAACTATGATAAATATAGATCGGGATTTTTGCTACATTTCATAAAACAGGACGTGATGTTTCGTACGAATCGTGGAATGTATAATCACGGCAAAACCAATATATTGTACATACATAAAAATATTCAGAACAAAATCATGAAGAAGTATTTATTTCAGTTAAATTCATATTTTAAAATGGAATATATCGAAAATAAATATTCATGTGTAAAAATAATAAGAATAACAAAAATTGATAAAAAAATCATATTTAAAAAGTATGATATTTAATATTTATAATCTTTCATTTTTCACAATTTTATATTACTATGTCTTTTTTATTATAGAATTTTATAAAGTAGAATATTTTGAAGAACGAACGTGATACGAAATATCATTTGTAATGTAACATGTTTATATAGAGATATTCTCTCATTGAATGCCCTTTTTATTTCGAATGTCGTTTCGTCTTTGACAAGAAGAACATACCGTGATGAGAGATATTAATATTCGAAGGAACAACCGTGGCTATCTCTTTAAATCTTCGGGACCACTGTAGCGTTCGTGTATTATTGCACGGATCTTTTAAAAGGTTCGCTCAGAGGGACCACCGCGACGTCGTTCGGAATATTTTTATATAGGAAGAAAGGAAAATACACAGGAATTCCGTCGACTCCTTTCGTCTTGCAAAAAAACGAGTCAATTTCCTTCTTTTGTCTTGTCAGACATTTATATTCAAACGTTTTACTTTGCTTTACGTAGGATCACATTATGTTTGAATGCTACTTGGTAAACATATTTCAACTTAAATTTATTTATATAGATATTTAAACTTTATTAATTTAAAATCTATTTTATAATTAACAATTATAAGCTATTCTTTTCCAGAAAATTTGTGTACATTAAAATATTAAGCAATCTTTAAAGTACATATATGCGGAGTAAAATATCTTTTTAAGTAATATTTTTGCAGAGAGATATTTTTTTTAGTTGCCGTCAATTTAATTTAATAATTAATTTAGAAGAGAGTGAGAGACACTATCAATTATCGCTTTTTATTTACTAATATTAAGTATTTCACTTGTTTCGGGAAATCTTCAATAGTGTTAATGACTTTTATTTATCGAGTTATATTGGGTATCGATTTGAAGCTGTCGATAAGTCGGTTCGTTGATACGTCTGTGTAAATAAACGTAGGAGAAGGTATTGAAAGAGGTCTTCTTCCCTCTCTCTCACGCATTGCACTCGGAATAGGTAGGTAGACGCATATATCGTCGTTTTAAACCACGTGGGTCCGCCTATTCCCTCACGTCTTGTGTCCTCCTTTATGCCGCTATCTATTCATAGACGAGAAAGCAAGCTGTCATGATGACGGACGTCGAAAGACAAAGGGGATGCGGAAAGAGGAACGCGTGTCATGTAGTTGAATTTTTGAAGATTGCTCCGTTTCTCCATTTGTTGTATAATAAATCTTTCGGAGCTATCGAAAAAGATCGCGAGATCAGATTCATCCGATACTTCAGACGTACGCTTTGTTAATTTAATCTTCTTAAAACCCAGACCTTTCATATCAAACACTGTTCTAAATAATTTTCGTATTATAAAAAGTACGTAATAGCTATTACAAACTTTTTCACATTTCAATTTTTATGTGCATATATAAATACATATATTTTTATATGCATATATTATACGCATAAAATTTATTATAATATAATATTATAACATAATATAAATATTTAATATATGTATATGAAATATAATATAAAATATAAAATTATATATATATATATATATATATATATAAAATTTGCCTGTTAAATTAGGGTTAATATTATAACATAATATAAATATTTAATATATATGAAATATAATATAAAATATAAAATTATATATATATAAAATTTGCCTGTTAAATTAGGGTCGATCGTCTCTTACGTATTAAAAATAGTTTTTTCGCGTTTAAAAATATGTTCTTATCATGCGGCGCCGTCCATGGCATACGCGTCTAGCAGGAAAAGCAGATAGGATAAATCGATCAATCGCGACACTATCGCGATCGTTTTTGCAACGTCAGTCCCGCAGTCTCGATCCTGCGGCTGGTACAGGATCAGCTGCTGAGGTACCGAGTCGTAGGCGAGGTCGTTGACCTTGCCGGTCTCTACCGTTCGCTGATCGTCCGGTGCGGTCTGTTCCTCGTGGTCCACGACGACCACTCACGTAACAGCCTGCGTTCGTGTTCGTTGCATTATACACCTGGATCACCATACAGAAGGTGTCCATGACCAACCGCATTTTCTCCTAACCCTAGATCTCACGCAAGTAGCGTTTGTTTGAACAAATGTGATACGGGTGTTCGTGAATGGAAAATAATTATGGTTAAACAGTCAAAATGAATTATTTCGGTGCGACCAGGACGGTAATATTGTACGAAGATATCGTAGTTAATTTCTATTATCAAGATAGTGGTACGTTTCGGAAATAATATACGTATTACGGTTTCTTTCTGTAGACTATTATTTATTTTTAAAATACTATAGCATATTATATTCTTTCTCTCTTCACTATTTATCTAACATAATTTATATAAATATCGGAGATAAAACTATATATTTATGTATGTTTTTTATTAAAAAAAAAAACATTTAGAGCGAAGAATAAATAATTTTACGAGCGACCAGGAAAGAATTAAATTTTGCGCACAATTTAAATTAAAATATACTTCGTGGTTGAAAGGAATTTGATAAGATTTATTTAGAGAGTGCTTTGAGTAAATTAATTGAAAGTAAATATTCAGAAAATCCTACACGTATATATACATTACATATAAGAGTAACAGTCTTTAGGACTTAAAGGGCAGTTAACCGGCGATTATCCTGTAAATTAGCAAAACTATATATATATCTGTTTTTCATAAAAAAAATACATTTAAAGTGAAGAATAAATAATTTTACGAGGAACCAGGGAAGAATTAAATTTTGCGCACAATTTAAATTAAAATATATTTCGTGGGGTTGAAAAGAATTTGATAAGATTTATTTAGAGAGTGCTTTGAGTAAATTAATTGAAAGTAAATATTCAGAAAATCCTACACGTATATATACATTACATATAAGAGTAACAGTCTTTAGGACTTAAAGGGCAGTTAACCGGCGATCATCCTGTAAATTAGCAAAGCCCCGACGAGAGAGACTCGTACGTAAAACGATGAACGATGTACCCCATTCAAACTCGTTTGCGCGCTCTGTTCCGCCGAATGGTTTATACCGATCGGTCCATTGTGTTACCTCGTGTATCACGTAACGTCGGCTTTCGGATTTGCGTCGCCGTTCTGTGTGGTCCACATGCCGGACATAAAGTTTTACGAGTTTACCTCGCGGGATAACGCGTCTTTTCTACTTGACGCGTTTCGGGGATAAAATATAAGCCACGAAATACCCAATCTTTCGCTCTCTCTTTTCCTCGGATGTACATATTGTAGGCGTGTGTATACGGATAAATAGATTGGATAGATGGGTGCAGTCGAACGACTCCGAATATAAAATAGCAATAGATCTCGTCGGGTATAAAGACTAATGGCGTAGTCATAAATGTCCGCGTTGCGACGAGAGTTAAAGTAAACGTCGCGCGCAACGGCATTCTTAGATAGGCGAATAGAAACGCGGATGGATAAATGGACGTGTTACTCTGCTACTCTGGAGATCCGAGCGCGATACAGAGAGAGTTGGATGCTGCGAGAGAGAAATAACGGGTGGAGTTCGTAATATGCGTTGTGAGATACGAAGAGAGTGTACGGAGAGAATAGTAATGTTTAGTATTTATATATGTATATCGACATGTGCTTCCGTAAACAAACGATAAAGAAATGATTATGGTACGGCGATAGCGAAAACGAGACGGGATTAGATTGCGAGGACAAAGAGTGCATAGTGATTGCTCTAATCGAGTTTTGCGTTCTGGGAATAGACAAATGTCTACTATATACTGGACATAGATATACGTATTGAAAAATTCTAGGAGATGATTTGAAATGATGCAATTTTAAAACTCGTTACTATCAGTAGCGATACTCTGTCATGGATACTAATTATGAATCTCGAATGGATCAATAGAGACTAGAAATTAACTCTCAAGTCTTTACTTTGTCACTGACTTCTTTAAGGATAAAATAATATAGAGAAGTGTGGAATAAAGAAATAAATTTGATTTAAAAATAGACGAAAAAAAAATATCACGAGATATTTATCTATTTTTAATGAATAAATATACTTTTTTTTAAGATGAAATTCTCTTAGAAGAGAACTTTGAAACAGTAAATTGAATTCTGTGGCAGATAAATCACATTGATATATGTATAAATAGTCGTGTGCTTAGTACTTTTATACTTTGTATCTCGCACCGGTTCGCATGATAGACAGATCCACAAGAACACGATTTTCACTTGACATTAGCATCTGAAACGTTGAACACAAAGTCTAACAATTTATCGTGCGTATACATACTACATACATTTATCAGTTTAATTAACTAAATATTTCTTATTCACCATGTAAACGTCAATTTGAAAATAACCATATCTATCCCTTAGATATTTCGTTGGTCCATTCATCATTGCGCGAGCACGATAAATTTTCAGATACACTTTCGATTACTTACAAATTTATATGGGATGTTCGCTCGATTTGTAAGAATTCGCTAAACATGTTCCATCGAGATGCAAAATATCGCGCGATCAATCTAAATCTACAATGCGTTGTAACACAATTGCAGAAATGATTGAATATTCTATATTTATTGCGTGCGCGTAACCTGTCAAAGTGGAAAAGGTCTTTGACGATGCTTATAATTAAAGACTTTTTTAATAACACGGAAAAAAATTAATAATATTAAAATATTTTTCAGCTATAACATTCTCCGTTAAACTATGGCTAAGAAATATTAGTTACCATAGCTAAAATTTAGGCATGATAATTAAATTCAGGTTGTAATATATGGACAGCTAAAATTTAGCCATGGTAGCTACTTCTTTTTTTCCATGAAGTGTTTTTGAAAATTTCACGTATGTGACTCTATTTCATAATGTGTGTCTATTTAGATAATCTTTATCTACGATCGAGCGGATAATAAGCGTCGCGGGGGAGATAAAACATATATATATAAGGTCAATCTGTCAGAATCGCGCGCGGCCCTGCTGTGACATTTATGAATATCGACGCGTTTGATGTATACAAGAGACGTATGTATATATAAGCGTGCAGGAGAGAAAGAGAGAGATTTCGCCATAGAGTATAAGTATATATTCGCTTTTTCTCACATGCGGATCTCACGAGCGACGCCAAGACGAATAAATCATCTCGCGGTGTGTACGCGCGCATCTGCATTCCTCGGGAGCTTCGCGTGCATTAAGGCCGTTTTGATCGCTGCCGGGGTGTGAATGCTCACGTATATATACTTACACGTCCGCCCGTGCGGATCTTTTTCTTCCTTTTTTTCTCGCCACCAGGCCTCTGGAACGAATTGGGACGCGATAATCGTGCCTGACCGTTGTAACAGCGTTGTAAAAGGAGAGAGATCGCCCGAATTATCGGATAATCCCGGGCCGTTTTTACGCTCTTGTCGTTCCGCGGAATAGAATCACCCGTGAAACTTGGAGATTAATAATTATGTACTCTCTCCTTTCAAGGGACGATCACTCGCAGTAACATATCGTGGTTATTTTTTTTTACATTCCTTTTTTTTCTTATAGCAAAATGCAAAAAATCTTTATATATACAATGAAAATCATATATACACGGAGAGAATTTTCTCTTAGAATTTGCCGGAATTTACCCTGAAAATCATGGTAATCGTAGGACCATATATGGTATTGGAAGGATTTTATAAAAGTTTCTCTGATTAAAAATATTTATCACAAAGAAATATTAATATGTATAGTAAAATTAATGGAACATATTTTATATCTTATTGTGGTAGATATTAATATTTTTCTTGTGATAAATATTTAATCAACGAAACTTTAAAGTAATTTTTAGGATGAATTCTGAGAAAAAATTCTCTCCGTATATAATTTGCATTATGTACATCTACATAATGATATATCTACATGTAATATATACCTATATATGGATAATGTACTGTTTCATAAATTATTGCGGTTATTTATTGATGCTATCTGTATCTGTCACGATGCGCTTCCGCACAAGGAAGACGCGATGTCTTTCGCATGTTCGTTCGTCAGATAGAAAATGACAAGTTTTGTTTGGAACGGAGCGAGTAACAAAGGTGGACGTTAATTGACGCAACAGAAGCGTCATTATCGATTTGAGTGGCTCGAGTCACATAATTAATCACCGGCCATTGGGAGGGTTATCCCAGCCGGCGCGGCGTGTCCGGTCGCGATTTTTGATCGATCCCAAGGCGATCCGGTAATTATTCGGCGTAATGGTACGTCGTAAGAAGTCGGCTTCTCTGACGCGCTAACTCGGCCAGTCTTTAAATAGTCATCCCATGATAATTGGATGTGTGTCGGGAGACTTACTCTCTTTTTCCTGTTCTGTTACGAATACATTGAAAAAAAATTATTGAATTCGAATCAATATTTATTTCAATACTGTCTAATAAATCATTTATTTGAAACTAATAATATTGATTTGACGTGATAAATATTTATTTGATATAAAAAAAATTCTTTTCAAAACAGATAAATATTTATTTGTTTCAAATAAATGTTTTATTAGGCAGTATATTGAAATAAATATTGATCAATTTAATAATTTTTTTTCAGTCTATACGTTGTGTCATCGATTAAGGTTTTTTCGTTTAGATTCTCTCTGATGAGAGAAAAGAATTTCATCGAAAGATTTTTAATATTAGGAATATAAGAAAGTTTATTGCTATTATCTTATAAATATGTACGCGATAATTTTCTGCGATAGCAGAATACTTGTCAATTAATCTTAAGGCGAATTTAATGGCTAATGGCGGTATAAATTGCGGTAAAACTTTCGCGCGATCTTCACGATATTTTCGTACAGAGTTTTCCGTTATAACTTTCTATAGTTCCTCGAATTCATTTGATTTTATTAACTCGAGCGCAGTCTCTTATATCGCAACGAGCGGCAGTTTAATCGCCGTGCACGGCCCTTAATCGTCGCGATACGATTCGCATTAACGGTAAACGAGACGAGAAGCGAAAATGATCCCGAGACTCCTTCCGGAGTTCTCTCCGATCGAGCGAAGCCGTCCGTGGCTTAATTGGCAAACATTACGACTCGAACTACGACGATGCCGGTAATGCAATCGTTGTTAGCCGGAATCGTCGTTCGTGCGGATTGCTCGAAACAGTCGATCGATCTTAATCGCGCCATCCAGGTAACCACCGCGGTTTATCTCCGCTGCAATTAATTGCGACGTGTCTGGCCCGCCGTTCGAGGAAAATGTTCAAGGCCGTTTATTGGATGCTGCACGAAAGAGAGAGAGTATATACGCAAATGCCAAGGAAATGAACGAAGACGAAGAGCCTGCTTTCTTTCTGTCTCTCTTTTTCTCTTCCATTCTTTTTTTTCTCAACGTCCCGCCATTAGTCTAGCTTTTTCATCGATCGTGACAAAGCGCGTGTTAACCCGAGATGACATTTCGCGGCCCAATTAGAATCGCCCGATAATTGATTCCGGTTCGATGCCATTTGACGCCCGCGAAAGGTCTCGATTAAAAATAAAAAATCGATTCTTCTCATGTTGCAGAAGCGGGAATCGTACGGTCAATATGGAGCGATGGACCGTGTACATGTTGATGCTGCAGATCTTCGCTGCCGTCGCTCGAGCGACCGAGGATTTTCGGCACATCTCGTACGAAGGTAAGAACCGAGGAAAATCTAGAAAACCGGATATTGTGAGGGAATTTTATACATCTGAAATTATCAGGATATTGTACTATTTATCTGGATTTTTTCACATTATTCTACATTTGTCTCTAATTTGAAATTTCTTATTAATTAAATATAAACTTTTCCTTGACTAGACAAAACTAAAAAATTGGATATAATACAAATAAAAAAAGGTGATTATTTAAATAATTATAGTGACGCATGTTTGTTTCAATTATCGTGTACATAATGCAGATTATATAATTGATTTAAATTTTTGTCTTAACTTCTGAACTTTTTCATTGTTGACAAAAATATCTCAAAGATTTTACGATTTAACATTTAATTGATTTTTCATATAGATATATGTAAAATATATATTTGGAAAAAATACTAAAAAGTCAGGGAAAAAATTAATTTCTAGTCTTGGAAAATCTGAAAAAATCAGAGAATTTTTTTCATTGAGTCTGCTGGACACCCTGTAAATGCATGATAAAAAAACACATTCGTTCTGATATTTATTACAATATCGGATGATTGACTTATTGCGAGAAATCTCGTGAGTGTTTACTATTCGTAATTCTCTGAATACTTTAATGTAATCGCATATTCGCAGAATACTCTCTTATCTCACGTGATTTATCATTGAATCGGTTACCGCATATAAAATCCGCGATAGCCATAATCGTTACGTGGCAGCTCGTCGAGCAGTTTTTGCACATAATTCGTACCAGAATCATACATAATCTCGAATCTCGGACTGCATCGTTCCGCATGCGATAACCGTCCGATGTTGATAATTTCGCGATCCCGTTAATTGCTTTATCGCGATTAATTCGAGTAATAAAAGACGATAAAGCGTACACGCGCGCGAAACGATGATTCCCGCTGAGTTTGCATTACCTACGAACAGGATCGACGAGTCTGTAGGTCATTATCTCGAAAACGGAAGCACTCTCGCGACGTAAGGGTAGAAATGCGCTTCATTCATCTGGACGCGTATTATTGCATCGATTGATGCAATAAATGCACGCCGTTGACAGATCTGCGAACGTGCACTCTTGCACGTAGTCGACGGCTCTGCACTTGAGTTTTGAACGAAGATATCGATTTGTTAAGAATATTTCAGATGTTTCATCATCAACTATCTGATAACACAGTTCGACAGAAATAGTCTTTTTAAACACAGAAAAAAGATTAAATGACCCAGAATCTTTTAGAATGCTAAATACGACATGCGATTTCATTTTTCAAATTATTTCATTGCAATTTTGACAAATTTGCGGCTAAAGAATTTACAAAAAAGAACTATTTTATCGCGCATATTTTAAAATATAATGCGGTATGCGACGTATTGGAAAAATTTAAATTCAGATTATAGGTATTCAGCATAAAAAAACTATGGGAAGCGATTTATCTTTTTCTTATATTTTTTTGTTTGCTTTTTCTTGTTTTTTTATTTGAACTGTGTAATAGATGTTTCGATAGGATATAGAATAAAAAATAAAATATTGAACATAGATAGAAATATAGATAGAAATATAGATAGATAAAATAAGTAAATAGAAACACAAATAAAATAGAATTCGAGACAACTTTATTTATTTATTTCTCGTTTTTTTGCAGTTAAAGCGAAAGTCTGTTAATTAGCCTATCGTTTACTGCGTAATCTTAGAAGTCTTAATATATTAAATTACGCTCCAAGACTTCGAGCAAAATTTGTTTGAAATTAGTAGAAAACAGCAAAGTTTCCTCGCCTCGCATTCTTTCAGTCTAATTCAAAGAGAATAATTTCCGGTAGTAAATAACTCTATAATTATATTTTCCATTAAGTTCGGAGGAGAGAGAAGTCGACGTCGATTTCGTAAAAGAATGTTATTAAGAAGAAAGAGCATTAAAGAGAAACGTTCTTTATACGTCGTATCGAGAGATCGGCTGATGAAGGCGATCGAAATCTCCCCGTGAAATCATGAGAATAATCAAGAGAAGTAGGTGAATTTTCCCGAGAAGAGTAACCCGCCCTCCGACAAACGCGATTTCCGTCCCGGAAGACGCGCATAAATCCGTAGCGAGCGAATCGAGCAACCGGGGACGTTTATGCAAATTTAATTTCATCCGTAACCGCTTCTCTACGACGTCGACGTGTCGGATATAGGCATGGCTAATCGATAAAGAAAATATATACATTTACACGTATACATATATGCACTCCCGGGTAATTGTGTGTCCACACTCGAGAGTGGAGCCAGCCTATTAACATCTGGCAAAAATCTCGGACATTCAGGGCGCTACTTATCACAAGCAATGACCCACAATGTACAGTTACACGTAGGCGAGCTACTCGATTATCGCGCGTTCGCGGCCCCGGGAGAGAGAAAACGCAGATCGTGTCGGAGATGTGGGACGTGTGGTCCACCTATATGGAGAACAGATGCCACGCCCGTCATCAAACGGAAACCGCGCGGAAAACCTTCATCGAGCTCGACCCCGGCTCAAACTTAATGAGCTTAATGGACCGTTTATTATCGCGTAATACGCGGATTTCTTCTTCGATCCTTCTTGTTTTTCAGGTGTCTATAGCGGTTAGAGAAATCTGGAAAACCAAGCATCGGCAGGAAAAAGTCAGGAAATTTTATTTATCTGCATTTTTTTCATATTATTCTACATTTGTCTCAATAATTTGACACATTTTTTATTAAATAAATATAAACTTTTCCTTGACGTTAATTTATATTTTCATCGTCGTGTTATTTTATTCTAAGACAAAACTTAAAAAATTGATATAAATAAAAAATAATTATTTAAATAGTTTATAGTGACATGTTTGTTTCGATTATCGTATACATAATACAGATTGTATAATTGATTTAAATTGTTGTTTTAACTTCCGAACCTTTTCATTATTGACAAAAATATCTCAAGGATTTCATGATTTAACTTTTAATTGACTAATCATAAAGATATATGCAAATTATATATTTGGAAAAAATAACACTAAAAAGTCAAGGAATTTTTTTCATTAAATCTGCTGGACATCCTGATTGAATCCGACCCCGGCTCAAACTTAATGAGCTTAATGGACCGTTTCTTATCGCGTAATACGCGGATTTCTTCTTCGATCCTTCTTGTTTTTCAGGTGTCTAGCGGTTAGAGAAATCTAGAAAACCGGGCATCTGCAGGAAAAAGTCAGGAAATTTTATTTATCTGCATTTTTTCACATTATTCTACATTTGTCTCAATAATTTGACAAATTTTTTATTAAATAAATATAAACTTTTCCTTGACGTTAATTTATATTTTCATCGTCGTGTTATTTTATTCCAATGTGTTTGATATAGAGACGAAACTTAAAAAATTGATATAAATAAAAAATAATTATTTAAATAGTTTATAGTGACATGTTTGTTTCGATTATCGTATACATAATACAGATTGTATAATTGATTTAAATTGTTGTTTTTTAACTTCCGAACCTTTTCATTATTGACAAAAATATCTCAAGGATTTCATGATTTAACGTTTAATTGACTAATCATAAAGATATATGCAAATTATATAGTTGGAAAAAATAACACTAAAAAGTCAGGGAATTTTTTTCATTGAATCTGCTGGACATCCTGATTGAATCCGACCCCGGCCAAAACTTAATGAGCTTAATGGATCGTTATGTTATATCGTATACATAATACAGATTGTATAATTGATTTAAATTGTTGTTTTTTAACTTCCGAACCTTTTCATTATTGACAAAAATATCTCAAGGATTTCATGATTTAACGTTTAATTGACTAATCATAAAGATATATGCAAATTATATAGTTGGAAAAAATAACACTAAAAAGTCAGGGAATTTTTTTCATTGAATCTGCTGGACATCCTGATTGAATCCGACCCCGGCTCAAACTTAATGAGCTTAATGGATCGTTTCTCATCCCGTGATACGCGGATTTCTTTCTCCTTCTTGTTTTTGTTTTTCTTCGCCTAATAACGGGGGGATGTTGGAATCGTGAGAAGGAAGAGGAGATCTCTCTCCTCTCTTTCTCTCTGCAGCAGCACCGTATGATTTCCATTTGCACGTAAAACACTTCCTCGCTCGACGATGCGGTTTCAGAGCCCGCGGTCGCGGATGCCGCGACAGTTTCGCAATAACCGTGCGGTCTATATTAAGCCGGATCACGATTTCGTTACGGTTTCCCGCGGCACCGTCACGTTTCGTGTCGCGAAACACGGCCGCTATTGAGAAGAATGCTTCAGCTTTCTTATCGATTCGAGCAATACGAGAGACGACGGCCTAAGATAATTTTAATCATGGACATTTTTGCAATAATTTACATCTCATACGCGATGTGAATATAGAATACAATTTATGTTGGATGTCTTCAAATCTTTTATTGGATTAATAGACCGTCTAGACTATTATTAAGACGCCTGTTGCTGCAATGTTGATTAAAGTAATCTAGATTGTTTCGATAAAAATCATGTCGGCGTAAAATCAAAGATCGTATGTTTTCCTAATGAAAATTAAGACTACTTATCGTCGTTTTTTCTTCGTGCAAACGGCATTGATGATAGCCTCGGAATGTCGTTATGATAATTTACGAGCCTGGGGCGAATTATTTCATTTGATAAATATAGAGGAAGAGAGAGAGAGAGAGAGAACAATCGGCCGGGAGAGAAAATAAAGCAACACATATGCTCGCTGATAATACCTACGTAATATATGAGATACATATTTCCCTTTCCGCGAGTTCGCGCGATTACTTTCCACGCGCAGTCTGAATTCCTGCGGATTTAAATCTCTCGCTTTAATAACAGTGGTTATGGTAGATACCCAGGTTTATTGTTATTCGCGAAAGCGCTATTTGTACGCGTTATTGTATACTATTGTTGCGCTAATGAAACGAGATTAGAGAGTCAGCTTTTTTATTTCAAAAACATTTTGCTCTCAATTTTGTTTCGCTTCTATACTCAATGATATTCACACTTTATGTGAAACATACTTTTATTCGTGTTTATAAAATATTCTCGACCAATGCCGAGTCTTTTATTACGCGAAGACGCAAACATTATTTACCCTTAGTTATTAGCCTTTGTCTTCTCGGTTGTGAAATTCAATTGCACTGACTCACGCACACTTTTCAAAACAAACGATTCGATTGTCGAGAAACTTCCCGCGGGAGAGTTTTAAGTCTCGGTCTACGATAATTTCTCCCACTCAAACGCTATGATCAGCTGGCGAATAATAGTCGCGCGATACCGCTACGAAGTCTCTCTTTCTCTCGTCGATTATAATGGATTTTTTCGTCGTTGCGTGGGTATCGTCGCGGCTTAACGACGTAATGTAATTGTCCGCATTGTTACACACGGGAGAATTATTTATAACGGTATCGAATTGCTAACGCGCGGCGAACATCGGCGGATCGATATCGGATCTTGGAAACATTTTACGCGAGAACGGTTCCGCGAAAAAAAAAAGAAATTGTACGCAAAATTGCTCGTTTGTTCGTTAAAACACCTCGGAAGGCAATGACACCGGCTATATACGCGATACGCCTTATACGAGGACGACACGTTTCCGTGTAACGGTATTATTTGCACCGTCGAATAGCAACGACAGAATACCTGAATATGGTAATATGCATCTGGAAGCTAAACGACTCGCTTTGTATTCGGCAGAAGACGAAAGAGCGACATGTAAAATATGATTGCAGCGATATGAGAATCCAGGAAATTGTGTCATTCGCGTTTCTTCCAAGTTAGAGACATTTCGTAACGAGAATTTCGAGAAAGTCGAGGAGTTTCTTTTCTTGTTCTCGCGAGGAAGAGAGGCCGAAAAGTAAAAATCGAAATATACAGGATATATCTAAATAAGTGCGAAAAATTTTAGATGATTCTTTGTCGAAAATTAAGGGAGGTTTCTTAAACATATTTATATACTCTTATATTCTTCCTAAGAAATTACAGTTTTTTTTCTCCAATTTCAGACAAATTAAAAAAATAAAAAGAATATTAATATTAAAAAAAAACAAAATAAAAACGTAATTTTTACCTTCTCTTTAGAAAAGTGTAACTTCTCAGGGAGGAATATAATAGTACATGTTTATATAAGAAATTTCCCTTAATTTTCGACAAAGAATCATATAAAATTTTTATTTAAATACACCTTGTATAATATCTACAAAGTCATGTTGTTTCTCCGCGTGAAGCTTAATTACGTCGCGGAATGATGTGCGAGGCTCTAATTAAACTCCGAGACTTGCAACGGGAGGATGCGCGGATTGCGAACGAGCTCGTTAAGTGCCCTATCGCACGTCGAAAATGACAAAGCAATTCTCCTCTAATTATCCCGGTACAAAAGCTCCGTCGAGAGTAGCATCGCGCGGGCTCTCCGGAGGCGTTTGCTTTCGTTCCGCTTCTGAGAAGCCGATTGTTTGCGATTCGTTCATAAATCCGATCGATTCGCGTGGAAAAACAATTCTTCCCAGCTGCTGCTGCTGACCAAAGTCGTTGTCTCTTTCCCGCGAGATCTCGATTAAGCGGAAAGCGAGATATCCGCTCAAGTCACAATTACGCAATCCTATTCGTAGCTTTCGTATAACCAGAACGAGAACGCGGTTGTCAGAGATTTTACGAGATAGCGCACGCGTTTTTACGCGTATTCCAATATATGTGTATGTAACAAACAATTATTTGTTTATATCGAGATAATAATACGCATTTCGCGCAAAATTAACAACCTTTCGAGAGATAACCGGGAGCGTTTGCAAAGGGTGTGCCTCAATCCGCGGGCAATGTGCTCAAACGAAGAATGTAAACAGAATATAAAATGGCAATTACATTTAGCGATCGTAGGAAGAGAATGAAACGTTGTCGAGGGAAAATATCGGGTAATATTGGCAAAGAGTGCAATCCAATCCTGCCATTAATGCTTTTAATAATAACGCATACACATCAGGTTCAGCCATTAATGCGAACACATATAAATTACACGCGTCTCTGATCTAGGAAAAACGCTAACGTGATCGTTTAATCGTCCGGATCGAACCGTCAAGATCCATCCATCAATTTTTTCGTTTATATACATTTTGTAGAATCAAGATAGAGGAGACAGAGAGAAGAGCTGGCGCAAATATATTCTCGCGTAGAATACGAGTATATACCTAGCTTCGCGTGTAATCTCCGTAATTCTCGCGAGGATATAGAGAGAGCCTCTCGAAGGCCGATTTCCCAACAGAATTTTCATCACAGGACGCCGAGATTTTCCCGTCACTCCCACTTGCACCCTTTTGCTGATGCTGTCGCGCCGTGTCGCCTCGGGGGTTTATGGCGCATAAATTCATACCGCGCTCTCTCTCTCTCTTTCTTTCTCTTTATGTGTCGCGTGGCTTGCCTGGCGCCACCGATAATTACCGTTTTGCCGTTTACAGCTGCCGTTTTGCGCCGGTATTCAGAATGTCTACACCATGCACTCTTGCGAAGCCGTCGATTGTATATTTGTAATGATTTTCACGTCGCTATTGATAACACTATACCGGCTATATATGTACGTTCGATTCGTTTCTCTTCCCTTAAAGTGATATTAAACGTCCTTGAGAAGTCTGTGATTTCCGTTCTGTTTTATCGACAAAATGTGAGGTTAGATAAACTATAAATCTATTTATTGACTATACGAATTGTTTTTTACCTGAAATTAGAACGCTTCGCCCTTTGTTAATATTAATACTTTAATTTGTACAGGAAAAAGACTTATCAATCTGTATAGTCTCATATATCTTGGTTACAGAATTATGAATGTCTAGAATTCATAATTCTGTAACCAAGATATATGAAACTGTACAGATTGATAAATCTTTTTCCTGTGTACAAATTAAAGTATTAATATTAACAAAGGGCGAAGCGTTCTAATTTCGGGTAAAAACAATCCGTATAGCCAATAAATAGATTTATAGCTGAATCTAACCTCACATTTTGTCGATAAAACAGGAATGAAACTTAGGTTAGCTTAGTATCCCCTTAATTGCTATGCGATGATCCAGGGAGCTATTCAAGGCTCGTACGCCTACGCAAGAGATGAAATCGCCTCGCGTTCCACCATTTCCGTTTGTGGCGGACTCGAAAGCGCAAAGATGTTCTGTTGATTATCGAAGCGTGAATAAAAAACCGTTTTATATACCGCCCCCGTAGTAGAAAACCCACCGGGAACGAAATGGGACGCATATATTCTTCTGTATTCGTTATGTTGACATCGGAAAGCGGAATTCAATTTCGACCGGTGGCGCCTTAAAGGAATGTCACTCACAAAGTATGTCGGTTTCTTTGTTCACTTTTAACATGACGTAATTTTTGATTTTTCATAAAAGAGTACATTTGCTGCATCTCGCGAATTAATCTTCGAATATTTTCTTATTCATTTTTTAATCTTTTTTTTTCTCGATAGCTTTATTATTTCTGTTTTAATTTGCCTATATTTTTGTCGTTAATATTAAAAAAAATTTTTTATCTCACAATATTAAAATACATCCACGCGCATGCGCTCATGAAATTTTAAAGACGTACGAGGTAGAATTTACGAAGCAAAAAATCGGTACATCGTCTCTTCTCGAAAATACAACTATACGTGCGCGGGAAACCTTGCCGCTAAAACACACCTTGTGAAATATTCACGAAGGTTTCACATCAGCGAGACAGAGAGAGAAATGTCTGTCGAGAAGGGAGAAGCGCGGGTGGGTTGCGATTTGCAAAACGCCAAAACATCACGTAGACGGTGCAGATTTACGGAGCTTGGTTGCTTTTCTTTTACAAATGTGTAAGAGACATATTGTCACGTTTTAGCTACTTTAGTTATTTTCGGAGAGTATAAATATCGAACCACGCAACACAATATCGGCAAACTATTTTATACGCTTTGCGTTTACGATTATCATAAAATTCTATATAATTATTACTTTATATAATATTATATATATTTACATAAATATATATATATTTATTATTTTTTTATAGAGGATAATTGTAAATTTTTCCTTAATCTCGTAAAGATGAAGAGTTAATATGAGAAAGAAAAAGAGAGGGAAAAAGAACCTTGATTTAAAATCTTTGTATTATTTAATTATAAAACCGCAGGTTAGTTTAATCGCACTTCGCTCGTATGTATTCTTCCGCAGAACGAACTTGGTGTGAAGCTGCAATTATCTCTCCATCTACACAATCACGCGCGGCTTTCTTCATTTATAGCGACCATTTTCTCGCGAGATTTTCTCTGTAACTTAGGAAATGAAAGTTAAGAAAGTAAAACGCTACCTCTGTTTTTTTTTTTTTTTTTTTTTTTTTTTTTTTTTTTTTTTTTTTTTTTTACGAAGGAGGAGCGGCTAACATAACACACATGGACTATACCGATGAACAAGCGCCGTAAATCTCGGCGCAATGCGGTAACTCACGTATTTATTCTCGCTCCGCGTCTCGAGGAAGCTCGTGATATTTTTCATCTAGAGAAAGAGAGACCGATGTACATACATATACGTTCACGAATCCCGCGAATACGATAGACGAGTGATCTCGAACTGTAGAGATGCGATATTAATTGAGGGAAATGATTTATCGAACGACCACTTTTACATTTTTTTTTTAACGAGTGATTATACGTATTACATATATTAATACAGGCACGAGATATTGCTTATCTGTTTCGTTCGTTAGTCATGTCTGTCTTTTAAAATTACTTGTAGAATGTAGATACTAATGAATTCCTCTTTCTCTCTTTTTTTCTTGGCACACGGTACTTTAATTATAATATTCGATATATAAATATTAATTCCTTTATAATTAAAAATTAATCGATATAAATTTCGATATCTAAACTAATATCGATATCTTTTAACAAGACCAATAATAATTAATGTAATATTACGTGTTACATGTGTGTCTTGTATCTTGTTTAATATTTTTTTATTGTAATATTCTTGATTATAATTGTATTTGTCGATGATAAGCGTAACCTTTCGTAATATTGGCCCGTAAGTGCGCGAGAGAAAATTGCGACAATTATTTGCCTTCGAGAACGGGTTCCTTAAACGGGCCCGATATCATTATACGTTTATTTTGCATCAACTCTCAAGTACGTTCATCCACGATCACGATACACCTTTTAAACTGGTCTTATTTAATATAATTCTCCGCTAACGGGGCACCCTCTTATTTGCATATCAGCAACGTTACGTTGCAAAAGAAATCGAATATCTCGTTGATACCACTTTGATCGATAATTAGAAGTGCCATTTCTGATCGAACAAATGAAAAAGATCATGATTTATACTTTTAACGTACGCAGAAAGAAAAACAGTAATATACACTTGGCGACGTTTGTATATTAAGATTGGGAAAGAAATACCGTACGTGAAATTGCATTTATTACGAATTACGGTGTCATAATACAAGGCAATATTGCCGATATAATACGCTTGTCGTTCGGCTAGAAACTGTCGCGTGAAAATATACGATCGAACATTTTACATCGATTTATTTCGATTCTGAAATCAGACGTAGAAAATTCAGTGCGTAGGCCGGAAGGTTCGGCACGCGCCATAAATGTGTATGTGTATGTATACTGTCTATCAAGAATCGATTTGCGATTAAATGCGATCGCCGTACGTTGATCTCAGCAGCGGAGAAAATTCTCGTTTCTTTCGCGGCACAAATCTATGCAAGGTGATTACTTATTGCACTCACAAAAGCTCTACGATTATTTTACAAATTACAAAATTTAATTTCGATATTTTTTTTTTCCTAACATCGATCGATGACACGCGTCGTTAATTAATTGAGGGACTAAAAAAAATCTATCTTGCGCATGGAGAGAATTTTGTCGTTAAAATTAATGAAATTATTTTATATTTTTATTGCAATAGATATTAATATTTTTTTTATTGTAGTAGATATTAATCTCAGAGAAATTCTTATAAAATTTTTTTTTAATATCATTATTCCACGATTTACTACCATGATTTTCAGGATAAATAAGAGAAAATTTTCTCTGCGTGTCAGAAAATTTTAATTGAAGCAATTAACAAATAACGAAAAGTAAAGTATATTTCCCGCTTTGTGGTAGTGTAATAATTTTATTTTATTTTTTTGAATGGAGAGAAAAAGAAACCCAGAAGATCGAAGATAGAAAATCTTTCCACGTGGGCGACGCTTATGGCACGCGCCGACGCGCGCGAGATACCACCCTTTTGCTTTCTCGCGTCTCTCGTGTGCGTTAAAACGGAGAAGGGGGGGGGGGAGGGAAAGGATTTCTCTCTCGTATGGGGATTTCCCTCTCAGATCCGTTCACGCCGGCTCCGTTTTGTGCGCTCGACACCCGCGTTTCTCATAGCCGCTTTCTTGAAAGCCGTTGCGATGACAACGATGAATTTTCCTGCCTCGTATATTTCTCTTTCCTTCTCCTTTCTACTCTCCCATCCCAGGATCGAATACAGCGCAATAAGGGAATGTATCGAGAAGATCCTTGGTCAGACTTCCGCCTGAGGCCAAGCTTGTATTTTATTTGCGGAGAGAGCGACAGGAGAACGCGAAATTTGCCTCGTTGTATCTTAATTAACTCCGCGCGTTCATGGAATCTTTCACACTTCAGCTAGTCCGTATAGAGATTTCCATAGTGTATAATTTCTCGGTATTTTTGTTGTCTTCAGCATATGAGGCTTAATTCGTTATTTAATTTTTTTTAATAAGATACAATATTTAATGAATTTTTAAAATTTTTTCTTCATTTTCCGTATTTTTTTCTTCTGAATGCCGCTCAAGTATAATGACCGCACAAGCTCGAAGGCGGGCGTTTTTTTTTTTCAGTGGCTGGATTTATAATCGCCACGGGTGGCGCAGTATAGGAAATCGAGTCTATAAATTTATTGCAACACTCGTGGCTCGTCGAAGATGGATGGCGTATTAGAAATCGAAGAAGAATCTCTTCTCCGATCTGCATTGTCGCGATGAATATCGTACAATAATTGCGCTTTGATATCGTTCACGATTAATACCCGTTATCAGTTTGATTTTTTTTTAAGCGACGAGGAGAATATAAATTTTCAATATGTGATATCGATTTCACGACGTGTGATATCGTTTTAATATTTTATATAATTTTAAAATAACGAGACATTTTTTTCAATATTTATATATAATGATACGACGTATATACATAGGAAAAAATTATTAATTTGAGTAAACCTTTCGACTAAATTAATATTTTGTTCATTGAATCAATATATTAGTATTTAAGTCAAATATACGTTTTGTTAGATTCAATATGTATTTAATTGAAATATTTTTATATGTTCAGTTAACAAAATAATATTCCGTTGATTTAGTCAAATTAATTTTTTTTTCATTGTACATAATTATTATATACGCCAATTTACAGAATTTAAGGCATTTTATCCTTCTTTGTTTGTCTGGAAACCTCAATAAAAATTACGAAAACGTGCGAAGACTGGCGTGTGTGTGTGTGTTAAATTACTCCGTAATTTAATTTCGCTAAGCATTTTCGACGGGTTTCCCGGGTATCTCTCCTCGGTGTCACGAGCCTCAACGACTTAATGAAAGTAAGGAACACCGGGGGCGACCTGCGGGTTAAAAAAAATGTTTGTAACGCAATAATGGCGCAAGCCGTCTCTCTTAGGCAGTCAAGCCGTCGATGATCCTTTGTTTGGCACGCCTCGTGATTACGATCGTGTACCTTTCTATCCTCCAGAATCTATCTAGGATATAGAATTTGCCACGCGTTGAACGTGGCCTTCGGTACCCACCTACGTCATCGCGTACAAAAGCATCTAATTGCGCTTTAATCGCGTCGCGTCAAAGCTTTTCGATGGTATCGGCAAAGTTTTTTGCTCAGGTGTGGCCTCAGCTGCGGCAGCAGCTCGGATATGCTTATAATGTGCCTCGCGAAAAAGGCTTCGTTAACACGTCAGGGAGTTCGCCGAAAGGAACTCGAACCCGAAACTCAACCGCGAAGCCGAAAACAGCCGCTATATTCTTGGAACGTTGATTATTCATTGTCGCCTGACTGAATCGATATCATCCAATTTGCTCGCAGCAATTTTTTTTCCAATGAATTTTTCGTAGTATTTTTATTTGTCCATTATATATAGTTTCTCGAAATATTATACAACGCATTTTCGAGAAGAAATATCCACAAAATCTTTCTCTTGCTCTCTTTCCAACAGTTTTAAAAGATATAAATATATATGATTTTATTTTATATAAATTTTGTTTCCATTTTTTTCTAAGTTACTAGCTCTTCCAGAATAATGTATAAAAAATGCTCTTTGCTAGAGATTGTGCTGAAGCACTCCCTTATTCCTCTTACGAACCTACTGCTTGAAAGGATGCACAAATCTTCCTTGAGGAATGTACTATATCTTCAATGTACGCACATATATATATGTCTGCCATTTCAAGTTATACCAGCAGAACCACTCGACGTCAACTTGTAACGTGCTTCGTTAACATCTTCGAGGTGTTCCTCGAAGCGAATTCGACGCGGAAGCGACCGAGGTGGGGAAAGTGCAAAAGAAACCGGCTTTCACGGAACAAAGACAATGATTATCGATCATCGCGCGTGCGGCGCGAATCGATATCGACCGATTCGCTCGGAGCGATTTTCTCTCGAACGCACTATTGAGCTATCACGCGTGTGTAACTCGCTTAACACGTAACACGCCCGCACACGCGATTCTCTAGGCTTAGCCTCGAATTCTTTATGTACATACGATCGCCGTGTGACGTGGACCAACGTCGACGTTGCTTGCCGCAAGCAACACCTTCGCGTCTGCAATTTAATTAAGCTCCGAAGGCACGAGAGATATTCCGAGGTCGCGTTTATTAACGCGTCTGAGAGTTTCACAAAACGCAAAAAATTCAATCTCCCTACGGAGATTTCGCCTATCAGTGCGAGTGCGAAAAAAATATGCTATTTGCAGATGTAAATGTAAGAGTGAAGAATAAAGGAGCTCTTCAAATCACTCGAGTTAAGAGAGTCGCCAAGAAGGCACAATGATATGCGAAGAATTTCTTCATTGAGAAAAATATTCTGAAAAGTTAAAAATCTCTTAAATACTCTCTTTTTCATTTTCTACACATATACATACAAAATATACCGATAATAATTCGTATTGAAGTGCGTGGAACGATAGATAGCAGCCGGAACTTCTTTCAGGGTATCTAGCGGTTAGGGAAATCTGGAAAACCGAACATTGTCAGGGAATTTGACAAATCTGGAATTGTCAGGAAAAAGAGAGAGAGTCAGGAAATTTTACTATTTATCTGGATTTTTTCATATTATTCTACATTTGTCTCAATGACTTGAAATTTTTTTATTAAATAAATATAAACTTTGCCTTGACTCCCAGCACGCTAATTTTCTGTGTTGGTAAAAATCGATTCATCTACAGCGTGTATGTTATTTTATTTCAGTGTGTTTGATAGAGACAAAACTGAAAAATTTGATATATAATATATAAAAAAGGTGATTATTTAAATAGTTTATAGTGACATGTTTGTTTTAATTATCGTACATGATGCAGATTGTATAATTGATTTTTTTGTTTTAACTTTCGAACCTTTTCATTGTTGACAAAAATATTTCAAGGATTTCATGATTTAACATTTAATTGATTTATTATATAGATATATGCAAATTATATATTTGGAAAAAATAATACTAAAAAGTCAGGGAAAAAATTAATTTCTGATCTTCGAAAATCTGAAAAAATCAGACAATTTTTTTCATTGAGTCTGCTGGACACCCTGAGATTTACATTAGACAAATAATTCGTTTTAGCTCTAGTGTCGAGCGCCATATCGCGAAGTCGTTATGACCATAAACGCGTTTCTTCCATGCGTTTTTTTTTTTTGCCACGTCAGATAATCTCGCTGTATTCGTCTGTTGATCGCGAGGCGTGCCCACGTCCGACACGGACGTCCATCTTACCTTTGTGCGACTTATGAGAATGATCTGCCCACGCGATTTAATTTCGTCCCACCCTCTCTCGGGAGATGAAGAGCGACTCGTCTCGAGCGCGATAAATCGTTTCCGGACGGTTTTTGCACACGACTTGCACCCCGTCGACACCCCGTGGCCGTGTATGTCCCCCTATATACATCATAAGGGCATTGTGCGCGACCGACCACAATAAGAGTGGCCGATCTCTCGTCGAGAGCCCAGCTACCAGCTCTCTCAATCGCCCTCATCCATTTTCTTATCCATTTTCCTCGGCATGTGTGCACGCGTGTTATATTCTGCTTTATACTCTTTTATATAGACTACTTTTTTTCATATAGTATACGCTCATAAAGGGTCTTGTACGGTACGCTTTTATGCGTTGAAGCCAAACAATGTGTTGTTGAAAAATACGACGCACATTAATTAATTACCGTGTATTTTTAAACAAGCGGTATGCTCTGCTTTTAACCGGCTTTAACTCTTTTTAATAGTGAAAGTGCGCTCTTTTGTGCTCTTGATTTTTTCTCTTCCATTAATGCTTCTTAGGTTATACGGTGCTGTTAAATTAGCAGTCGGTCGCTAATTATAAAATGCATTGTGTTGTTGAATTTTGAGAGAGAACGGCTGAGCTTTGTTGAATTTTGTATCACTTGACAAGTTTGAAAATTGCATTATCAATATATAAAAAAATTGTGCTCTTTACATTTGTGAAATTATTATTTATTTATTTTTTAATATAATCGATTAAAACAATCTCCGACTATTTTTATCGAGGTATCATTACGTATCGTGTGAACCCATCGAGAGAAAGTTTGTCGCGTCAATGAGAGCCTTTTGAATATATACGAATTTTTTTATGATTAACGCACGTTGCCAGTAACAAGCAATCAAGCCGACACGCATGCTAGGCTTCGTCAGCGATACATCGTAAAATCGTAATGATGACCGAGCGCGCGCGTAGTTACCCGGCCGTTAACGACCTTATGAAATGACAAGCCAAGGTCGCGAAATCTGCAAGGTGCGCGATATCTGAATTGTCATTCGCGTCGATTTCTCTTACAAATGGCAGGATGCGGTGTGATAGAGCGTAATACATATGTGTCACTCGATGTCTCACGTTTGTTTTCTCTCGCGATCACTTGCAAAGGGAAGGAAGATTTATAACCCTTCGAACCATCGAAATGGAAGATCAAATGAGGCGAGGGAGAGTCTTATGAACGGGGATACATTTTCGTATATGAAAGTATGCTTTTATATATTCTCTGTTTCTAACAGACCGAAGATGATGAAAGTTATATCTCGTTATTTCGCGAAATAAAACACTCGACAAATTTCTTCTGCTCGTTTAGCTTTCCTTACTTTTCTCTTCGGTCAATCGGATTAGAATCAATTTCAGTTCGTTTCAATGCCGCTTGTTATCCAAGATCCAACATGTCAGAGTTCAGCCTCTATTATTCCACTTCTGGAACATCGCGTGCAATACTATCAGTTTAAGCATATACGAAAGTTTTAATAAAGTTACCCCACCAGTGTTTGTCGAGAGGCAATATTGCTTCGATCGTAAATTGAATTTCGAAGTTGGCAGCTGCGAAACGAATATTACAGAGCACTTTCATCTACATGCGTCTTCGAACCGTCGTTAAATCTGCAATAGCAAGGTCGACAGCAGTTCGCCCGCGGTTAGCGAGAACTGATCTTATTCTTTAGATTGCAGAGAGAGAGAAAGAAGCTGCTTGCTTTGCATGATCACCGAGAGCTTCTCGGTGAGACTCTGTTGCATCTTATAGACAACAGGCGTTCTTCTCGGTCGTCCTTTTTGTTTCTGCTTGTCTATCGTTCCGCGATTACTCCCGTCTTCTTCCCTTCGGCTCTCCGGTTCCTTTCTGCTCGGCAGATATCGCTCCCTCTCTTCGTTCTCGCTCTCGTTCTCAGAAACTCTCTCGTGCGCGAGCGTCAAACTCGCCCCGGCAATTAACCTATTCAATTACGCCGTCGACGGCCAGAATGCTGCTTTGTCATAGCGCGTAATAATGCGTGCCAGCGGAGATTGCGGCTTGATAAAATGGGAACATGTGGTTTAGGATTTACGCTTTGTGCACGCGTAATCGTGCGTGTGTTACTTGTAGGGTTTTCTCGCCGGGGATTGTATTAAATGTTGTAATTAATCATTCTCAACTATCCACGCTTGTGACCAAGATGGATTATCGGAACCCTCTTTCGAGAAGAGAGGTCTTTGTATATCCAATAATATTCACCGAATTAAATGTTCAAGCAGCCAGAACTCTTACGAGCGAAGCACGTTGAGACATATCGATTGCCAATAATTATCCTTTGTAATCGATTAGACACGTCTCTTGATTTCGCAATATTCTTTAGATCCCGCGCGCGAAATTATTCTATCATATTGTCATATAATAATGATTCGATAGATCACACATATGTGATGATTTTCTTTTCATTGCAATCGTGAAATCGTGATGGCAATATTATTTAATCATACATATGCTATGATTTTAAATGCATCTATAAAAAATTTTATGATACTATCTTTAAATGAGTTTCAATATAAATATCATGTTTTCTTTTTCTCTTTCTTTCCTGTTTGAAATAGGTATATTTATATTGTGCAGTTTCTATAAACTTTAAAGCGATCGTATATGTAATTTTGCATATAAAAATGTAAAGCTAGATTATACACTAAGTGACTATATACTCTAATAAACGGACAGCGCAAATGCGATTATTAGTCGTTAAAAGTGTAGGATATACAGTATAGAGTTGCTTGTTAAAATATCGATACTCATTCAGGGTTTTTATCAGATAGTAAGTATACGTCGATAAAATATTTTTAATAAAATTGATATAGCATATTCGTATTGTTTCTTCATTCGAGTGTATTGACGAGCAATATACTTCGATTCGCATAAACGTAATTCACGATTTCGCGGAGCTCACGCGGGATTGCAGCCGGCACTCGTCGCCGCGGGTAGCAAAACCGATCGCAATTGTCGCGATTACGTGCTCGCGATGCGGAGAGAAGAGATAAGCGGACGGGAGAGAGGTTTACCGTAATTACGCGTGCGGCATGTCAACGCGGATACACGCACGCACATCCGTGATGATGCATTCTTTCGGATTGACGGACCTCGGACGCGCGAGAAAATGCACGGAGAAGCAACCTGTGGCAATTAAGATGTTTATACGTATAATTGCCGCTTCTGCGAATGCGAATTAAGAGGAAAGTCGTTGTCAGGCATTAAAGGAAATTGTGGATGTAAATTTATTTTTCTAAAGAATATATTATCGATTATATATCGTATGCTTTCACAATTAATTTATACTTATACAATATATTAAAATCATACGTCATATATCACAAAAGTGGAGAATAAAAATTTTATTCTTGCAAAAATCAATTTTTTTATAATTTTAAGATCAACTTTTTTTTTTAAATAATTTAATCATACATATGTGACAAAAATGGAAAGTAAAATTTTATTTCTGTAGAAATGAATTTTTTTATAATTTCAAAATTAATTTTTTTTTCTAATTTAATCATACTTATATTAAAAATAGAAAGTAAAATTTTATTGCTGTAAAAATCATATACATATGCGTACTTATCAATGCGACAGATATCGCATGCGACGCGAGTGCATTTATAGCGAGGGACGCTTGATTTGCTCCACTGTTTATACGCCATTCGATTGAAAAGCGATATAACATGAAATGCAGCAAATGGCGGATAAAACAGGCCGCGCGTGATAGAACGTGTGCATTACCTTTCCTATTAAATCGTGGGAATCGAAAGCATCTCATCGTCGACGACGGCGTACCATATCGATGGTGAATATCGGCGGCGATTCGATACAAGAAAGGCAGGCCTGAAAGCGCGACAAGCAAAGCGCGCTCACGCAAACGCGCGAGCAGCTATAATATATTAACCAGGTTTTTATTTAATTACCGGGCTGTCACGGCATCATTACGCTTCTTAATAACTTTATCTCCGACGGGTTCCGAGTTAATACCAGACGCGCGATTGCGGCCGCGCGTTTCCTCGCGATTTAGAAAAAAAACCCGAGAGATGAAGAGGGCATGTAACAGAAATATTACTTCAGCTTAGCGCAGATATTAAAAATTTACGCACACAGGTTACGCGTGTATAATAGTTGCATTCACACTGTGAATTTCAAGGCTTTATAAGGCCGCACTTGTGTTATATTAGATCTTTTGAATGATCCTGGTAATTCATGTGGAATTAATGATTAATATATCTCTAACATTTTTATCAGAGAAGACGACAGAAGATCTGCATATATAATCATTAAAAATGGAAACATTTTTTACACTGAATCTGGGAAATAATTTATCGCAAAAAATGAACGATGCACGCGAGGAAAATGGAAAGTCATATATATGTTATCGCTGTGAAAATAAATTTTTATTCATAAATCATCGAATTTAAACCGTTCAATTTTAGTTATTTATTTTGTTTTTATAATCTCGATGTACAACGTCGAATTAGAGGCTAGCCGGTAGGGATCCAAACTTGAAAGGATCAGAGATTCTTCTCTCTCTTTTTTCTTTCCGTTTCTATGAGAGATGGCCGACCACCACAAAGTGACTTACCTACTTCGAGAATACAACACCATAAATTTCTCCCACGAATTGATAGCGTCGCGAACATTGCGAAGCTGCGCGCTCGTAAAATTAACGAGCGTTCCATTTATTGCTTTACGCGAACGTATTTTTCGTTTGCTCTCCGTTAGTGTGCAAGAGTTCTTGCTCTCGTTCCTCTTGGATGATTTTTCCGGCAGCGGCGACGCTATATCGCGTACATTTTTTTGCGATGAATCGCTATATGAAAGAAGAGATGTTACGCGTTGGAAGTAAAACTGCCGCGATGCTTGTAAGAACGATGTTCAAAGTTGTTTTTATCGTATTCAACATTATACATATATTATAATTACGGCGAGATTTTTTGACGATAACATTTTTTTAAATGTTAAAACGCGCCTCTACTTAGATAATGAAACATTGCAGAAATATCTGTAAACCGATATGGAATAATTTATTATTATTATAATTATTATAGATCTCTATTTATTATAGATTTCTCTCTCTCTCTCTCTCTCTCTCTCTCTCTCTCTTATATAGTTAACAAGAATTTCAAAGAATACTAAAAAGTTACGGTATGTGCAATTTTTTTTAATTTTCTTCTCCGTTAAGTATACACGGCTGTAAACACGAGGCGATGTAAGAACTTTTTTCTGGCAATTTTTCGTCGCTTTCTCTCCATAAACGACTCGTTGCCGATGGCGAGTATAAGGTCTTTCGCGATCGAGTGCAGTCTTCTACCTCTTGGTCTTACGTATATATCGTTTGATCGATCGATCCGATAAATAATAATCATTATCGCGATACGTGTTGACCTGTCAACTTGTTATATTTCATAAATAATTACAATAAATGCACGTTTTCGCGATTCGGCAGCCGCCGAAAGAGTAATCTCGAGATTCTTACAAGTTTCGGTGACATAACGAGCTCAAACGTCGCTAATGAGCAAGCGCACTCGTTCGAAAAAAAAAAAAAAATATCAAAACTTGTTGCGCATAAACACATTCATCACTCTTTCCTGAGAGAACCGGCGCGTAGAACTGCCGACAACTTCGACATTTATCTGCCGATCTGCTTGCGTCGGGCGTAAACCAGTAGAGACTGTCTCGTGTGCTTTATTATTATACGTGCATAAATCTCGGGGCTATTTTCAGCCAGTCGCGATCTATCTTTGGATCAATTTCCGATCAGTAGCGACCCGTGTGCAAGGAAAGACAGAGAGAAAAATATTAGAGCTATATTTATATTCAAATTTTCATACCAAGTGGCGCCTAGCGAGCAACAATTTTTCTCTCCATCGAGAATACATATTCTCTAGTCGCCGCGATATAACCTGCTGCGATATTACGCGAACTACGTTTAATTTATCGGTGTCTTTAACTTATTGAGAAACGTCACTTGTGTTATAATTACGCAGTAGAAAGTTGATTGAATCTCGTACGCATGATAAATCGTCCATTTTTATGATCTGGGATAATTTTTGTGACTTTCATTAAAAATGAAAACTGTTAAAAAATATTAATTAAGATCTCACTTTGAATATTATACGTAAAAGATAATGTAGATATATAAATTTTTGTTTAAAGAAAAATTGAAATCAATTATTTGAAATTGCATAATTTTAAATAAATTTAATTCTAATAATTTTAAAATATAATTTTTGATACGAAAATATAGTTGATAATATTGGAGAAATTTTCACTATTGCTACCGAAAACTTGGTCAAATACTTGCCGTTCTTTAGCAACCGTTCTTTACCTTGTAAAGTTCGACGACAAGATGTTGGAGGCGTCACAAATTTTGAAGCGGCCGACTCTGTGCTGCAACCAATTACGCCACTTAATTAATCGTCGTGCATAATCTAGTTCTCAGCTTGTCTACTCGACGGACTAAACTGAAACGTGTTAAGTGTGTTCGTTTTCATGCTGAGTGGATTGCTTAGGCAGATAAGGCGGCAAATTTGTGAGCGGCCGTATAGATATCCATATATAAATGCTAATAAATCTTCGGTCTGTATATTAATTTGCAATTATACGTTATAATAACACGATATAAAATATATTCTAGATCAAAGGTTACAAGCGTGAAAAATTTCTGATTACTTGCGAATGTACAGCGACTTGATAAATATCTCTATCTAATTTTTTTTCATATATCTCGCGTAATATAATACCGCGAAAATATAATAATAATAAAACACGAAAGAGTCGCGCGATGATTTTCTGGACATTTATAGACCGCGATGACGAGCTTCCTTTTGCGTCTTCAGGAGGAAAGACGCGTAGTCCTTCGTTCTCTCATCTCCGATACCTGTTCACCGTGTCGCGTCGTACTGTTTTCCACGTCGGTAAAACAACGGTAATGGCTCGAATGGTCCAGTACGTTTACGAGCTGGCCGGCGGTTTTCTAGCAAAGAAGCCGTTCGCTACCTACGCGCAAGAACAAGCCGCGTACGTGCGATGCATTCTTTGGGCGCACGCAAAGGAAGGTCGAAGACCCCCGCGGTTTCTTGCAGACTCTGCGTTTCGCATCCAACGATTTTTAGACATCGATTTTTATATTCAAAACGTGCGCCATCCACGATTCAAGTTTATTAAAAATTCGGAGCTTCTCGAGGGAAAAATAAAAGCGCGTGCACAATTTTCGATGAACAATTTTCTGCACCCTAGAAATCTATAGTATTTTAAGTGAGTGAGGCACATAATGTTACAATGTGAATTTTTTTTTTTTGTAAAATTTATCTTGTTCATCTTTTTCTTGTTTTTCTATCCTGAGAGACGCGCAAAGTCAACAATGAGTTTTCTTTCTGGAGCACTCTTGAAATGAAATGCCTTGTATGCGATCTTTCTTGTAGTATCTCATCGAGTTTTATTTTATCGAATTTCGCTAGACAAAATTTTATTAACCGTGAAGAATAGATATTTCGCAAAGAAATATTTTATACCCGAATTTTATCGGATATCGTAACTCGCGACTGCGCGTCGAGACGCCGCTATTAACAGATCACGGCAATTAAGTTTACGATGCGAATTATTGATTTGGAAACGTGCCGACTCGCGTATCTCAGAAATGTCAGCGTTTTCAGAGCGGGAATGAAACGAAACACGATATATCCGCAAACAATGCATCGACGAGATATCGTTCTTGCAGGGATACTATATACGGGAATCCGACTTGAAACTGACAGAATGGAATGCTGCGTCGATACGTAGAAACGACCACTAGGAAATCTCCCTCGATCGAACGAGATGGAACGTCAATTATCGCAGGATTGCAAGCGCGGACAGTCTAATTGATCGATGGAGATTTATAATAGTATCGTAGGAAAAAATTTTTTTCGAAGAGCTAATCGAAGATTAATAATGTGCGCTTTTATTTTTCCATCTTTTTTCTTTGCTTCTTTATTCTCCCTCTCTTTGATCAGTAACCTCGTGAGATAAAATCTCTTCAATTCGACGGACCGGCCACCTGTTACGATAAGAATTACGATTTGCGGGATTCTGTCTCGTTAAGCCGCGAAATTAAGGACGAGAAGAGACGCGACTTGATCCGCCTTCGGAGGATCAGCTGAAAAAAAAAAAAAAAAAAAAAAAAACGTAAAGCCGAAGGAGACCGATCGATCGATCCGCTCTCCGTTGCGGAGACTCTTGCCGCTTCTGGCGATCTGCGTTACACGCGGACAAGAAACATTCCGCGGTTTAATCCCGAGAATTATATGGGGGAACCCTTGACCGCGCCGGGTCCCACGAGAACATATGACCGTAAAAGCCCCCATTACCGTCACGAACTGTCAGAATAACGAAAATTTTCAAGGGTTTGCGGCGGAGAAGTGTGTCGCAACCCCACTCATTAAACTCTTCTTGGAATAAAGTTTTAACATACTTTTCTTTCTCTCTTATCCCCATCTCTCTCTATCCCTATATAATGATAACGATTCGCGGTCGAATCGACCTCGCGTGTCATTGTATCTCCGTCACCGAAAGGATAAATGTCCTGAACACCGAAAAGCGTTTACGGAGCGTTCCGCGGAAAGGATTAATGTGGATCTTGCGGAAAGAGAGAGAGAGAGAGGAGCGCGATAAGAATATACCTTCTTCAGCGTTAGCGGAAGTCTCGTTTTTGCCGGTGACAGGAGAAGAGGAACTTTTAACTTTACGCGTCAGAGTTAAAGTGAAAAGATCGCGGCGGAGGAAATAATTTCTCGCGAACCGCGATCGCGCGGGTGACGCGGGCTCCGTGAAAGGCGTCCATTAGCGTCACGCATCTTCAGAATATGAAGGGAGACGAAGAAGGACGAGGAGGAAGAAGGAGAACGGCCACCGCGAGAGCAACATCACGCAATGCGTAGCGGCGCGTTGAATAAAGAAGGCAAAAGGAGAAAAAAAATTAACGCAACCGCGGGAGAGAGAGATGAAGGAGGAGACCGGAGGTGGCAGATTTCGTCCGTAATTACAATCTCGCGAGAAAGAGAGGGAGAGAGAGAGAGAGAGAGAAATCCTCGCCGGCGTATCCCGACGATATCGAGGCACAATAATCGCGGGGACGAAGCCTCGCTTATAAATATGCGAATGCGCCTTCCTCATCTTGGGAGGTTCATTTTGTCAGCCGCATCAGATCGGCGGAGATCTCCGACGATCGGTGAAACGACGACGGCATATAAAGATGAATGAAATTTATGACCAGCTCGTCTTCAATCGAGTCGAGGAATTTTTCAAAGAAGTTATTGCGGTGCAACTTCTTTCTTCGATTTCGCGGTTCGTCGCCGAGAATCGAGTAAAATAAGGAAAATAAATAGTACCGAAAGTCTGTCTCTTTCTTATTCTTAAGGGAATGCTGACCATGTCTGTTTTACCATCTTTGAGTTCAAGGGCTTTTCTTTTTATTGGCTGTATAGATTGAAAAATCCTTCTCCACAATTGAAGTACTGATAATAATGAACGGGGAGTGCCGTAAATTCGTAAAAAAAAAAAAAAAAAAAAAAAAAAAAAAAAAAACAATAAAAGTTAAAAAATTACAGTGTTTTCATCGGCCTCTTGCATCAGCTCATAACAATACTTATTTAATATAAAAGTTCTGCAGTTTATTTGTGCACAAAATATGGCGCTCCCACTAGAGATGGCATGAAAGAACAATACAGAAGTAATAAAAATAAGATTAAAAACCTGTATCAAAAGATTCGTGCTTGAATTAATTATGTATATATGTATATTTGCGTGCGGAATTGATGATCGAGGTATAAAACAGCAAAAATTAGTTGCCGCTCCCCATTTATTATCATCAGTACTTTCGTTGTGGAGGATTTTTCAACCTGTATATTAAATAAAAAGCAAACCTAATCCAACTTAAAGTCGGTAAAAACAGAACTACGGCAGTAGCATCCCTTTAAAGGCGTGCCGGAATACGGATTCGGAGTTTCTCCTCGCCGATCCAGAATTACGGAGTTACGAATCGGTCAATGATCCCCGAGGTGATCAACTAGAGCGCGCGTTGCTCCACGTACACGCTTCTTCTTATCTAACTCGCTGGGTTCCGCGAACGAGTCCACGGCGAGTCCTCATCGACTCCACGCTTTTTCTCGCTGCGTCCTTCATCCTCATTCTCGATCTCGTCCCTCCTCTTCTCTCCTGCAGTTATTGCAGTCATCGTCGTCGCCGCTCTGTCGTTGCCTCTTCTTATTCCCGGCAAAGCCACCGCGCTCACGTTCCGAGAAACCGGACCGCATTTTCATCCGGGATCTGGTGCACAATGAGAGGAGAGATCCCTCGTCCGTCTCTCTCTCTCTCTCTCTCTCGCCGATCGGAGATCGCTGATTCCGATCGTAAAGTTTTTGCCGTTCGCAATCGGGCTCGTTACTCTCTCGCATCGCGTGGAAAAATGTCGATTGGATTTTCAGCCGGCGTAATACAAATATTGCGAAGATCACGAGATACACGTAAACGACGTTTTTTTTTTAGCGATGTACGTACAGTGAAAAAGATGAAAACGGTGCAGCACGTATAGATGCTGAAATGCAGAATGAACATTGAATTCTAATGGTATTTATTTAAGAGAGAAAACTAACATTATTTTATAATTTTTATTATAACTTATTAATACGCGGAGAGAATTTTCTCTTCGTGAACTAGACAATATGGTATTGCGAAAGAATTTTATAAGAGTCTTTTTGATTAATATTTATCACAATAAAAATATTAATATGTACATAGTAAAATTAATCGAACGTAGTTTTATATTTTATTGTGATAAATATTATCAGAGAAACTCTTATAAAATTCTTTCAATACTATATTGTTCCACGATCACGATGATTTTCAGGGTAAATTCTAAGAGAAAATTCTTTCTGCGTAGAAAATAATATCATGATTTATTGCCAATCTTAGATTTTAGAATAAACTTTTAATCAGATGGAATTTGACAATCTTAAATTGTATAATTCAGTTATAATTAGTTGGTTTCATTTAACAACTTAGTTCTTTCTTATGCGGATTATAGTTGAATGAGAAAATTCTCGTAAAATGTATGTTTGTTTAACCTGTAACACTGGTTGCCCGTGTTGCTGCTGTATATATCGAAACACCGGAAACGGGCTATTTACGTGGCACGCACATTTCACGCTCTCTGGTGCAGGGTATTTTTTTCTTCTCGCAATTATGCGAGAATATACCCAGCGTCTTGCTAATTCAGAACAGCAGTGCGCAGTCCGATGGACCGTTTCTCTAGTTCACTTCTTTCGCTGTATCTTTTACACATTTTCTTCTTCTTCTTCTTCTTTTTTTTTTTTACAAAAATGAGCGAATAGTAGCTCCATTACTCGGCCATCAATCTCTTGTTTCTTTTTCTTCCTCTTTCTCTCCTCCCTTTTCTGCGTTCTCTCTTCTTTTATCTTCTTTTGCTCAGAACGAATGATAAGGAGGGAAAGTCATGGAAGAAGAGGAAAGAGATGAAAGATACTGGAGGGGCCTTCGAGATCAGGTTATGCTAACTGGGCCTCCCTCGTCCCACACGTACTCGTTTATAAGCATACAGACAACTCTTCGACACATACATACGTACGTACGTACAACATAGTACGTGGAAATGCGTGGAGTCGCTTTTGCGGAATCGGTTCTCCGTGAAAAGAAGACGACGATGAAGAAAGAGAAAAGGAAGGCGAGGTGGAAGGACGACGCGATGCAACCTCGACCATCGCGAGAGCATATAAGGGCGTCTCGAGTGCACTCGCACATCATGCCTGCGTGCATGTGCAAGTGCATCCAGAAAGAACGAGAGAGAGATAGGGACGAAGAAGCCGGAGCAGCGCGTTCTATACGAGGCGTCCCTCGATCGCGTCCTGACGAGAGTGGTGCTCTGAATCGCAAATCGCGATATCGAGCAATCTCGAAGGCCGCCGCGCGGGATAATTGAAGTCCGTTCCAGAGGATGCTGCGCGGGGAGAATAATATCTTGAATGCCGGGAGAGAAATTCGAGCATCTGATGCGCGACTATAGTTGTATGCGCGCGTAAAATCACTTGCGTCGTATAAAATATGGACGATGTGGATTTGATGGGAACGTCGTAATCAGTGATGGATAAGATACGTTTAAAATGTATATCGAGATACAGATACAGAAATTAAAATGTATACAGATACAGATAGTTTAAAAGTATCTCGGATACATATCAGATACTTTTAAATTATATTTTATTATAATAAAATATGCAAAATGTGCATATTATTTTATCTTTATTAATGATTTTGTTTATATTACGACTTTATTTATTTTTGTCTTAAATTTGACCAATACTTAATAATCGCTCAACCGGTGTTGATGACGATATGTTGATAACTTGCAGTCTTGATCTTTTAAAAATTTAAAGAATTGGGTTATTCAAAAAAATATGTGAAAATATATCTGCAAATGTATATGAAAAACAATTCAGAGATCATGTTTTGTATCTATATAGACACAAATATAAATACTTCAATTCAAATGATCCTAATTGTAAAAGAACTTTTAAGTTAAATATATGTGAGGAACGAAAACAATGCCGACGTTAACATTCTTCGAGGAGAATCCACTTAAATCTCTTTCAAGATGGTATCTGAAAATTTAATGGGAGCGCATAGGAGAGAAGCATTAGGGAAAGATATTATGAGGAAAATTTTGTCTGCGTTGAAAGTTTTTAAGTCTAAGTATATACCGTTTGAAAATGGTTAGAGAGAAGGATATAGAACGAGGAATAAAAACAGAGATATGGGAGAGAAGGAAAGAGATATTTTTCCTTCCTTATCGCGATAGGATTTTTTCAGGTGGAGAAAGGAACGAGCAGGGACATTCTCGAGGATTAGGAGGCCATTAATTGTTCATTAACGCATAAACGTATGCGAACTTTTATGAACCTGTACTCTCTTGCTTCGAGATTTATACGTTTATATTTTATACCTATAACGCGGGATTAAGGTCTGCTTTCGAGTCTCTAAACACTCGCGTGTTTACGCGATTAATAACTGACTCGACTATTTTCCAGTACGGCAAATATCTTTTACGACCTCTTGAAACTCGGATTAGCTACGTCATAAACGCGGAACTCAATATTTTGTTATATAAAAAAAAAAACTCGAACTGCTCCATCTGGTTCTGTGATGCTTCAGATTTCACGCAGGCTCGGGCTCAGGCAGCCGAATGTTCGTTGGTTAGGTCTACTACGTTGTTTTTAGGTAGATGGGTCACAGATGAGAGACCGACTGGCATAACTCATGCATCGTTTTAAAAAGAGATTAAAAGGGGGATAACGGCGGTGTTTCTTACGAGTGTTATTCGCACTCTCAACGACCTTGGACCGTCTCTCGAGTAAAAGAACCGGCGAATTTTAATAGATCATGAGAATAATCTCAAGGATCAGGAACGTTCAAGTGTTTGCGCGCCTTCCGTTTGTGCCATTTTATTTATGATCTTTTTTTATTTTAATAAATAATTTTTTTTAAACATGAAAGAGCAAAGTATCTTTAATATAGCATTAATATTTTACATCCAGGATGAAGCGAAGTAATATTTATATGGTTGCTTTTTTTTGGAATTTTTTGATATATTTGAACAATCTATATCTAAATTTAAGCAAAAAAATTTTATAAAAAAATAAAAAATTTAGTGCATTATTATTAGACATGAAACTTTTTTTACATGCTATTTATAATTTAAAAAATTTTTTTGACAAAGGAGGGAGAAAGAGATTGTGTAATAATTGGCATATATTTTGAATGCGATACCTTACATATAAGAACTTGTCTTGTTAAAGCTAAAGTTACGGATATATTTCGAGAAATTATGCAGAAAACGTGACTCATTTAAATAAAAAATCCGGATATCGAAGAAATTATTGCTTGAGAAAGATTGATTTTTTTTTTGTACGCTATATTGTGAATTAAAATATAAAACTTCTTATGCGATGAAGGATTGCATAATATAATTCGCATGCATTTTCAGCACTACGTTACGTTACAAATAAATTGTTTGTAAATAACTTGTTTTAAAGCTAAAACTTTATGAAGTCTCGATAAGTTATGCAGAGGCTCAAAGTCACAAAGTCTTGGTAGAAATCGAAGGATATCGAAGAAATTATCGTTTGAGGGAGATTTCTTTAACCGCAACAGATACGCGGAAGTGTCTGCTTAGAAAGTATCACGTCGAGAGAACGATATCTCCCTTGGCGAGGACGATCTCACGATTCGCTTTTCTCTCTCGCTGCCGGAGATTGAGTCGTACCTATTGGATGGACGGGAAATTCAGACGTGATACGATTATCCCGGATATTGGACGTAGCGAAACGTGTACTTGGCATGCACACGTGACGTGCAGCGAAAATTCCAGCCTCGTAACAACCTCGGAATTTTTCGTTATGAGCTAGGTTGCGATGCCCTCTCGATTCTCTTATTGCACCGGCCGTTCATATTCTTCATATTTTAATATCATAGCGCGAAAATCTCAAAGTTGCGCGTTAACTCTCCGTCAGCAATCATTTTTTTTACTAACGTCATCAGCAAACTGAGTTTTAAGTTTACCCTATATTATTTTTCAGATTTTCCAAAAATTCAAAATAATTCTGGACTATTTGTTAATATCTCCATTACAATATCCAATAGATTTTAAAGTCAAATATTAAACCCAATTATGTATACAAAAAATGGAAATTTGCTTGTGTCTTAAAAGATCCAGATTGCTGACGAAGGGTTAAAACCGTCGCAATCGTATAAGTAAAAATTTAAATTCTACAAATATAATATAAAATTTAATATCTATAAATAATTAATCTACTTAATTTTTTAAATGGTATTTTAACTGCAAATTCCAAGTCTGTCAACGAAAGAATTATATTCATATAATGTTAAAACCGTCGCAACCGTATAAGTAAAAATTTAAATTCTACAAATATAATATAAAATTTAATATCTATAAATAATTAATCTACTTAATTTTTTAAATGGTATTTTAACTGCAAATTCCAAGTCTGTCAACGAAAGAATTATATTCATATAATGTCAAGCTTAACCCGCATGCTGTACGGGCTGTAATAAGTCCGCTCCTTTGAGAAACGGAAATAAATTCCACGAAATGTCTCTCTCTCTTTCTCTTCCGCAAAGACGTCGCGTTATAAACGCAGAGACATAAGGTACTAACGTGCGGCGGTTCGAGTAAACACCCGTCGCGTCTTATCTGCGCGATTAAGAGAGGCATATCTCTGGTGAAGAGATAAACGCGAAACGTGGCACAAACGTTGCGTGGTTAGGCACACGCACTCACGAACGACAGCTTCTCTTCGTGGCATCGTCCTCGTCTCGTGTGCATATATATAATACCATAATTAGAACTCACTTACGCGCACTATCGTCCGAGATCGAGTTCCCGCCCCGAAGTTATACATTATACGAGATATAAAACGGATACGCAACCCGGATTGCAGCGGGTTGCAACGATTTTCCAGGTTGTTGCAATTCCACGATGGCGCGATATCGGCCGATTTTTACGAGACTTGTACTTCAGCACCTCGCTCCGTTAATCATTTAATTTATTATCGGATGATCGTAAAATCGCTCGCAGCTCGTTTGCAACTACATGGAATGCATCGCGCGTCCAGAGATCCGTTATATGATCGCCATGGATGTCCGCAGAGGGGACATTTATCCCCCTTGGAATTAGTAACAAAATTAAGCTTTTGCTCTCCTTTTGAATAAATACTGGAATTTATTTGAATATATTTAATATAAAAAAAAATAATTTTTTCTCATTTTTCTATTACTGGCGACTTCAATAAATATACACATCAAATTAATTAAAATATAAAATTAAATTTTAAAAAATTAAAAAAAAATTAATTATACCCTCTTTTGGAAAAAATCCTGCGGACGCCCATATGATCGCTCATTGCTCGATAAAATATAATACATATTCGCTCGTATGTAATTCGAGTTTACGAAGAGAGCTTTCGACGAGAAGAATATCTTTCCTTTTTCTTGCGAGAGAGAAAGTAAAAAAAAATTCTTTTTAGCTTTTTTTTTTTCGTCGCGACACGCTTCATTCGCCGGCTCGGTCGAACTTTACACGATTTACGCGCGATTTCACATTTTGCCGCCTCCTCGCGACCAATTTCGAAAATTATCGGTTCCACGCGAAACCACCCACGTGTTGCTCCGCCGGCGTGAACGCGAGAGAAAAAAATCCGCGAGGTGGAACTTCTTCCACCTCGGAAGAGGAGAGAGAGATGGAGCTCGCTAAAAGAAGGAGGGTGGACCTCGAGGTGTACGGTTGCACGCGCGAAAGCGTTATGCAAGATCGGAGACCGTCGATGCGTCCTTATTTGCAGAGGGTAATTTTCGAGCGAGAAAGAGAGAGAGCGAGGGAGAGAAAAAAAGACGACGAGAAAGAGATGAGGGAAGGAGCAAATTGACGGGGATTATCGCGGGACAAAGTCGAGCCACCCACGTGGCTTGCAGAGCCAAGTGCGATTAAATAGCCGCACGTGGATAATGAATACGAAACGATGGAGCTTGAATCGCGTGGCGATCATTGATAAAACGCGACAATCTCCACCTACGTCATCGTCCCTTAAATCGGAGAGCGATGATTCTCGGTGTGTATTAACATTAGACCCTCTCTCTAGGGACGCTATAAATTTCACGAGACTTCTGGCAAAGGGCGAGGTCCTCTATACGGTCTCATTTAAGGAGATTCATTAAAATTAAGGGATTTATTAAGGAGTGACTCTACGCGACGCGATCCATCTGCGTCGCCCAAATTGTTCCCTTGTGTAGGGGATTCGGTGAACCAGCGACTGGAGTATATTAACTCTCCTCAGGTTCCATAAATTTTTGTAAGCTCTTGACACGGTGAAATCCCCCGATGTCTATACATTATTACAATTTTATTTATACATTAAAGTTAAAAGATTGGGTCGCAAGTTGCAATTAATATTATAATGGAGTTTATAAAATAAATATATGCGCAAAGTTTTATTGCATTATAATATTAATTGCAGCAACATCTTGCGCTGCCACGAAGTCTGGAAAATCCTACACCCTGTTTTTACTGAAATATACATCAAATTAACAGATAAAAATCGATCACGAATTATATAAAACGCGAAAATATTATTAATTAATGAACAATTATATTTTTCTGGAGAGACAATAAAGAAATCACATTGTTAGGACATAGATTTTTTTCGTCTATTTCTTTCGACTTAAGTGCCTTTTAAACTTTAAGAAATGGCAAAAAATATATAGAAAATATAGATATTCGTATTCTACAGAATTGGAGAAGGCTAATAATATTTTCGCTATTTTCATTACAAAATATCAAAAATAGCGTATAGCACTTTACATTTGTTGCCTGAGCAGCTCTTTTATTTTATCTAATCTTTCCGGGTCATTGCTCTCAGCAGGCACCACCGATTTATGCCACATTATTACTGTATTTATAAAAAGGTCAGCTGACGTAAGTCGCATCAGAATTAAATAACAGCTTAGACGAGCCAGCTCGGGAACTTACAACTGCAGACGCAATTAAGAGATCGCGTATCGATAAAGATTACGAGAGCCAATTAATATTAATATTTCGCCAATCAACGAAGCGAGCTCTTCGATGATATAACGGTGTCGCCTTCTTCTTCCTATCCGACCACCCAGACTTCACCGAAACGATCGATCTTGCGTGGAGACGTACATTCCAATTTAGATAAACAGATAAGTTTATTCGGCAACACGGGACATATCGACACGTCGACGCACACGCGCGATAGACAAGAGAAATCTCGGTGAAATCTTCGAAATTTTTCAAACAGTTACATCTGTTGTATACGATAAGGCTGCGATGAAAGAGAGAGAGAGAGAGAGGACGCTATTATTTCCTCCCTTTGAAGTCTCGGCGTACGCTAACGCACGTTAGTACGGCGCGTGACTCGTCTTTGATCTCTGACCGAGTAAGTAATTAGATGCATCGAGCATGCACGAAATTGTATACGCGCGTGCACAAGCGTTCTCTCGGAGGAAGGAGCCGTGCTTTATGCAAAAGCGGTTTCTCCTTCCTCCGTGGATGTGTGTGCGTGCAAATATGTTTGTCCCTTCGTTCCTATATACAGAGAAAACTTTATCCAGGGTTAAAATCTCTGAAGTCACCAGATGATAATTAAAAATGGTAGTAATTTAATCAACCAACTCTGGCTATTTAATAATCTTTATTTAATATTAGTTAATAACTATTAGTTAATTGTTTCACATTATATCATGTCACATTTTAAGATCAGAAATTAAGTTTCTATATAGAAAGTTGTGTTTTAGCACTTGATAAGGGCCGAAACCCATGGCCGAAACGTCGTAAATATTAAATAAAGATTATTAAATAGCCAGAGTTGGTTGATTAAATTACTACCATTGTTATCCAGGGTGTCTGGCGGTCAGGGAAAAAAGTGAGGAGATTTTACTATTTATCTGGATTTTTTCACATTACTCTACATTTGTGTCAATAATTTGAGATTTTTTATTAAATAAATATAAACTTTTTCTTGACTAGATAAAACTAAAAAATTGGATATAATATAAATAAAAAAGGTGATTATTTAAATAGTTTTTATAGTGACATGTTTGTTTCGATTATCGTACATAATGCAGATTGTATATAATTGATTAAAATTTTTATTTTTTTAACTTCCGAACCTTTTCATTGTTGACAAAAATATCTCAAGGATTTCATGTTTTAACATTTAATTGATTTATCATATATAGATATATGCAAATTATATATTTGGAAGAAATAATACTAAAAGTGAGGAAAAAATGAATTTCTCAAGGATTTCATGCTTTAACATTTAATTGATTTATCATATATAGATATATGCAAATTATATATTTGGAAGAAATAATATTAAAAGTGAGGAAAAAATGAATTTCTGGTCTTGGAGAAAATGATGGAATTTTTTTCATTGAGTCTGCTGGGTTTCTAAAGAGAGGAAAGGACGTTATCACATCCCGCAATTTATCGTTTACAACTTCGCCGCTTTGTCGTAACTTATATTTCTCGTGTAATCTCCGCGTCATCTCGGGATCTCCGACGGAATCTCCCGTGGATCTGGGAGACTTTTTACGGGAAATAGCACGTGCTCTCCGCGCGAGTGGCGATTTAAAGCGCCAACGCGCTTTAATCCGCTCGTTGGAAACAGAATTTAATCGGCGTTAAATAAGGCGTGGCGATCGGCGCAATTGGCTTTCATGTACGGTCTTCGCATTAATGATGCATAAGTTTTAATTATTATTCAAAGAAAAGAGCATTCCGGGAATGTGCGGAATATTTCAACGCCTACTTAAATACGTTATTATAAAGTCTAAATAAGTTTGAGATACCAAGGTGCGATAATTGCGCATTCTCTTTGACTCCATCCCACGTTTCTTATCTTAACATTATTATAATTAATAAAACCGTGTTCTTTCTCACTCTACTTACTTTTATATCATTTTCATGCTTATACATATTTAAGAAATATGTATCCGAAAAATGTTTCTCGTTTTATTAATGCATTATACATTATTTTAATACCTTTCTGGAAAAAGCATTTATATCATACAGTAGTATAATTTTACATTCATTATCACACTTTGGAGAAATTCCTTTCGCACTACTTTTCATGTATATAAGATACTGAAAAAAAAATAGCAATTTTATTTTGATCATACGTTGTCGCGAAACCTTGTATCGCGGTAATTTAATAAAGAATTGCCCGCACACGTAGTGCGCGATATTGCGGTGACGAAAGAGAGAAAGAGAGAAGGAGGGTCCAGTTCGCATAACGCAATTATCCGTATTAACATAGCGAGCCCGGTGGTCCACATCTGCGGTAGCGTGGCGGAACGTTGGGGATCACCTTTAAGTTGGTAGTAGTAATACTCAAGGTAGTACAAGGTAAGCACGGTAACGACTCCCTCTCTCTCTCTCTCTCTCCTTCTCGCCTCCTCTTCACAACGGATGCAATTTCGTCCCGGAGCGGTATTATCCCTCCCGTCAGCGCGTGGAAGAGACGGAAAATTGATAAAGCGAAGCGGGAGAACGCTACCTGCTGAAGGATCGTACGAGTCTCTCCTCGAGAGAGCGAGCACGATGTGTTCGCGATAAATGATGGGTATATCGAGTAATTGATATTTCTCATCGTTCATCGTCCCGTAACGTTCCAAGTGATATTCGATCGGGCGGGAGTGTTGCTTTACTTAATGTCGGATGAATAATGGCGCAAAATTGTAACGTTTCGAGTAACCGGATGCCGGTCGCATTTCTCTCACCGGTCCAATTCGAGGATTGATTGTTTTTAACATTGAAAGGAAAGATTTCGTAAAACATATTTCAAAACACTGTGTTACAAGATCAAGAGAGAGAAAGTGTCAATTTTTTTCAGTAATTACCCATGTGGAAATTGTGTTAAGGCTTTCATGAAATCCCTGTTAATTTTTCCTAACTTTGTTAGGGTCCTAATGTAGAAACCCAATAAGAACCCTTTAAAGTCGGTCAAGCTTTTCCATCGAGGGTTAAGTAAACTTAAATGGTTAAGTAATCAGGACCTTGATAATTGCCTTGTGAAATCCTTTATATTACCCCAAGATATATTATAATGATATTTATTTTAAAACTTAGTCGAGTTTTGATAAATAATAAGTTAACAATATCATAATTTATTTTAATAACTGCTACCTTCATCAATCAAGCTCTATCAAGACCCTTATTGGTTTCCTTATGCAGAACATACATTAAATTAGCTACTCAAAACTGATATCACCTAATTTGGCAGTAATGTGGAAATCCCTAATAAGAACTCCACGTTTAAGCCCTTAAAGGCCCCGACATTTTTTAAAGGTTGCTCTAACAATTTTCCACATTGGTAATAACTATTAAAGGCTGATGCTGTCTATTTAATTCGTTCTACGAGACTATCAGGGGAGCTATAGGGATGTTGTTATGAGATCCATTACATTCCATATTACTCATTTATCTTGAAGAATGCGCCGTAAAATCGCGCTTTCGCCAAGATAGATGTGCAGGGCGTGGCTAGTGAAAATAGCGTGAGTATATCGAAACGTAAAGGCGAGAAATGGCGGGAAAGAGATGGATGCGCCGAGAAAACAAGGGGGAGAGTTATAGAGGAAAGAGAGGAAGAATCTATCGGGATCGTTAACCAAAGGAGGAACGTACGGCATGTTCTTCGCGGCTGGCCTTTCCTTCTCTCAGCATCCTTCGTATTTTCGCTTTGCCCTTTGCCTCTTCTCTCTCTCTCTCTCTTTCTCGGCATGAAGATCGAAGGCTGCTTTACGAGGCAGTCTTGTAAGTCGATCGTTACGCCTCGATAGTGCCTCGTAGTCGAATGCATGTGTGAGGCGCGTATGGAATATTATGGCGTGACATCGCGGGACATAAAGTTGTCTCTTCCTTATATCCGACTCGTGCCCAGCGAAAAAGACAAAAAATATTCAAAGAAGAATCGAAGTAAATCGTGCCGCCACGAGCCGCCAGTCGTCATCGTGCAGGGTGGTCCACGTTTTGAGAATTCTTTCGTATTTGACAGGATTTTTTGAAGAACGTATGCGATCTTATTGCAACCGAGAATAATCGCCTAAAGAAGAATAATGCATTTTATCGGCATTTATCTTCTAACAATTATTAAATTTTATATTTTTATTACACACGCAAAATTTCAGTCGCTGCAGGACATATTTTAATATTTTATTAAAAGATATTAAATAATATTTTTTTATCAATGCGTGTATCTATATAAATAATGCTCAAGTGATTCAGAAGTTTACAAAAGACATAATAAACTGAAATTATATTTTTAGTAAACATTTTTATGACCGACTTGGTATATCGTAAGCTTAATAAGTTCGAGTTTAATTATAATATATAGAGAATGTTTCAAAAATTCTGGCGCCCATCTTTAGGTCATGTTGGCCTAAGCTGAATTTACGTGCTGCTACTGATATAAACACATGAAAAAGAAAGCCGCTTTCGACACGCTCGATTCAGTAATTATGACACCTCGCATCAACTTTTCGCACCTGTTCGCGTGTACCGGTTTTCGCATCCCAAGTTGAGGATGGAAAATCCGTACGTAACTGTACCTACTATAGTACTTTTTAATTTTTATCCCTTCACATTTTTTTTTTTCAAACTCGTTATTTTTATGCGTTTTATTTTACTTAAAACAAGGAAAAATAGAATATTTATAATTTTGACATTGAAACTTGGATAATAACTTAAATAGGAGATAAAAAATATTCATCGACTTTGGAAGTTTTTAGCAAATATAATGTCTTCGAGTTCACTTAATTAACCCATGTCTTATTATATGTTGCAGATTTAGCGGACATCAATATGTTTCGACAGGAGGGAGTCACGACTTACTCTCAGCTGCTTTTTGACGTCGCGCGGCAGCAGGTCGTTGTTGGCGCAAGGTATGTACTTTCCACGTCGCATGCTTTTCTTCAATTACTGAGTTAATCTTGCCAGCCTCAGGATAGTCGTAACTAACAGAGTGTGTGTTAACAGCGTTTAATTTGAAAATCTTTACAATGTTATTTTTCGATATCCTGAACATAAACGTATGTGGCACGACATGAATTCCTAGTACAGCGCGATAACAGCGAGAATTTAGATAAAGTCGAAAAATTCCATTTCAAAAAATTCCAATTTCGACATAAAAACAAATTAACTAACTAACGAATTCCTCGAAAAGTGAGCCTTTTACAATAAAATCGAAACAGTTACGAACATGTTATGGATAGTAGAAAAAACGTTGAAATTCGCGGATTCGATAGCGGATTTCAGCCTGTCAGTGGTTCTTCTCGATAATAACGAGTTTTAGAAAGTGTTTTGCAGAGATCAGAATTTAATGAGAAGATATTCTCGGACGACCTACTGCCTTCGATAAATATCATCTTCTCTCGATCGCCTTGAGAAAAAAAAATTCGATCGTTTGATTGTCACATTTTGACACGATAATCATGATTTTATGCTTCAGACTGACACATCACAAACTATATAAGCCTGATTTTTACACGAGTTATTTTAAACGTGTTTGAAACTCTTATAGGAATTTTAAATATTTACCTTATAATCATCTATGTCTTAACTACTAGAACGTTGTACAATAATTATAATCCTACGAGGTGCTGTTTCATTTACACTTAATATATTAGTTTCATAAACGTCGATCAGTTTTAACGAAAATTTAATTGTCTTGCGATATGAAGAGAGTCGAAATTATAAAGTTTAAGATGTATAAATAGGATACATCTTTATTTAGATTCCTCTTTAGAGAGTGTTTTGCTCGAATCGATGCGAAAGCTTCTATTCGAACTGTTCTTCACCCGCGAACTGGGCGAGCAAATTGTCGGAGAACGTGTGGCGAACGGAAATAAATAGAAAAGAAAAGAGAGAAAGAAAAGGCGAACCATTTCGCGCGTTGGCTTAGGACCGTCCTGTTATAGGACGCGCTCTTTGACGCGCGTCGACGCCACAGACGCAACACGACCCATTGAAGGCAGAGAAACGCGCTGCTGACTTCTTCGTCCGGCGATTTTCAGCGAGATGTCCTGGCGGTTCGCCAAATTGGCTAACATACGATACGCCGTCCTCCGTGAAGGCGCCGATCCATTTTCGCGCCAGACGAGACTCGACTCGCGTCTGGTCGGTTTTATCCCCCTCGTCATTTCACGACACATGACTCGCGATGAAAGAGAAACGTTCTCTCGTTGATGCTCTTTAAATCGACTCGCTCATTAATTGAGGCCGGATCGAAAAAGTCGAATCGCCAATTCACGACATGACGATCGTAATTGAGCCCGTGGCGTGTCTAAATTGCCGAGACTAATCGCAAGGGACAAATTTCACGATTTTTTTACTGCGCCATCTCATCCTCTCTTTCTATCGCGCTTTAAAATCTTAATCGATGAAATATTTAGGGATCGCGCGGCTTACAGGCGACGTGGCGCGGGAATCACGAGGACGAAATTACTTTTGGAAGTCATCGCCGGCGCAGTACGTGCTCGCGCCTAAGTAAACGCGTTTCTCGCGCGATTCATTTACTCGCGGCCGGGTTCAAATGGCGCGAAACGTGCTTGTAACATCGCGTTACTACGGATCGCGAAACTATGTTTGGGAACCCTCTATGTGCAGGGTATATCTAAAAAGTGTGAGAAATTTTAGGAGATGATTCTTTGTCGAAAATTAAGGAGGTTTCTTATTAAATTAAGAGGAAGGTAAAAGAGTTGAGTTTTATTTTTTTTTTTAATATTAATAAATATTCTTTTTATTGGTGGAAAATATCCATCAAATTTATTTTGTTAATTTATCTGAAAAAAAAAAATAAAAATTTTTATCTCCCTCTTTAGAAAAGTGTAACTCCTTAGGTAGGGATATAAGAATATATGTTTATACACGGAGATAATTTTCTCTTAGAATTTATCATAAAAATTATGGTAATCGTGAGATAATATGGTGTGGGAAGAATTTTATAAGAGTTTCTCTGATTAATATTTACCACAATAAAAAATATTAATATGTACACAATAAATTTTACTATGTATGTACAGTTTAATATATGTATGTACATAGTAAAATTAATCGAGTATATTTTATATCTTATTGATATTAATATTTTTATTGTGGTAAATATTAATTAGAAAAACTCGTAAAATTCTTCCAATACCATATTGTCCCACGATTACCATGATTTTCAGGGTAAATTTTAAGAGAAAATTCTCTCTGTGTATAAGAAACACTCTTTATTATTTTCGACAAAGAATTATTTCCTAAAATTTTTCGCACTTATTTAGATACACTTTGTACATGTATGTGATGTACAAATTATACGGCCTCTTTTCTATACACAGAGGCGAAACTAACTAAGGCTTCCACGGCTGGCGGAATCTTTTTTGCGAGACTTTCTCTAACCGATAAACACCGCTTCATTATAAGCAGGAAACGACGCTCGATATAAATATACTTATCCCAAAGTTTATATTTGTCGAGGAAAAAAGAGAAGAAAAATGTAGGAAAAGAGATCAAAAGGAAACGAGCGTGTTTGAGGTGACCTGCGTATCAAGTGGGCGAATATACCTGTCCCCACGAAATCGTATCTTAATAGCGTCTGTCATTAATAATATTCGTACATACATATGGCGTTTTATCGCGTCTCGAATGACTCGAGAGCGGAATCGGGAAACGTTCTCGATCGAGAACCATTTCACGTAGGAGACTGAGCAGCAGGCAAAGATCGAGTCTACTACCGGTTATCTCGATCGACGTATCTTGAACTAGGAGAGATGCGCGAATGCAAAGACGTTTTCTTCGAGGCTGCTCTCGTACTTTGTTCGCAGCACGCTCGCGAGTATATTGAGAAGATACTTGGATTACATTAAACTAGTTTTACAAGACTGGTCGGTCTTATCTATATCTGGCAACTGACAGCAAGTTAAATGATTAATTTAACTTAAGTAGCTTAATATATGTATAAGTAGTCTTTGCGAACAAGAAACAGAGGAGCGCGAATCTCAAAGCATTCTTCGAAATTATTCTTAATAGCAGGCTGATTTTCTTTTCTTCATTTTTCTTTTATATTTATTCTCAAGCATAGATGCGTAGCGATTTAATATAATTATGTAAACGAATAGAAAATTATTATCCAAGCTTGATCTTTTTAAACCGATAACATGCAATTTGTTGTAATAAAAATCGAATTTAAGAGAAATGACATTATTATGTTTTATTGACTGAATTTTGATTTGAGATTTAAAAAATATCGAAACACTTAATATCGAATTTCTAATTCTCGTCGCAGAAGGGTAACTATATATAACTATAACATATAAATTTAATGGCAGTAAATATGACTGGCAATCTTCCGTTATCAGATTGCAGGATGACATTCGAGCTGAGCTGATTAATGGATTTAAAATTAGCGCTGCTAATGTAGTTGTGCGCGCATATGCGCGACGAGCAGTCAGTGCTCTGCTATCGAAAAAAAATGCAGTCTACCCACGCGAAGTAAACGCGATTGTGCATATATATACACGCGCGATACGAGTGTCGCGAGATCGGAGTCGGTCGATCGATCGATCGATCGATCGATCGTTGGAAAAGGGAGTACGCCCTCGTGTACTTTCTATTAATAGAATAGTCAGTTATTAGCCGATGCCCACGCGTAGCCACGTCCGTGCGATTTCTAGAAAAATATCGATTACGGAAAAATGTGCGAAAGGCGCCTGCAAACTCACAAGTCTTCTGGTATTTCTAATTTTGGCAGATTGGATTTTTTAATTTTTTATTTGGAATTTTTTCTTTTCAACAGACGAGTACAAATGAAAGGTTTAAATATTAATAATTTTTTCTTAGAATTTTTTTTAATATATATTTTAATGAAATTATGTACAGAAATGTTAAAAAATTAGGCCGATAAGTGAAAGGAAATAGAAAACTTTAAAATGGTATGAAATAGGAGTTTGACTTAAATAATAAACAAATATATAAGTGGGCAAATTAAATTGTATTTTAATATTGAATAAAACACGGAACAAGTACATAAAAGTAATTCACTCTTTTTGCAGTAAATACTCAACCATTTTTTATTAACTTTAATACAAAGGTGACAAATTGAAAAGTCACAAACTCATATTTCATATCGTATAGTATTAAAATTAAACATTGAAAGAGAAAATTAGTATTAACAAAAAGTGTTTTCAAAGTTTGTCGGTCTAATTTTTTTATACTCTCTGTATAACTTACTTTACAAGAAATATGAAAGAAACTTGGCTAATACACTTTATATTTGGAGTAGTAGCAAATAAGTTAATAAGTAATGACATTACATTATAACTTGTTTGTATAATATTTCAATCAAACTTTCGAAATAACTGTTTCGAGATACATTTAATTTGTCTCTTTTATTTGACTTAAATTTATATACAGATGTTTTGAAGGCGAAGTGATGTACATGATGGTCTCGCATGGATATCATCTCGTGTCTTATAGCCAGGAAGTATTTCGCCAGGAAATTTCTCGCAACGAGATTATTTCTGCCGCGTTGAGCTTCTCGTTTTATTTGCGAATAGGAAACAACGGCAATGGGATATACTCGGGATAAAAGTTTTCGGGTTTATGCACGCGAGATTACTTGTGACAGCCGGTCGCAGGTGTTGGGAATTTCATAGACGGTCGCTAACGTGGTCGTATCGTATTTATGATGTTGCTCGAAGTACGAGGTGTATGAGACCTTTCTCGTTTTCCCGTATTGCCAGTTTTATCTCGTCGTCGTTTTCATATCGATGTTTGACGGAGAAGAGGAAACGTTTTCTCGAGCATTTTTCCTTCACGATTTAACGAATTTTTCCTCGTTTTATTATAATCTTCGGAGATACTCTTATCATCTCGCGATCGTGTCTTTACCGTTATGTGTTTAATTTAATTTTCAAACGCGCATTTTTATATAGGATCTCTCTTTCAGCTTCTAAATATACGCTCTTCTATCTATAGTTTTATATAAATTTAAAATAGACTGCGTGATATAAAAATCTTTGAACTGATTATCTCATACATGCGAATTAATATAATTTTTACACAGACTTCTTTTAAAATTCTTTTTATATTTCGGAGGAAAGGAATATAACATTTTCGCGAGTGAAAATTATGATTATTTTAATGAAACATTTATCTTTGCGACACGACTCATTTATTTCCGTCTAGATTTCTTTCAGCACGTGTGACGAAACGATTTCACCGCGACCGATATCTCGCATCGGTATACATACATATACAGACACTCTGTATGTGTCCCAGACCGTATCACACGATAATGGGAGATTCCTGAGGCGATTTGCAGACGATTTTTCCTGAGCGAAAACGTCGAGAAAGGTCATCATTCGTCTAATGTGTCCAATTTTTGAAATTATGTATCTTTGTAACTAAGCCTTAAATTAAAATTCTATTCAAATAAATTTTACCTGAAATTAACTAAAAAATGTAGTTTTGTTAATAATTTATTTTGACGAGGCTTAGTTTACAAAAACTTTTATTTTCAATCGTTTATAACTGGAAAATTACTGGTGCCTGGACATTTTCGCTGAGGAAAAATCGTCTTCAAATCGCCTCAGAAATCTTCCCATTAACGTGTGATACGGTAGGTCTGGGACACCCTATATACATATACATATGTATATGTGTGCACGTCGGTTCGGAAAGTTGTACGGGAGATTTTCGCGCGCTCGCTCGCCGTGACAAATCGTTACCGGGAGATTTATCTCGTAGCAAATAAGAGCGGTCTTATTTATAGGACGATGTCGATCGACGTGTCCGCCGTTACAGGTTGTCGCGTGAGATCTCGCCGGTCGTTATACGCCTACGAAACCTGATTTTGGCGTCGGCAGCCTCGCGTTTTTGCACTTTCTGAAGTCTCCTCCTTTTATTATTCAACTCGAGGAATCGCTGCTACATCCCGGGACAGCCTCCGATAACGGCCTGCACAAGGTTGTCAAATGACTGACCGCGAGTGAATATGACGATTTTTTTCTTTTTTTTTTTTTGGCACAACTTACGATGAAATCTGCTGCCATATATATGTCATGGTATATATTTACCATGGAGATTGGGTACGATGTATCTCGATAAAATCATACGCTATCTCGCGGGAATTACGTAAAATGCATACGATGTGTAACGGGAGAATTATGCATTAGCGAAAGATCATATCCTCGAATTTCTTGTCATATTTATGTGTTTTTTTTGCTTTACGCTTATCTCGTTTATAATATCTCGTTCTAAATTCATGTTCTTTAAAGCAAGTTGCCAAATTTAGAGCGAAGTAAAAGTCGCAGCGCCAATTGCTAAAAGAGAGGAAAAAATGCAAGCGCGAAGGAATAACAGAGACGTTCACTTCATCACGATCGTATAATAATTACGGGTTGCCATTTTTTTCGAGCATGCCGAGTTTTCGAGACGATATTGCTCCTCCACCGTTTCGGAAGGTCGAGTGGAAGAAAAGGGTACCTGTGCGAAGGGGTCCAAGAAGCTGGTGAAAAGTCGAGAGAATGTCACAGGCGGCGCCAGCCTGTCCTGTTCGTATACGCAATAGCTCTCTCGCTATATCCGTCAGCGATCATATACAGGGTGTATTTAAATAAGCGAAAAAATTTAGGAGATGATTCTTTGTCGAAAATTAAGGGAGGTTTCTTATATAAAAGTTAAGCTCTGATAAGAAATTAAATATACAGGGGTTGTTAGTTTCATCCTCTTATAGCGGATACAGGAAGATAAAAAAAATATTAATGAATATTAGTGGAAAATATCCACCAAGTTTCATTTTTTGGTCTGAAATTTGAGAAAAAAAAGAAAAAACCTACCTCCCTCTTGAGAAAAGTGTAACTCCTCAAGGAGGGATATAAGAGTAAATGTTTATACAAGAAACTCCTCCTAATTTTCGACAAAGAATGTCTTAAATTTTTTTGCATTTAGATTTAGATACTTATTTAGATACCCTGTATATATATATATATATATATATATATATACATTTGAACGTTTACATATATAGAATGCTCGTAGTTTATGTAATGCTTGTAACGGCCGGTCGGCGATGGAAAATGGGCGTGAAATACACATTACGATTCAGCTCGATTACATCGATCAATTGTGATTACTCGTATAGAATTAACCGCGCGGGTGTATATACGTGTAGTCATAGCGAAATATAGTGTAGTTTCCTCCGTAGGTTAGAGGCTATTCACCCGTAAAGTAAAAGTAAAAGCATTCGCTTAAACCTTTGATGCATCATGGATGAGCCCCTAGCTTCCGCGCGAGTCAATTCTGGAAAAGCGAGAAAAACACAGAGCGAAGTTTCTAAACAGAAACTTTTTTCCGTCGCATTTGCGATATTCTCGTGTTGTCGATGCTTATAACTTTATAATGTAAGGGTGTCTGCACTAGACTACAAAAGGAATAATATATTTTAAATATAAGAAGCGGCTATATAAATCTCATTCTTTAAATAAAAGAGCATTCTGAAAACTATTCATAAACTTATAAAATACTACATTATAATGCTTTTTTTTTTTAAATAAAGTATCTTTTTTATTGTAATAGAATTAACGTATTTTTTATATAAGATAATAATTTTTTTTTTTTACTTTATAATTACAAAGAAAATTTTACAACTCTTTCGCTTAAAATTAACTCGTGAAATACCGGCATACCAAGTTTAATTATCTTCACGTTAATTAGAAAAAAATACTACGCGTCGGAAAGAACCTCATTATTGAAAAGTTCGATCTTCAATAAAAACAGCTACTTCAGCGTTTGAAAATTATTCCACTCGTTAAAGCGGTATGCGGGAAGTGTTTTACTCAGACTTCTTCCTCTATGTTTTCGGAATAGAGAGGATCCCGGGAGCAATTTACGAACACATAGAAGATGTCGTTCCGCTCTTTATCTCCAAGAGAAAGAGAAAGAGATAAAGCTTTTTCTTCCCGTGCAAAAACGGCCGTGCAACGCTCGTATAGATCTGCTGCGCTGAATGAACCGGTAATGGGGGTAAAGACGGAGTCTTGTTGCGACGCCGTTCACGTTTACGCGATAGCCGGCGTGGCGAAATCACAGATTTCGATTCGGGATCACGAACGATGAGATCTTCGCGTCTCTCTAAACGGCGATAGAATTTATTATTCCACACGGCGCTGGAAGTGTTGCACAGTTGCCGCGCGACTCGTCACGATCCGCCGAAGAAGAGAACTCGTTGCACTTTCGACGTGTCTCGCATCGCGAGAGAGATCTCGTCTCTCAGATGCTGCTGTTAACTCCTCCGTGACAGAGAGAGAGAGAGAGAGAGAAGAAAAGAGAGGAAAGGGAGAGAAGAAGAGGAAAAGGCACGTCCTGTCCTGTCCGTGGATCTTTCAGCAAATATTGAACGTCTGAGATATCGGCAGGATTACAGGTATATACCGAGAGACTAGAGAGAGAGCGAGTTCTCTCTCGCCGAGTTAAGCATCCAATTTTGTACTTGTCCTTCGAGTCGAAGAGAATGGATTTGTGCGTAAGAGAACGAGGGCAGGTTAATATTATACCTACCATTTTGCTCTCTCCAAAACTTTCATAAGATCAAGGATAATGGAAAAGGGCTATAAACCCTCTTTTCATCGGGAACAAAATAACGAAATCCTTAATAAGCGGATTAATGTCACGAAACTTCTCTCGTATATTCTATGATTTTTGCTGTAAATTCTCGTCCATAATATTATACTACTATATATATTCTGGAGTCACTCTAAAATTATTCTCTCGGCATAGATATAATCTTGAGTCTCGCGTGTATGTGTGTATATATATATATATATATATATATGATTAAATGTCCTTATATACTTGTACAAGATATATTTTCAGGTTTTAGTGGTATAATATATTGCGCCGAATATTTCATGGGATTTTATGCATGTACGATTGCGCAGGACGAGGATGCCAAGAGCGCGGTGAACCATTCATGGGTATCAGCTGATAACGTCAGCCCGGTTTCACGGTTGAAATTCGCGTTCGCTCGATGCGATCAATGAAAATATCGTGTTCTTATCTTATGAACGGGGCCTGGTGGCACGTGTGATTGTGGGCTGCAACGCAGCCCACGGATTTTCGCGATCCATCGAGATATTGCATTGAAGTGCATTCGAGTCCTTCAAGGATTTACATGCCACAATCGAGAAAAACGCGTTCAATCGACAGATTAACGTCGGAAAATTGAAAAGCACGACAAGGTTTCTTTATCGGTTTCTACAGGAAAATTTTCTCTTTGAATTTACCGTGAAAATCATGGTAATTGATATTAATATGCATACATAATAAAATTAATCGATGTGTATCTTATTGTGGTATAGATATTATATATTTTTTATTGTGATGTAAAAATATTAATCAGAGAGAAAGAAACTTTTATAAAATTCTACCAATACCATATTGCCACGATTAAGAGAAAATTCTCTCTGTGTATGCACTGAAAAAATAAAAATAAAAAAAGATCGAGTAATTATATTAAACATCAAAATTAATTTATTTCGTACAAGAGATTGTTTCGTATTTCTTGAAAAGGAATTGCAACGAACGCAAAAGTTATTTAGCGCGTGGCTCAAATTTAAAATTCGATTCCCTTTTCAATCACATTCACTTGCCAGCTGTCCACGTGTATCCAGATCGTTCTCTGGCACCCCTCAATCTTGCTCTTTCTATAAATGCATACAGAGTCGGTGCACGCGTGCACTCGCTCGCTCGCGCGGCGCCACGATTTGCATTCCTACTTAATTCCCGTATGCGCCAATCGTGATGTCAACTTGCGTCCTGAAGCTTATCGAGCGGGTCTCTCTCGGGTGCTGACAGGTAATAGAGAGGCGTATCGATGGATTGGCGACCGGGTTGGTGGTCGTCTCGAGGGCAACCTTTTCCATATATCGCACGATAAAAAGAGGTTTATATATGCGAGGACGCAAGACGCACCGGCATCTGGTCCGTCGTAAATAATTATGTTTATCTCTCTGCTATGTTCCCTCGGACGATATTTCCACGGTGATGTATCGTTCGTGCGTAATCTTTTTCGCCGGACATTAGTTAGCTTCGCGTCGCGATCGCGACTTCTCATTCTTTGCGAAAAACCTGCAGGAATTCTTGTAGAATGCTGGCCGACCTGGCGGCGTTCCTTCTGACGTATCTCGAGCGATACCTAAACTCATGTCTAACTTCGTAACTTCGGAAACCTTAGATACAAGGGTTTCTCGAAAACTTTAGTATGTTAGATCAGATAATATTGGAATTTAATCAGAATCTGAAGTAATCTTATCCATTTCCGATAATATGCTCTTCTATCCTAATCGAGATTTTAATATTTCACAATATATAGTACAGCTCAAACTTTTATATACTTATCAAAACGAATTTTACATGTGTGATTTATCTTCTCCCATATTATATAATTAATTTTTTCTACGTCTCATAATTAAGATATTGCCTTTATTATATTTTTACACGCTGATCATAGTTTTTAATTTTCATATATGAGCAATTATTTCAAATATCTGACATTGCATTTTTTTAAACAATGAAATAAATGAAAATATATCATGTTAATCATAATGTAAATTAAATTAAGTGTCACGCAGTCGAAATTATTCTATCGAAGATGGTTGACATTACACTATAAGCAGTTACTCGGGTTGCTTCGATATTTTCTGAGCGAGCTAAAAGTTGAACACGCTTTATTATCCAGTTACTTATCGCGCAATATTTTCTCGCACTTGCGGGTTTCACGGACGATTTTATCGCAATGGTGTATACGCGGCAATTAGCATTTCCTCGAATCGAGTTGCGATTTATCGACAGACAGCATCCTTAACTTGTGTACACGTACACATGTCGGAAAGTACACAAATTACATTAAGTCGATTTCGATTCGCCATGTACACGCTGATTAAGTAGCTCTTTAATCTACCTCAAATACTGCGCCAATTAATATATAAGTGTATTAATTTATAAATATGTACGTGTAATATATAAAATAATAATAATATAAAATATTGCTGCGCGTAAAATGCTTATAAAAGATACTTATATATTTCACATATCATACTTAAATTTTATGGCTTGCATCACAATGCACTTTTACCGAGTTATGAAGTTGATGTGAAAGCCTCTCAAAGTGATGTATAAAAAGTTGTATGTATGTTGCATTTATTACTTAATTTAAATCGCTTGACGGCGAATAAATTTAAATATTTTGCGACAGAATGAGATTCTTTCAATATCTCGCGACAGGGGCTTCAAACGGGAGAACGCAGGATTGACGGGAAACGAGAAACGAGGGCACGTGGAAAATCGATCGGGTAACCGCGTCCGAAGTTAATCGTCGCAGGAGCCATCGCGCATGTCCATCCTCGCGGTTGTCACGTCGCATAATAAGTCGATTATTATGAAAGCACTGGACAACCTGTCCCCTTTCTTTCTCTCTTTTTCTCTCTCTTAGTCTCATAATTTTCTCAAGGCGCGAATTACGGCCGCGCATTGCACAGCCGGCACAATGGTACGACGACCATCATCGCGCTCGTCTACACGTCACGAGAAGAGGAAGGGAGACCAAAGAGGTATTTGTCCACTGAGCAGGAAGTAATCTGTTTCAATGTGGCCACTCGGCCAATAAACAACATACGAAGCGTACCTACCTACTTACGTTCACGACTCACTTAGGCTTATCCGTGGGATTAGAGCGATAACAAAACTCTTCTCAAGAGATTGAACTCGGGTATCAAAGTAAGAGAATTTAAATGAGCAGAACCGCATTTCTATATCGACAATTTTTATAGACTACAATTTTACGTAATTATTTTAGCGTAATATTTCTCCATTTTTTCAGAGAAAAAATTAATTTTCTTTATAATGAACTAGAAGTAAGTCGTCAGTATTAATAAATTTCTTATTATTTCTCCGACCAAACTGACCATCAATTTGATTAAAATTTGCACGACGTTTCGACTATCGGTTCTGGTCCTTATCAAGTGCTATGATTTCTATATACAAGATAAGATGTTAACGGTTGTTATTTAATCGCATTATTTCTTCATAATGTTTTTTCTCTAGAAAATCATATAGCACTTGATAAGGATCAGAACCGATGGTCAGTTTGGTCGGAAAAATAATAAGAAATTTGTTAATACTGACGACTTACTTCTGCTTCATTATAAAGAAAATTAATTTAACAATATTTTAATGTATTCTTTTGCAATTTTGTTGTTCTTCTTTTTGTCAAAGAAAAAATGACTTATACATTACTTCTTTTTATATATATATATATATATATATATATATCATCGTTATATTTCACACGTCGGTTGATATACGAGTCATTTATCTTGAAAGTGGTATAAGTCGAGAGCTTTGCCGATCTTGTCGAGGTAGATATATGAAGATTATTTATACCTGCATCCTATTTAAATACATTTATATTGCAAAAGCAATCGTGCGCCACTCTCGGAATAAACGATGCGTATGACAATACGGACTTGTATCTCGTTTACGTTCTCGCGATCGAGGTGTCTCAACGTGTCATATGGCGACAGTAACATCGGTTCGCTTTACTACCCGCCTACTTCGCACGCGGGATCCCCATGTTCTAACAAGAAAATATGAGAGACGTTGATTGACGCCCGTAAAACTCGGTGCGATATCCAACCGCACCGTTACCGTAAAATTGGGTCCCGCGCAAATCCCGTTGTACGTGATACAGCAATGTAATACAAAATTGATTGCAGTCTACCGTATCTTCAATCAGAAAAAGAATCACAACAGCTAAGTGATGAAAAAATTTCATTCAAGAGACAAGTTTCTTTTATATACATATATTTTTTTAAATTATACGCAAATGTGTGGGATGGAAAAGTAATCCTGCACTTTTCTAGCACTCGATAAAGCACTTTGTCACGCACTTCAGTGGAAAAATCGATTATTATCGAAAGTACTAATTGCATCTGTACAGAGAGAATTTGTTTCTTAGAATTTATCTTGAAAATCATGGTAATCGTTGGACAATATGGTATTGGAAGAATTCTTTAAGAATATTAATATGTACATAGAAAATTAACATAGTAAATAATCGAACATATTTTATATCTTATTGTTGCGTATAGATATTAATATTGTGTTAAAAATATTTAATCAGAGAAACTCTTATAAAATTCTTCCAATGGCATATTGTCCCACGATTACCATGATCTTCAAAATAAATTTTCAAACAGGATGTGTACTCCCGGGAAACTGGAAAACTTGGAATTCTCAGGGAATTTGAATACTCACGGAATTTATTTTGAGCTCAGGGAATTTTAAAAAAAATTGCTCCTTTGATTTTATTTTCAAAAATACTTATTAAGTTTATATGAAGTATATTAAAATATATTCTATTATAAATTTTCTTGAAAACTTAAATTTTACCTGGAATTTGAGCAAAAGTTTGAATAGTCACGGAATTTATTTTGAACTCAGGAAATTTTTAAAAAAATTGCCCCTTTGATTTTATTTTCAAAAATACTTATTAAGTTTATATGAAGTATATTAAAATATATTCTATTATAAATTTCCTTGAAAACTTAAATTTTACCTGGAATTTGAGCAAAAGTTTGAATAGTCACGGAATTTATTTTGAACTCAGGGAATTTTTAAAAAAATTGCTCCTTTGATTTTATTTTCAAAAATACTTATTAAGTTTATATGAAGTATATTAAAATATATTCTATTATAAATTTTCTTGAAAACTTAAATTTTCCCTGGAATTTGAGCAAAAGTGCCTGAAAAATCATGAAATCCTCAGGGAATTTATTTACAAGATTTGAGTATATACACCCTGTAAAAGAAAATTCTCCCCGTGGATTTTCGAAGTCTGCGATTTCGTGTTCGCGGACATATAACTTTGTTTTATCGGAACAAAGTCTTATATATATATATATATATACGCGACTGGACAATCTCCCTCTCGTTCGACGGCTTCTTTTCCGCGACATAACTCATTCGTGCCGCGCCCGCGACGACGACGGCCTTGTGGTGTCGCCAAAGACGCGAACGAAAGAAACAGCGTGGTATCCCTTCGGCGGGAGTGTCCCGATCCGCGAGAGCATTACGCGATTGCATCACGTTGGGTTTGCCGATATACATAGATAGAGCGACGCGATCCGGCATGCACGGTGCCGGCTTATTAATTGGCATGCGCAACCCGTCGGCCTGCCCGCGCTTGTGTACTCCACTTAAATAATAATTACCTGCTCCAAGTATCGCGCGACGCGGGCGCCCACGTAGGCGCCGTTTATGCTTCGTTGCGGGTTCCCGAGTCGCTCTCGAGCAGCCGGTGCGAGGAGGGAAAGAGTTTCGTGCCCGCGGAATATATTAGATCGTTATACAAGGTGTTTTTCGTAGGTAAAAGTCTTCTCGAAGATTTCAGACTTTCAGAAAAAATGTATGAAAAACTATTTTCTTTCGATGATATTTTCATTTGAATGTTTATTATTGTGCAAACAATATTTAAAGTTTTGGAGATTGATATTTATGTATTTTGATTACGTTAAATTCTCGAGGAATCTCTTGGTGAGACAAAGAAAGTATCACTTCGTATTAGAGCATCTCGCGGTATCTCAGATCAGACAGTATTGATCAAGCAGTTGAATAGGATTATTAATAGAGAAGTCTAATGAATGGCGCGAATCCGTGGCCCGGAGTATCGAGTAAAATGCAACATGACGAACGATTGTTATGCATATACGTCGGACGCACGATAAATTGCAAGCTGCGACGTGGCAATCGTATATGAATAAATTAAGTTCATCGATTTGACAAAAGGTCCGCGCGGAATATCGAGTGCGTAATTATCGACACGTCGAATGAAGAAATACTCGTGCATTTGTATTTCCGCGACGATATATACGTATGCGTGCGAAAGCGGTGTCCCTTGAGGAACGAAGATTGCAGATTGCAATGTTAGAGAGCGAAAAGGTTGTCGGAGGCGAGCGATTTCACATGTATAACAGCTGAACTCTTCTATCTGTCAAATAAATTAAGATCAATATAATTCACTAATTGTAAGACACGGATATACAACTTCTAATTAAACCCTGTTACAAATTGCTAGTGGGAAGAATTTAACGAGTTTCCCCATTTTAATTTTAATGATAGACTGTATAATTAATCCGAAATGTCAATCTTTAATTAGATATACGCGATGACAGTTTCTTCGAGTTAAACCTTTTTTTTTTTCATTACGGATCAGTGAGCAGAATCGCGATCGCGCGCTACTTCCATTTACATAAATCGCTACTTACAGGAACATAGACAAGTATTGAGTTATCCATCGGTAATCTACACTACACTTCCTGTTCCTGTCGTAATCGTCGTTGTTTTCCTCGTCTGGGGAAAAAATAGAGATAATTTCAGATCTTCACGGTCGTTTATAAATCGATAATAATTTACTTTACTTATCGAGTTTCCCTTGCGGCGATCTACAGCTACTCGCTGTCTTCCGGCACTGAGTTTGTTACATATACATATATACGTTCGGTAAATAAAAATTGCATCGTGTTGATGGATGAGCCGATAGTAATTTATCTTTCAAATATCGGGCTTTTTAAATAACTAGTAGAGAAGTTAATTTTTACGATACTTTTTTACGTATTTTAAAATATTGAAGAAAATTTTGAAGCGAAATAAAGTTCTACGTATGTTCCAACGAAAATCTATCCAAAGTTTCCGATCGGATTAAATCTGACGTTACATATAGGAAAGACTTTTTAATCTATCGATGACACGGAACGTGTTCACCGAGCGATCTCGCGTACTCGACTCGGCCAAGTACCGTCGTACGCACTCGCGAACATACGTACGTATATGCGTGAGTATATGAGTCGCATCTGAGTCAAGTGGGCTGCCGTGGAATGTCGTCCGAGGAGTTTTCGAGGGCTCCTCGAAGTCGCTGTCAAACCCAAGTACGCCTCCGTGACTTCCACGAGTGCCTCGACGAGATCGGCCGCGAGCCTCAGTAACACCCCGCGAAGTGAACACACAGAAAACGACGTTACTTTTTTTTTTTTTATCTACCGAACACTTCACCTCACCTTACTTCACCTCATCTTTCGCGAGCGGTCGCATTCCGGAGAAGGTAGCTGCACACGTCTTTTGCATGAAACCACCTTTCTCTCTCTCTCTCTCTCTCTTTCAGATCAGCTGTCTGCGAAGAACCTCTACTTCTATGAATCATTAATCATTTAGCTTTCTTTTGTCCGTTTTAAATATTTATAAAGACATTTCGTTTATTAATACTTCCTCTATTAACATTTAATAACAGAAGAACCTTTTTTTGGATTTAGTGTTTCTATTTAATTCATTAGCAGGCGTATCATTTGTTCAGATTTATTGACTCGTGTAAAACTATATATTTCAACTAGGCTTCTTGGCTTAATTTTTCATGAGAAATTTCATTCCTTTGAAAAATTTAAATCCTTAAATAGGATATGTATAATATATATCGGCGAACAAATTTTCTGACCATGTTGATTTCGTCCATACATCGTTCTGTACAAATTTTTTTAATCTGTCTTTGCTAAATTTAATTTGTATTATTGTATTCCTTATATTTTTCTTTTTTATTATTAATTTTTCATGTTATTTTTACTTTTGTGTTGATATAAATACTTTGTTTTTTACTTGCATCCGTTGTTTATTAGAAGGAGTATTTCCTGTTAAATTAAATAAATATTTAAAAAACGAGGAATGTGAAAATCAAGATTTAAAAAGTTTATTTGAAAGAGAAGTATAACTGATATATGATATATAATTTTCTGCCCCGCAAATACCTATAAGTGATAAAAGTTAGAGATCTAAAGAAATATAATTTCAATTTATTTCAATAATCTATAATTGCTTATGTCTTGATTTGCCCGTGATATTATTATAAACCATCTATCTGCGCCAATGAATATCGAATACTACGATGCATTTAAGAAAGTAAAGGATGAGAACTTTTTCCCTCTCGCGTTAATGTGATAAGCAATATCGCGAAGTTACGGTGATGCCTGTAAATGCACTCATTTAGATGCAGAATACGATGCGCGATACGTGTTTATTAGCGGATATAATTGGAGTGGCGCAATCAAGCGTGCCGTCGCTTGAGGAATTCATGAATATAGTCGGCATCGGGAATCGCAAGCGAACTTCGCGCATAGATAGACTCTCGGAGAGAGGCAGCATCATTCTCCGCCGACCGTCCTATGAATACGACGATACGATGTCGTCTTCTATGAGGGAAATCGCCGCCGTCGTCGCTGTCACTCGTCGCAGCTATTCTTCCTCGATTTAAAATTGAGATACGCATATCGAGATGTATCGCCAGTTACATTCCTCATTACCCGGGTTCTACGTGACTTTCAATCAGACGATCTAGTAACATTTTGATGAAATCCATCCAAAGTTGCGAAAGTTGAGTTCCCTTTAGTGGAGCTCCATTAAATCTCTTTTTTGAAAAACCTGAATTCCCGATTCTAGACAGAAATTGATTTATTGCATTTAGTGAAAAAATATATTGGCTAACAAAAGGCCCTGACGACTTTGACGGATGTTGCTACCAAAAATGTCGCGAACGCGACAGGCGGAGACAGCCACGTCAGCGGGGTCTTTTAATGGGTTAATAGCGTATGGGACGCGCTTAATGACACGCGGAGAGCACGCGATGATGGAGATGTAAATAAAGTGTGTCTTTTCAGAGATAATTTGTACCGCTTGACGCTGACGTCGCTTACGGACCTGGAGCACGCCACGTGGTCCGCGCCGGAGGACAAGGTCAACACCTGTCAGAATAAGGGCCAGAGCGTCGAGGATTGTCGTAATTACGTCAAGGTGCTCCTCAGCAACGGCAAGAGCCTCTTCACCTGCGGCACTTACGCCTTCAGTCCGTGGTGCGCGTGGCGAGAGGTGAGTTCTCGAAAGGAATCCGATTCGAACGAATATTATATCTTGTCCGTAATGTATAATGAACTTCGTGTTATTTTTTTCTTCGCTCTTTTACTTGTCGCGGCTGTCACCGTCGCGCGATGTCAATAAGATCAGATTACCGTCATTAAGCTCGACATTATATCCTCGATAACGGACAGTATAACGGAGGTTTTCGCGGGCGTACTTTCTATACGGTAGCAATAATTATGATCGCAGATCGAGAATATAACGAGCGTGACCAGCGAGATGTCGGGCGTGGCCATGTGTCCGTATTCACCGCATGCAAACGTCACGGCGCTTCTCTCGATGGGACCTTCTGGCGGCCTCTTCGCCGGCGCGTCGACCGACTTCTCCGGAGCCGATCCTGCGATCTACAGAACGCTGGCGTCGCCGAACCTCAGGACACGACAATACGATTCCAAGTAGGTTTCATAATTTAAGAGGATGCTTCATCTTCATGCTACATTTTTTTTTATATCAATCTGTCGTTTTAACTTATCTCAATTTTTATATACAGAGATAATTTTCACAGAGAGAATTTTCTTTTAGAATTTATCTTGAAATTCATGGTAATCGTGGGACAATATGGTAATGGTAGAATTTTACAAAAACTTCTCTGATTAATATTTATCACAATAAAAAATATAATCTATCATAATATGCTTCATCTTCATGCTACATTTTTTTTATATCAATCTGTCGTTTTAACTTATCTCAACTTTTATATACAGAGATAATTTTCACAAAGAGAATTTTCTCTTAGAATTTATCTTGAAATTCATGGTAATCGTGGGACAATATGGTAGGAAGAATTTTACAAAAACTTCTTTGATTAATATTTATCACAATAAAAAATATAATCTACCATAATAAGATATAAAATATGTTTGATTAATTTTACTAAAATAGTACTTCAATAATTTTAAAATTATATTATAAAACTATATCAAAAACTTATGAAAGTGTTTTAAATAGAATAGATGCCAAATAAGTGATAAAATATTTTATATAAATTTTATAATGCAGCATAATATTTTCAATACAGCTTGATCGTTCGTTATAATTGTAACATGCAACATGATCATTTTTGGTTTATTATCAAACATAATATAACCTGTAGTAAATTTTGTGATAAAATATAACAAAAAATGCTGTTCGTGTAGGATTAATAAAAAAATTATTAAAAAATATACTCCTCAAAATAATTAAGGGATCAAAAAATTGTCCAAAAAATAGGCAAACTGTATGTAGCTGCAACTTTGTTTCGAAAAATGAGAATTTAAATTTTAAAAAAGGGTTTTAAAGTTTGAAATCTCTACTTTCGAAAGGTTACAGCTTTTTTCATTTTCTTTATTTCTGAAATTTTTTACATTTTTAAAACCCTTTTTTAAAATTTAAATTCTCATTTTTCGAAACAAAGTTACAGCTATATCAAGTTTGCCTATTTTATCGAACAATTTTTTTGATCCCTCAATTATTTTGAGAAGTGTATTATTAAAAAAGTATTTTAAATATTAAAAAAAACTAACGACATCAATTATACTATGGTGCAAGATTGTTTCGTCTTACTTATCGCACCCGGAATCATGTTTTCTCTCGCGCTTTCCTTTTAGGTGGCTGAACGACCCGCAGTTTGTCGGCAGCTTCGAGACGGAGGATCACGTGTACTTTCTATTTCGCGAATCTGCCGTGGAGTACATCAACTGCGGCAAGGTAAGATCAATTCCGTACAGAGGAGCAAATCCGGCGTGACGTGCGTGCATTTTCCGTCATTCACCCGCGAGACACGCGAGGAGCCATTTCACGCGTGCGATTAGCGATCTCGTCTTCTCCGAGACTTTTGCGTCAGGCATATATAATTAACCGCTTACGGTGTTTGTCGAAACGAGCGACACGTCGCGGCATTTTCCTCTCCCGTGGCAGAAAAATATCATCTCCGGCAATCGTGATCTTGGTTCGCGCGATGTTTATCATTTTCTCAACCTATCGCCGCTCAAATTGCCGCCTAAGGGATAGCTTTAATAAAATATTCCGCATCCGGCCGCGCGAAGATGTATCTTGATCGTGATCACACAAGCGCGAGGTCGAACTCCGCTTCAATATGATTAGATGAATTTGTTAAGCTACTTGAGCGACACAAAAGTTTGAAAGACATTAAAATAGTGTTAAAAATTTTTTAAAATATTTATTACATTTTTTCGAACTTTCGGTTTCATTAAGTGGATCTTTAATAGATATGATAATGTGTGCATTGCAATTAAATCTTGTCCAAGCTCACTAATCGTACATCGCGATTACAGAAAATCTACTCGAGAATAGCGAGGGTTTGCAAGAACGATCGAGGTGGACAGATTATGATGAAGGACGTATGGACGACCTTCAGTAAAGCCCGTTTGAATTGCTCCCTTCCCGGCGAATTTCCATTCTATTACGATGAGATCCAAGGCGCGGCTTATCATCCGGAAGAGGAAATCGTTTACGCGACCTTTACAACGCCTATGTGAGTATCGCTCAGCGATGCGATTAATTCGCAGGCGCATTAATTGTCATCTGTGTTTATGTCTGTGCACAAACTCCAGGGAGATGCAAGAGACGGTAAATGACAAATTGATTATGCGAAACAAATGTTTGTCTTGTGTATATGGCGCAAGTTGTAGATTAAATATTAAATCTGTAAATAAAGCTTGTAGATCAAGTAAGCGTTACACCATGAACAACAATCTTCATTCATTTTAATTGAGCAATCCAAATTTAATTTGTTAATATGATCTTTTGGGTTAAAAATCATGAGTTTTATTCATTTTATCATCCATGCGATTCATGAAATTTTTGTAATTATTTTTTGTATTTAAAATTATATTTACTCCAACTTATACGCTCTTCATGCTTGATCACAGTGGAATGTGTATTTCGAACAAGCTTGGAAGCTGCAGTTTCTCTTCCCCGGTGAAGCGATCGGCTTTAATGAAATTCTTTTTTCTCTTCTTTTTTCCCGCCGCAGTAACGGCATCGCAGGCTCGGCGATCTGCGCGTTCAACATGTCGGCGATCGCCTCTAGTTTTAACGGGCCTTTCAAGTATCAGGAAAACGCGGGCGCCGCCTGGGAAAGGAGACCGGTCGCGCATCATAATCGACAACGTTGCGGGCCTCCGTCCAGCACCGCGCCGCATCAGATCATGGACAATCAGCGGTACCAGTTGATGGACGAGGCGGTCCAGAGCACGATGCTGGGTCCGCTGCACACCGCGACCCTCGAGCGATTCACCCACATCGCGGTGGACGTGACGCCGACCAAGCTGCACCGTAGCGTGACGGTCCTCTATGTCGCCACGGTGACCGGGCTGATCAAGAAGATCTCCGTTCTCCCTAGAACGCAGGAAACGTGCATCGTCGAGGTTTGGGGACCTTTGCCCTCGCCGCCGATGACGTTGCAATTCCTCAAGGACACGCAGAGCCTCTACATCGGCATGGAAATTGGCCTCTTGCGGTAAGACGATGGACATTATTTCCTTAGAAGTCGTGGAATTCAAAATTCGTCTCTCTTTCCGTTTATATTTCTTTTCAGTTATGATTGATATTGCACGTTATAAATATAATATATAATTAATATTATAATCAAATTGTGAATCACATTATCTAAAGTAATAAACACATTGTTCGATTGTTGATTATGTTTAGTGTAATAAATGTGTAAAGAAATATCTTTTTATAAATGTTTCGCTTAAATCATAATGTCTTTCGCTTTTTAGCGTACCTGCCGTTCAGTGTTATCGTCATCGGAACCGTCAAGCATGCCTGAACGCCCAGGAGCCGTATTGTGGATGGAATGAGCATCTTATGAAATGTGCGCAGGCACCGAAACAGAATTATCTCGCGAATCATTGGCATCAGGAGGTCACCAAGTGCCCGGTACTCACGGATCCTGTTGACGGAGGCTGGAGCGCGTGGAGTTCTTGGTCGCCCTGTCAACACGGCACGGTGGAACAATCGTTCGAACACGGTCACGTTCACTCTCACTCGCAAGCGTATGATGCGGAGGTTGGTTCGACATATTCGTCGAGGATATCTTTGATCTTGTTTAAAAATAAGCTGGAATATTGACAAGTTTATCGGTCTTTGACATTAACTAGATACAACTTTGAAATATGTGTGCTATTTTTAATTACGAATATTTTTTCTATCCATGAAAATGACGTTTTAAATCCGTTCTACAGAAGATTGACACGTGCCAATGTCAGACCAGAGAATGCAACAATCCTCCGCCGCAGCACGGTGGCGAGAGTTGCACAGGTGCACGCGTCAGAGTAACAAATTGCACCGTTCACGGCGGCTGGACCGCTTGGTCAGCATGGTCGGAATGCTCCCAGACTTGCGGTTTCGCGATTAAAACTCGCCGGCGAACCTGCACGAATCCGGCTCCCGCGTTCGGCGGACGCGTTTGCGTCGGTTACGATCACGACGATAACGTGTGCATCAACCAGCCGCCTTGTCCTGTCCCTGCTAAAGTCACTCCGCCGCCTCAAAGCGGACAGTGGTCGACCTGGGGTCCCTGGCACGCGTGTTCGCGACCGTGTAATGGCGGTGAGTATACTTAATAACAACATTGATAACATCATTGCATAATAATATCAATACAAGAATTATCTAAGAAGTGTTTAATGAAATATCTTGAAGAATTAAAGATAACAGCGTCTTGTCGATAACAGCGTTTGTAAAATCAACAATTTACATTTTATAGGAATACGTATTAGAAAGAGAACCTGCGACAATCCGTCGCCAAAGAAAGGTGGCGTAGAATGTCCTGGATGCGATTTTCAGGCAAGTTTCAATATCTCGTAAAATAATATAAGATAGTATAAGATAAAATCTTCCTTTGCTGATGTAGTTTTAGAATTTTTCTAGATAAAATTAGGTTGAAATTGCTTGACGAAAATGAATTTTTCAGATTGAGGATTGCAACACTTACCAATGTCCCGAGACGAGACGGTATACTGGATGGACTCCTTGGTTGGCAGTGAACGCCAGTTTGCAAAGTGGCAGTACGGGCTATCTGGAGAAACGTTTTCGATACAGCTGCCGCGCGCAGACAGATGATTCATCAACCGTGCGAGTGCAACTTGCCAAGGAGGAGGAGCGCTATTGTAGAAACGATGGGTCTTGTCAAAGAGGAAAAGAGGCGGATGAGAGCGGTTGGGGCGAATGGTCCTCCTGGAGTCCATGCGATCGTCCTTGTGGGCGGGGTACTCAACATAGAGTAAGTGTTTGTCGTAGTTTCATCGATGTCTTCCAATATGTAAATGTAGCAAGAATTTTTTTTAATTGTTGTTTATTGATTTAATTTCTTCAACTAAATTAATAATTAATAAGTTAAAAAATTTATTGGTCACAATAGTTTATTAATGCAACAAATTTACAAAGCATTGTATTATATCCAAGTATGAAAGTGAACATGTGCTGTGTGTTTATAGACGAGGCAATGCGAGTTGCCATTATGCGAAGGTGGTCCCACCACGCAGAACAGAGTTTGCAATTCGCATCCGTGTCGCTTGAATCCCAACGATGACAACATGGCGGAGGGTCAATGGTCGTGTTGGACGGACTGGTCAGAGTGTTCGGTGACTTGTGGCGTTGGCGTACGCACTAGGACGAGAGAATGCCTCGGTCCGGAAGGCTGTAGCGGTTTGCAATTGATGAAGGATACTTGCGAAATGGCCAGCTGCGAATCACTGATTGGTTGGGACACGTGGTCGCGCTGGACCCCATGTGACGGCGATCGTCAGCAACACCGAAAGCGAACATGCCTTCAGAACGGACCCGGCATGTGCGAAGGGTTGAGTCACGAGATACGTGATTGTCTTCCGGACTGCATAGACAACGGTGAGTTTATTGAAATAAAAGTTTAAAATGTTTCAAGAATTATATCTATAGCTATATATGTAAAACTGATTTATAAAAGATGTACGATACTGTTTCTTTACTACGATATTTTTGAAACGCAAAAACTGATTAAAGTATTATTAAATGTATTCCAGATGTAAATGCTTTGCCTTCAAGTGTGGAGAACGCGGGCGTTACGGTGGGTGCAGTGGTGGGCAGCTGCGTAATCGGTTTTTTTATCGGCTTGGCATTAACCGCAGTTCTGTGTTTTTTCTACTTGAAACGACGCAAACCGCGCATTCCAGGGAGTCCGCATTATATCAGTAAACAAAATCCTTATGTCACTGTGCCGTTGAAAGAGGTAAGAATGCTGAAGGAGCACACTCGGCCGAATAATTAAGCATGTCCTTGACACAGATAAGAAACTATTAATTGTTACAGGTGAACGCAAAGCGACAGCCCAGTTTTTCGGGCAGCACCAACGGAAACGGGACTCTACGTATTAAGAATAATCCCAACGTTAACGGTCTCGGTAGTCCCAAGCTGTATCCGAAGAGTCTCGATTACGAATCTGCCACCTTGAAACGTAACAGTCATGGTCAGCAACATATTCGTGCCGATCCTGATCAGGACAAGTACTACTGAACGAACCACCCGCATAAAGTAGTGCGTCGTGCTTGATTTGTGTTCTGGTCTTTTGGATCATGTGTGATCTTCGTGTGATTTATTTATACGATGAGTCATACGTAACGTTGCTGACTTTGAATGTTAATTCATTCCACGCATTTGGCAGCTACATATAAACTTTATCGATTGATTAGTGTTCGAACGTTGAAAGTGACGTGTGTGTGTGACTCGAAGATGGACTTCCGCGTTACAGGAAGATAACTACTTAATTAAATTAAGGCGATTAAAAGGATGCCTGTCTACAAGACTTTAATGTTCTTAGCGTTAAGATAAGTGATATACATGTTCTCCGGCGCATTTGGGAGTTAGCGACAATAGCGCGATTACTGCGATTCAATATTATGAACAAAGATTAAAGGAGTCGATACGTATTTTGATAAGGACATGACGATGTTTTTTTTGCAACTGTTGCAGTACAGATAGACATGCTCATAATCGATGCATCGTTTTCGGAGCGACGCAATAACTCGGTGCAACCCGCGGAGAAAGTCATTGTTTCAAGAGATTTTATAAGAGTTTATTTTTGTTTCTGTATATATATATATAGATATATCCCTCTCTCCCGCAAAAAAAAAAGAAAGAGATTAAGAATGCAAACGGACAAAATCGAGAATTTAATCCGCTCACATCTGAGCATTCGACTCTTTGATTCATCTGTACAAAGTTTCTCATAATTCTTCATCCCAATGAATTTTCACAAGTCATATACTTTATATAATGAAATAAAATTATTTCTGCAAGAGAAAGGAAAACAGGGAAATGCGTCTATTATGATTAGACGCTCAGTTATTAGGATTAATTGGAAGTGTTGTACAAATACAAAATGTGTTATATAGGTACATATATAAATACACATACACACACAGACACATCTTGAAGAAAAAAAGAAAGTTCGCTCTTTATGTTTTTATTTAGAAGAACTATCAAATATTTTATATCGAATAATGTAGTGCCATGATATACGGAGTTGTATATAAAAATGCATCTTCTTAAATATAGTTTTATAACGATGGAACAAATGCGTACATCATATGCGTGTATAATAAATGTGTACGATGAGCACACGTTGAACGATGATTGCGTTTATATTGGCTCACATTGAGTCACGTGTATGCATGCGACCATTAGAATAATTTGTTTCCTCTTTGCTTGCCAAGATGAGCGAAATTTTTCATTAGGAACTCAGAAGAATGTCTTCCAGAACGATAAATTAAAAAAATTTTTGATCACGTGTTAAGTATCTCAATGCTGTGGAGAGAATATAAGACAATATACGAAAAATGTAAGAATGCGAAATTTATAATATAACGACGTTTGATGTTATCTTGTTTAAGATAAAATATTGTTTATTGTCAAGGTCACGTGTATATGCGATTAATAAGTACTGTATGCGATGCATTTACCCTCGCACTCGTTTGCAATAAAGACAATATTCTTCTTTTTAATGGTTCTACGAATTTATATTTAACGAATATTCTTATATTTCGACAAAAAGAATGAGTTTTTAATATCTTGTATTAAGTTTGTGAACAAAAGAAATTAAGATAATTTTTTTATAAATCTGACGCAGTTTTTTGGATCTCTTTAATAACGTGATCCATGGACGATTCCGTAGGCGGTGGTTGACAGGTCACAACCATGCGAAAGAAATTGCCACACTCTCTATGCATTAAAGGTGTATAACCGATCATGACAGATCCGTCCAGAGTCAGACGTTTCTTTATCTCAGTTGTCATATTGTATATATCCTGCCACCAGTTTGCAGTTTCTGGCTTATCACGCATGCTCGAAGGTATATACCTGAAATAAAATTCATAATATTAATCGCGAATTTCACGATAATCAGTGAGATTGCTTACCAGAAACAAATGGTGCACAACTCAAAATCAGGCTGCACCAACCGGAAACCAGGAGTTTCTCGAATTTGTTTCAAGAAATATTTTGCACAGTGCATTGTCTGATCCACCAATTGTCCAAGACCTATTGTGCCGCGAGCTTTCCACATTAACCAAAATTTCAGTGAGTCGACCTTGAAAAATATTATCAAATGTTATGAATAAAAAATATATATATACATATATATATAATTTTTTTTTTTGCTCAAAATGTAAATGGTCATATAATATTCTAATTTTTCAGATATCTTTTTTCAATCTCTTGGATGAATTTTTGAGGTTTTTTAAAAGTAAAATCTAATTTATTATGAGATTAAATTTAATATAATATATTGGAAAGCTAATGGTGATTACCTTTCTGCCGCATTGCACGCTTTTATTACCTGTGTCCCAGCTAACATCGTAAAATTTATCTTGTTGGAAAAGGTAGTCCGCCTGATAACAATTCGCTTTGTACAATATTTTTTTGTCACCTTTGACCAGAAACAGTGAGCATTGTAACGGCGCTCCAAGCATCTTGTGCGGATTCCAGGCAACCGAGTCTGAGCTAAACCGATGACGTCATAAAAGAACAATTCTTTTAAAAACAAAGCAAATTGGTCCGTGCCAATAAATTCGTTTCAAATGAAAATGTTTCCAACGCACGAGGAAGGAAAGTTAGCTTTTTGCACTTTTTTTCATGAATAACAAATATTGTTCAACATGTCGTTCAGAGAACAAAGGTCTTTCAATAAAAGAATGAAAAGATATATAAATACAAAAATTCAATTAAGAAGTAGGCTAACGAGAGCCAACCACAAAAACGAAAATCCGTCTCAAATCCTCTTTATTTGATTCGATGACTATTCAATTTCGATTGTTAATAATCGCTACGTCAATTTTGAACACTTGTCACTTTCCTTTCTCGACAGCGCTGATAAAAAAACCAATTACAAACAATTCAATGCCGCATAGTTGTGATCGGTATCTCTCCGAAACCAGCAAACTACCACCCAGACAAGCCTATAAGAGATCTCTGATTAAGATTATGTCGCTTCTCGAGCTAACAGCTCTCATACTATTTATACGAACATCTACGTGGAACCAGACCGACGCGTTGCGACAAGCCTCGGCGATTTCCTTCAATGGATCGATAGCTCCAAGCACCGTAGTACCTGCAGTAGCGTTCACAAAAAAGGGTAAGCGTCCTTCATTCTCTGCTCTTGTCATAACTTTTTTTAGGTCCTCCACATCCATGCGACCATACTCGTCCGTCTTCACCTGAGACGAAAAAATGTATTCTCAAAAAATATATTCTGATACAATTAATGAGTATAATTTGCGCAATTAATGGACGTGTGTAATTATTAATTATAAGAAGTTGATCTAAATTGTTTGAATTATTTTTAACGTCAAAAATAATAAATGTCTTGGATTATATAATTATAATATTACAAGTTTAGATTCTGTAAGCCCAGAAATATTTTCTACGAACTAAGAAAGAGAGAATATTACATTAAATTTTTAAATAAATATCTTATTAGATATTAAAATTAAAAAATAGAATGATATTACTTGATAAAAATATAATATAAATTATGGATATAATATTCAAGAGATTAGAATGACATTACCTTATAAACGTTATCGGTGCCTATACCTATCCAATGGGCAGCTTTCAAGATCGAATAATGACCGTCTTCGCTGGTGAAACATGCCAGAGGTTTGTCCATCCAAGAAACACCCAATTTCTTGACTTCCGGTACCTTTTTATATCTGGCCAATATCATCGCATACATATTTGCTATACTGCCACCCGGACTCATTATACCATCAGCAGAATCCGCTGGATAATGTAGCAGTTCTAACGCCTTCGTTATTACCTCGTGCTCTATCATAGTAAATACAGGCGCGACTTCATATGTATATCTGGCAAGAAAATATTCTCAATATAATTGTATGTTGTTTATTTATTTTTTACTTTATTTTTAGATAGCATTATTTACAACTTGTTAAGATCATTCAGCAGAAATGAAAGCGCTGTAATTTTATTTTTGAAATGAAATCAAACTTCTTCTGGCGGTGATAAGGATTTAATATGTTATTTGTGGTTCTGCGATAAGACATACGTCGTCTAAAATGCAACTTAGATTAGTAACACTATCAGGTACTTTGGGATAGTTATGTAATAATTTTGATTATTTATCGCGTTGTGCCGAAAGAAGCAAACTTTGTTATGTTTCACAAACATGAAAAAAATATATGCCTATTATTCTTAAGTATTCCTTAATGAAGCGTGATAATACTCTTACTGGCTAGTGTTTAAGGCCTCCGTTATCCAGGAACCAGCTAGCCCATACTCGTCTAGACCACCGTAAAGTTGATTATGAAAATGCGGGCTGCTCGTTTTCACAGAGTATCGTATAATCTGACGTATCAACGTCTCGAGTTCCTTCTCGTTTGTTGCATTTTTATCCAAAGAAAGTGAGATCGTACTCTATACACAAGTAATATTTGATTAATGAAAAGCCATTATTATTCTATTATCAAAATTAGTGTTCTATATCACTAAAAAAACTAAATAATTCGTTAATTTATTATTTAAAATAAAATTATTATATCCGATTATGCCAATTAAAAGATTGATCGGAGGAATATTTTTTATTTTTACATATTACTTTAATAACAATCAACTTCGAGTGATGATACGTTGTCATGCATGTCAAAGTTCCTCGAGAAAAGAGACGATTCGTCTAGCGGACATTGCACATGATGATAACATGATATTATTGCAATCATTGACCTCGGAAACTTTTGCATTTCAATAATCATATCGCGTTAATAAGTTTCTTGAGCAAATATTCTATCGTATATATTGTGGAATATTTTTTTCTTCTCAGAATCTTGTCACTCTTTATTGTTGTCTACATCGATTACAAGTATTTACGAGATATTGATTAGATATGGACAATATATATAAAATAAAATAGATGATGATCTAATAAAATTTATACATTTTTAATTAATCTTTAATGATTCTTGTTACAAATTTGATCAAGAATAGCATGTTAATTGTGCATCAAGATTGAATAAAAAAAGTATTTAAACAAAATTTGAATTAAGAATGAGAAAACAAATATTCTGTCTAAAGTAAATTTTAATAATTAAGAAATTCAATGTAAATATTTTCGATTTTTTTTGTTTTTGAATAACGCTATATAAATGTTCTGGTCATTTTCAAACAGTATTGACCTTGTCAGAGCAATTGATACGTTGTTAATCCATTTTGATTGTTTTTGTTACTAAGACCGTTACAAAAAAAATATCAAAGTTATAATTGACAAATAATTGACTGTTACTTTGAAATAATAAAATCTATTCTTATTTCTACGTTATTTAATTGAGTCTGGTGAGATTTATTGTTATCACACGCAAAAAGAATAGAAATATGATATAAGACAGACATTTTTTTAAATGTATAAAATGATGATAAAATGACGCCGATAATAAAAATATACGAATACAAATGCATTAATATAATATTAAGATAATAAAAATTTACATCTTGGCGGGAATATAAAAAAGATTTACTAAAAATTCAAATACAACGCAATAGCGGATACGCATGAGATTGTACGAAAACTTTGTAACGTGATAAATGAAATTAATATTCACCTGTAATTCTTTGGGATGCAAAAATTCAACCACACGATGATCGCCGGATCGATCGAAGACATGTTCTTCTTTGAGAATTTTCAAGATATTCTCCAGCGTCGTGGCAATGTTGTTGATGCTTAACTCAGCCATCGCGGAAAGCATACTGCCGGAAAAGGTTCGATCTGTTCCCCTCCCGGGATGCGTATAAGAATGTTACATTCACTGAAGTAAACGTACGAGTATACCCAGAGCGCCTCTAGTCGGCAGCAGTCGACTGACACAGATTCTCGATTACGTCGAAATATACAAAGATGTCGATAAAAAATAACATGTGCGCGATTTAACACGTTAAAAAATATTGAATTAAAAATAACATTGAAATAATATTGCGTTATAAATATATACGATTATATATTTATAATTCGATATTATTTCAATGTTATGTTTTATTCAATACTTTATATGTACCTATAGGGAGTTCGGCAATAGGTAGGATAACATTAATTTAAGGAGTGATTCTACATGATAAAATAAGATGAAACTCAAAAATAATATAATTGTAATGGAGGTTTCGATTTTTAATTACAAATATTTAAAAATCGTATCAAAGGTGCCTGAAACACAACAATTCATCGATCTCTGGTGTGCTACATCAGTAAAGTCATTGTCAAAATACACTGTGGATATAGTACTATATAAAATATACTATAAATATAAGGATAATACAAATATTATTGTAAGATGTGCTATAATCATTAAATGTTTGATAACAGTATTACATAACATTCTACACTCACTTAAAAAAAAGCGGTACACTTAAAATTTGGAAAAATCACCAAATTTCAAATGATGATAACATTGTAAATAATAAAGGTAAAAAGATTTCTAAAAAATAAAAATAAAGCTTGGAATCTCTACTTTAAGAATCTATTTATTTCAATGTAGCGAGATATGTTTATTAAAAAAGGCAGATAATAAAACAAAAACACATAAAATTGAAAAATAATGTCCGAGTTTGCCAAAGCACATGATGTGAGTCAAATGTGGCAACTCAATGGGATAAGAAGCATATGATAGTACAGAGTTTCCCCTTTAAAATGCTTTTTTATTCATCTCGATACGATGATTTTTTGCAGAGTTATTCGCATTTGAATAAAAAGGCAACTTTTTACTTTAAATGCGAATAACTCTGCAAAAAATCATCGTATTGAGATGAATAAAAAAGCATTTTAAAGGGGAAACTCTGTACTATCATATGGTTTTTATCATATTGAGTTGCGACATTTGTCTCACGCCATGTGCCGTGGTAAACTCGGACATTATTTTTCAATTTTACATGTTCTTGTTTTGCCATCCGCCATTTTTAATCAATTTATCTCGCAATATTGAAATGTATAGATTCTTAAAGTAGAGATTTCAAGCTTTATTTTCATTTTTTAGACATCTTTCTATCTTTATTATTTATAAAGTTATCATCATTTAAAATTTGGTGATTTTTTCCAAATTTTAAGTGTACTGCTTTTTTTGGAATGAGTGTATGTTCTATAGACAAAAACTCGTAATTTGACTTTTATATTTTCTGTCTTAATATATTATAAAATGTATATATTATAATATTATAATGTACATAATAATTTTTAAAAATTATTTTTACGTGTATAATTAATATATGAAACTATAAATGTAATGTTGGTTGCGTAAAAGTTCAAAAATGTATTTTTATACTTTCTTAGAGGTTCCGTTTTATATTTTCAGTTTATTACATCATCGTAAAATAAAGATAATTGTTTCCTAAAGTATATTTAATCAAATTATATCAAAATCATACTAAGATCATGACAAAATTGTGTTTTTTCTGATTGCACGCGATGGCGTAAGAGATGGTGCTATAACGTCGAGAGGTAACCGAGGTACGATACCCTTCATGGAGGCCCATTGACCTTCACAAAGCTCGTGAAAGGTCAGACGCAGCAGCGATTGACCACTTAGGATACCAGGGCCTCTGCAAGTTGCACCAGCCCCAAATTCCCAGATGCTCCAATTTTCCGTTAATATCAAAGCTTGTTGTATTTGCAATGGATTGGTCAGATTCGCAAAGCTGGCGAATCTTCTTCGCAGCCAAGAGGCGATATAAGAGGTACGGCAGTCGCAGTGCCAAGGATTTCGACTCAAACGTATTTGTTGTATCATCGATATAATGTCCAAACTTCCAGCTGGCAAAAAAGAGAGGTCATTTGATTCCAATTGCCTAAAAAATACAATATAATGATTTATAAAATTGAAGAAAATATTACATCAGTCTTTTATTAATTTAAATTTCTTTGTAAATTATAGTTAGTTGCAGTAAATAATTAAAGCGGATATTCACAGATTGCAACTTTATTTATTTATTTCAATTTTTAACAATTATACTTTTTATATTATTAAAAAAAATTAAAAAATTAATCGTTTGATGTGAAATTCAATTAAAAGTTTGAAAAATTAAATATTAACTCACAACTTCTGCAATCTTGGCGTATCCTCGAAAACTCCTGATTGCACTATTTTTAATCGATTAGATTGCAAGAAAAGAGAGGTGACATTATACAATCCGCAAAAGACGCCTCTTATTAAGATTTCTATACGATTGCTATAGAGGATAAGACGTTCTAAAGACATAGAATTGTTAAACAATCCAAGTGGCAAGTATTTTATATGATTATGTCCTAGTCGAAGTTCTCGAAGCGCTGTCATGCTGAGAAAGGCTTTTGTATCAATCTATCACAAAAATCAAAATTATTTATTAATAAGAGAGAAATAATCCTTTAAAATATTATTATAGAATAAAATAAAAATTGAAAATATTAACCATATTATAAGGTACATATTTTTTATAAGGGAATATTTTTACTTTTTTACGCTAATATATATGTGTATTATAGAATGTCATGATTTTAAAAACAAAAGAATCATAAATAAATTTACGATATTTACACGAGATATTCTATTGTTTGATATTTCCAGAAGTTCTAGCTGCACAAGAGCCGACAATAAGTCCTTAGATATTTCTGTTAATCGATTATCTCTCATATCCAACTCTTTGAGAGAAGTTAGATTTTTTAATATACCATTAGGCAGCTCTCTCAGACGATTTTCCTCGAGTCCAAGGCGTCTGAGATTAATCGTATCTCGGAAAATTGGAACGGGTAATTCGATTAGCCGGTTTTTACCGAGCAACAGTTCCTCGAGATTTCCGAGACCACGAAACGCGTTAGGAGATAACGTTGATATGCGATTAGATGAGAGATCCAATAAAGCCAAAAGTCTGTTCCTCAAGAAGAGATCTTCAGGCAAACTACGGAGTTTGTTCGATGACAGATCACTAAATAAAATAATATTAAATATATATATAATTTAAGTTTCACATATACATACATATTTATAAAATATACCTAATATTTTAGATGTTCAATTAAATTAAAAAATATCTAATTTTTCATTATTTTATAATTGATTTCTTGTAGCTAATAATTTGACTCCTTGGAAATTTGATCGCAATTTTAAGTTAGAAATTTTTACATTTATAAATTTTCGACGTAATTTTCGATGTATATTCAATTTTTATAAAGATTATTTTTTGTTATTGTTAAATGTCTGACGTACAGTATTCGAAGATTCCTTAACCCGAAGAACTGATTTCGTTGTATCTCTTTCAACAGATTGTTACTAAGCCTGACATTTGCGAGACTATGCAGCGACAGGAACAAGTATGCTGCTAAATGCTCGATAAAGTTGCTGCTCAGATCTCTATAATTCGTGATCTCGTTAGAAATCTCATCTCGCAATCGTTACTTACATCACTTACAAATGATGCAGCCGCGTCATGTTCCTAAATGTGTCTCTGTGTAGAGCGTTAAGCCGATTATTCCCGAGATCCCTAAAACGACATGTCAAATAATCTTCACTCTCAAAGCATTTATGTTGAGACTGAAGTGGATATGTATTCTTTATGAAAAAAGTCAGAAATATCTATTCTAAAAAAATTGCAATAAAAGGATGAAGAGTAAGCTTTAAAATATGCATTTAAATTACGGCATTTTAGATTGTTGTAAGATACTTATACAGTTTCAATACATCGGCAGGAACCAGTTGTATCGGAGGTAAATCAAGCAAATCGTATCTCCAACAGGACACCGATTTCACCTCTGGTATGCATTTGCACGGTCCTTCGGCGCAAATCTCCCAGTCTTCTTCCCTCAGACCGATCTGCCAAACTGCGAGAGCATTGAATGTGCTTCCGTGTAGTTCGCCACTATTATTGAAAATCACACAAGGCTCTTACCCGGCTGCTCGACCGCTCGCAGTCTTCGCTCAAGACTCGACAATCGGTTCTCCATCTCTTCAAAGTTCGATTTCGATAAATGTTCCGTACCTGCGTTCACATGAGAGGTTTTATTTCAAGCTTCCAAGTTCCTCATTTTAAATCAGGCGATAGGAAAGATAACAAATGAATTATAGCTTTGCAAATTTTATGCAATTAATTTAGCCTTTTTTTATATATAAAAATCTCGTTTTTACAATTAACTTTTTTTCTCAATTTTTAAGAACTTTTGAAGAAACGTGAAACAAAGCGTATAAACTATACAAATAATATTTCGTAATTTCAGTATATGTAATAATCGACGATGTAATGCATAATTATCGACATTTTATAAAACTTTGAACAAATAATTTTTTTCATTTTTCTGGTATTGATTTCTATTCAGATATAATTTTCGACAATTATTTAATTCGCGCTATTAATTACCTGTAAATGTCTGCGTGGTTGTGGTCGTGCAGATGTTTGAGACTAGAGGATACGTTTTCGTCTTGCACAACAAAAAGAAAACAATTACACAGTAAAGTTTTGAAGATAAATCGGTCATGTTACGCATCACCCGGACCAGATGATGACACATTGTAGGTGGGACAAAATACACCAGACTGAGAACGCGGCCGTCATTCTTCATAGCGCGGGGTCGCATCCTTATTATCTTCAGCATTGATTTAAAAGATAAACACAGTACAACGAAGATTGACGAACAATGGTCCCGCCCGTACAAATTACGCTCTAACATGCACCGTTCATATGTGCTTAGCAACACAACGCTTCTGATATTTATGAAATTCATTTTTTTTCAGAATCTTTCTAAAGAATAATTAATTGTATAGATGTAATCCATTTTAACATTACATAAAGGAAAGAGTAAAAGATATAATTAAATAATTTCTAATATTACTATATATTTACTTTATGTTTGTTTAATTAATAAATTTAATAAAAACAAATAACAATCATGAAACAAGATCTATAGTAAAATATAAAAAAATACTTTATGAGATATTTAAATTTAAATAAATATTACAAAAATATATCATAATATTAATAAAAATATATCATAATATCTGATTTTGATCATTCATATGCGCCTCAAAATTTTAGATACAAATATAACAAATAAATAACAAGAATTAATTTTATTTTAAAGTAAACGATGCAAATACCAAATAATTTACATCAACTAAATAATTTAAAAATTTCTGAATTACTAAACGGAAGTACAATACATGTCTCAAAAATATTTTAATTAAATATTTGCATCCTTTACAATATGAATCTTTATAAAACATAACTTCCTGCATATTTTAATCTTATTATACACATTTCCACATACAAATACACACATATTGAGATGTACGCATCGCATTTTCACTCAAATTGGCGTTAAAGAAAGCATAAACCAGGACGTTGCCTATAACGCATAAAATATACCTTCACTTTCCCTTTGCAGAAAATCACCACCATAAGTAAGTACCATTGATTCCATTAAACAAAAGTTTACAACTAGAGCATTCTTCGCCACTTCAATGTGATTGTTTTCCATTAGGCACAAATTTATACGTAATCCTAAATGTAAAACTTTTCTTTAAACAAATAGAACAAGAGACAAAATATTTTCAATCTGACATGTATAATTAATTTAATAAGTAAAATAAAAAAAAAAATATATATATATATATATATATATATATATAATATTTATTATAAATATATATATATATCTATTTTTAAATATGTATATTTTTTATATAAATTATTTACATTATATTTACATTATACAGTATATTTATAAGAAAAATTAAACTTTCAAATATTACCTATGAATGCAAGAACAATCGTCATCGTCACGAGTTTGATTAATATAAAAAGATTGAAGGAGTCTTCCAAATTTTTATAAAATTCCATTAGCTTGCTGTGCCTGTTAATCAGGCGGATAAACTTTTTTCGATAATTTGCCTCTGTGTTTGGCTTGTTTACGAATGTCTGAAATTTGTTTTTGAGCACCTCGAGCTGACCAGCGAGATGCATGGTGATGTTGAAGAAAAAACTATTTTCGAGAAATAGCACCGAACACCCTATAACTTCTTGCACAAGTTAAATGGCAAGAATTATAACATATTGCGAACCAGTGATCGATTTACTCAATGGGTCACATGGAATCGAGAGTATCCAATTTATTGTATTAGCTGCACACCATGAGAATACAAAATATAAAAATAATGTTGCTTATGTAATATCTAAATATACAATTGCATTTAAGAAATTAAGTCAAGGAAAAATAATAATTTCATACTATTTAATAAATTCGAATCCGTAAAGAATATCTGCTTCAGATTGTTAAATAGAATTACTAATACGTAAACAGAAAAACATCCATAGACCGAATATAGTAACATAAGAGTCAGTACTTTAGCTCTGTAAGCATATTTTTTCATAATCTTTCGAGTTTGTTTGTTATTCTTAATAGACAACCAATCGTCGATAACACTATATATTAATGTTTATATTTAGTTTTTTTTTACTGAGACCGATACACAGATATATGTTTCATGATTCCAAGCATCCCGACCACGACAAATAGTATATTTTCTAATAGTATATCTCCTATATTTGCGTTCTGATTGCTCGATGTAAGATCAAACATCACATAAATATACGTAAAATACGTTATCGATATAAGACTTTATTGATGCAACTAAATAATTTTAAAATATCTGAATTACTGCATGGAGAAGTGTATGTCTCAAAATACTTTAATTAAATATTTGCATTCTTTATAATATAAATTTTTATATAATATTGCTTTCTGCATACTTTAAATCTTATCATATACATACAAACATATTCACATACAAATTGACACATATTGAGATGTACGCATCGCATTTTCACTCGAATTCAAAATTATTTTGTTAGTAGTGCTATTCGTAGAACAGAAATATAAAAATATGTTGTCTTGAGGATGTTCTTCATTGTTTCGTGATTAACGTAGAAAAATTTTCCACCAGTAAATCGAAACGGAATGCTTGACTTCATCATTGCGAAGTGCATGTCCTTCATCAGCGTTAAAGGAAGCGTAAACCAAGACGTTGCGTATAACATATAAAATATACCTTCACTTTCCCTTTGCAACAAATCACCACCATAAGTAAATATCATTGATTCTATTAAATAAAATATTACATCTAGAGCATTCTTCGCCACTTCAATGTAATCGTTTTCCATTAGGCACCAAATTATACGTAATCCTAAATGTAAAATCTTTGTTTTAAAAATAGAATAGGCGATAAAATATGTTCAATGTGACATGTGTAATTAATTTAATAAGTAAAATTTTTAAAAATATACAAATATGATATTTATATATTTATTATATAAATATATATATATATATATATATATATAAACATGTATATTTTTATATAAATCATTTACATTATATATACATTATATACAGTATATTTATATTTCAAATAAATTTATGCAATAAGAAAAATAACACTTTGTCATATATTACCTATAAATGCAAGTATAATTGTCACCATCATGAGATTGATTAGTGTACAAAGATTGAAGGAGTCTTCCAAATTTTGATAAAATTCTATTAGCTTGCTGTGCCTGTTAATCAGGCCGATGAACTTTTTTCGATAATTTGTCTCTGTGTTTGGCTTGTTTGCGAATGTTTGAAATGTGTTTTTAAGCACCTTGAGCTGACCAGCCAGATGCATGGTGATGTTGAAGAAAAAACTACTTTCGACAAATAGCAACGAAGCTCCTATAACCATTTGAACAAGTTGAATGGCAAGGATTATAACATATTGCGAACCAGTGATCGATTTACTCAATGGGTCACATGAGATCAGGAGTATCCAATTTGTTGTATTAGCTGCACACCATGAGAATACAAAATATAAAAATAATGTTGCTTGTGTAACATCTCAATATACAATTGCATTTAAGAAATTAAGCCAATAAAAAATAATAATATACCGATAAACATAGAAACAAATTTTATACCATCTAATAAATTCGAATCCGTGAAGAATATCTGCTTCAGATTTTTAAATAGAACTACTAATACGTAAGCAGAAACACATCCAGCGATCGAATATAGTAACATAAGAGTCAGTACTCTGGCTTTATAAGCATATTCTTTCATAATCTTTCGAGTTTCCTTGTCATCCTTAACAGACAACCAATCGTCGATCGCACCATTAATGTTTATATTTAGTTTTTTTTGACTGAGACCGATACACAGATGTTTCATGATTGCAAGCATCACGCCCGCGATAAATAGTATAGCTTCTAAGTTTATATCTGCGTTCTGATTGCTCGATGTAAGATCCAACATCACATAGGGTATTATCATAATCTAAATAATAATTTTTTGACTTAAAAGTTTATGTACGTGTGCGTAAATATTGATAAGTATAACAATAAGAAACAATTTTTGTAGTATATAATAAAGCATAAAATAGCAGATAGAAATTAAAATAAAAATTAGTAAAAAAGAAAATCTATTTTTTCACTATTATAAAAAAAGTCTTGAAACTATTTTGCATATGTTAATTCTCTTTTCTCATGTATATTTCATTCAGTTGACATGCATTAACGTACCTGCGCAATAAGACAGAAGCCCCATCGTATCCTCGTGAATAGCGTCTGCGTTTGCAATGGCCACATGCCGAATATACGTAAGAATATTCTATGAATGGAGAAGACATAGGCGATGTCGTCGTTCCAACGTTCGGTCGACATGATGGGATAGAAACACCTCGAATGACTGCCCCATTCGAAAGCACTTTGTTCAGTAGTTGTAAATAAAATTTTGTCAATTTAATGTCGTTCAATTTATAGTTATTTCATCAAGCATTATCGTGTGAATTATCAACCGTGTGTCGTTAACTTATTACCTCGATTAACTTAATATTTTATTAGTCTGTACTGTGAACTAATTACCTCGATGAACTAATATTTTATTAACCTGTACTTTGTACTCTTTTTAGGCAGGTAAGATAAGTGTGAAAAAATATCGATGTCTCTCTCTCTACACTGCCAATTCATGCGTAACAGCGAAGAATTTGATAAGGAACATATATATTTTTATCCACGTGTCGATTAAAATGTACAATTGCGCCTTTTGACATTTATTTTATCACAATGGTGGTAATTATAAACATTCATTCTTCGATTATGCTATATTCTTTTCTAATGTTTGGCAAAAAACATTATCGATATATCATTCAAGCCTGTTGATGCGTATACAAAATGAAATAAATAATGAAAAGAAAATTATGCGCACAATCAAAGATATCTCAGTCACAATTTAAAACCGTGTGTGATCAACCGTATTATTTTTTATTTTTTTATCTTCACTCTGAGAACGAAGAGGTAGGAGCCTGTAGCTTTCAAGATCTCTTTGAAGGAAAATAAATTCATAGGTAGGCATTTTCCGGTTGTTATTTGATGAGGAATCATTCTTCGAAACATTACCATTGGCAGATTTTTCATTATTTTCACTTTGAAATCGTACCACTGATTATCGTAAGCACTATACGCGATTTTTTTTACTTATAGATTTCATTTGATGCCAGCGTAGCAATAGAAGTACGGTCGCACTAGAATATTCAAAATCAAGACGTGTTTGATTACTGCGATTTTATTATTTATTGTAATCTCAACGAAATTAACAATTGCATGCCTAAAAGTAAATCTTAAAAAATTATATATAAATATATGTTCTTATATTTGTGTCAATAATTTAATAATATATAATATTTATAGTAAAGTCAAATATAAATAGAGAGTATTATTGTGTTTATGAAAAATTTTGAACTTTAAAGAATTTTTAAATATTTATCAATAATAAGTTTAGCAGCTTTCAATGAATGGACAAGTTTGCTTTTCGAACTTCTTTATCTTCGGAATATTTAAATGTTTTTACTTTAAATTATTTATTTTAATATTTTTTTTTTATTTCTTTAAAAAAATTTTATTAGAAATTTTTATTTAAAGTCTCAATACATTAAGTTTTTTAGTATTTAATGTTTTTTATATTTTTATAATTTTAAATTTTGAAGCAATAAAATAATGAAGTTGTATAAAAAACCTAAATATTTTATAAATTTAAAATATAAGACAGGCGATAAGAGCCGATCACGGAAGACAGTGCGTTATCTCAACAAAACTAAATTTTTTCATTAGGATTAAATATCTGTGCACCAAATTTTACTTGGTCACTGCCAAGATTTTAAAATATGAAATAATCTCATATATATTTGAGATTTAATTTCAATAATCCTTTAACCCCCCTACGGAAATAAATAAATGCAAGAGAAAAATATAGATTCGAAAGTCGCTGAATCGGGAACTTTTGGATCTATATTTTTCTCTTGCATTTATTTATTTCCGTAAGGGGGTTAAAGGACTATTGAAATTAAATCTCAAATATATATGAGATTATTTCATATTTTAAAATCTTGGCTGTGACCAAGTAAAATTTGATGCCTTGTGCACAGTTATTTAATCCTAACAAAAAAATTTAGTTTCGTTGGGATAACGCACTGTCTTCCGCAATCGGCTCTTATCGCCTGTCTTATACTTTAAATTTATATTTATATGACAGAGCCTTGTTAAACTCTTAACTAAATATTTTAATCGTAGATTACAATATGCAATTATAACAATATATTAAAATTTCTTGGATATATTTCATTAAATTGCATTGAAGGTGTTTTACCTTTTTTTACTTTTTTTATCCATTTTTAATCTTTTATGGTTTAGCTAAATTAAAATTGCATATTTGTTATGTACTTTAATGATAGTTTATTTATATAAGTTTTACCTTTTTTTACTTTTTTTATCCATTTTTTATCTTTTATGGTTTAGTTAAATTAAAATTGCATATTTGTTATGTACTTTAATGATAGTTTATTTATATAAAAAAATATAGCTCGATATCTTAATATTTATGGAGTTAGAGTCCCCATTTTTTAAAAAATTTAAATTGCATTAAAATTTACAATATCCAAATTTTTATAAAAATGACAGTAAATAAGTACGTTGTATTGCTTTAATTGTTATTCAAATTGGAGCGCTGTAAGTAAAATACTTTTTGAGATAATTTCCACCAGATATTATGTTCAAAAAATATATTACAAAAATATATCATAAAATTAAAGAAAAACTGAGTTATTGTTTGATTAATAATAAGTGTAAATATCTATGAGTTTGATAATTTATGTGCCTATGAATAAATTTAGACATGAATATGATAAATAAATAACAAGAATCAATTTTTTTTTAATTGAACGGTGCAAATGCGAAATAATTAACATCAACTAAATAATTTTAAAATATCTAAATTACTACTTGAAGAAGTGCATGTCTCAAAAATACTTTAATTAAATATTTGCATTCTTTACAATATAAATCCTTATATTAACATTGCTTTCTGCATCACAGAAAAAACAGTATTCTTGAAAGAATGCAAATATTTATCCTTAAAACAAAGTGCAAAATATTCTTGGTTGACGCTGAAATTTACTTATAAATATTGCAAAGACAAGTGACAAGTGAGCATCGGATATAAGCGGTACTTTCAAGTATATATAATAATTCTTAGTTCAAGTGTAATTAAGTTTGTTTTTACCATATGCGATTTTTAAAACAAGAATAAAATCTTAAGGATAAATATACTTCACACACACAAACTTATTTATTATGAAGTCAAATAAAAATTTGTGATTACAAAGAGCATTTTATGCATAAATCAATTAAATAGCGTTCAAGAATAAAAATATACTTGAATCAAGAATTCCTTTTATTCTGTGATATTTTAAAACTTATTGTGCAACCGGCGCGCGAAAAGTAGCCCTTTACGCACATGATGGAATTTTAGAAAGAGCTCCCTTTCCACGCACCGATCACACAAAATATTGTAGCCAACATGTGCGGGTCATAAATCGGCCGATCGCGCGGATTGTCACCCACGGCTTCGCCTCGTGTGCCAAACGTTCGCACTATCAGCCGATTTACGATCCCCCGCATTTGTTAGCTAATATACTATTATATATTGACATGTACACATTGCATATTCATTCGAATTAATTTGTTACTAGTGCTATTCGTAGAACAGAAACATAAGAAGCTGCTGTCTTGAGGATGTTCATCATTGTTTCGCGATTAACGTAGAAAAATTTTCCACCAGTAAACCGAAACGGAATGCTTGACTTCATCATTGCGAAGTGCATGTCCTTCATCAGCGTTAAAGGAAGCGTAAACCAGGAAGTTGCGTATATCGCATAAAATATACCTTCACTTTCCCTTTGCAAGAAATCACCAGCATAAGTAAGTACCAGTGATTCTATTAAATATGAGTTTACAACTAGAGAATTCTTCGCCACTTCAATGTAATTGCTTTCCATTAGGCACAAATTTATACGTAATCCTAAATGTAAAAACCTTTGTTTTAAAAAAAGTACAGGCGACAAAACATTTTCAATGTGACATGTGTAATTAATTTAATAAGTAAAATTTTTAAAAATATACAAATATAATATTTATATATATTATATATATATATATATATTTTTTTTTTTTTAAATATGTATATTTTTTATATAAATTATTTACATTATATTTACATTATATAGTATATTTATATTTTAAATAAATTTATGCAATAAAAAAAAATTAAATTTTTTCATATATTACCTATGAATGCAAGCACAATCGTCACCGTCACGAGTTCGATTAGTATACAAAGGTTGAAAGAGTCTTCCAAATTTTGATAAAATTCCATTAGCTTGCTGTGTCTGTTAATCAGGCGGATAAACTTTTTTCGATAATTTGCCTCTGTGTTTGGCTTGTTTGCGAATGTCTGAAATTTGTTTTTGAGCACCTCGAGCTGACCAGCGAGATGCATGGTGATGTTGAAGAAAAAACTATTTTCGAGAAATAGCACCGAACACGCCATGACCGTTTGAACAAATTGAATGGTGAGGATTATAACATATTGCGAACCAGTGATCGATTTACTCAATGGACCACATGGAAGCAGGAGAATCCAATTTGTTGTATTAGCTGCACACCATGAGAATGCAAAATATAAAGATAATATGTTACTTATGTAATATCTCAATATACAATTGAATTTAAGAAAATAAACCAATGAAAAATAATAATATACCGATAAATATAGAAACAAATTTTATACCATCTAATAAATTCGAATCTGTGAAGAATATCTGCTTCAGATTTATAAATAGGATTACTAATACATAAGCAAAAACACATGCAAAAGTCGAATATAGTAACATAAGAGTCAGTACTCTGGCTATATAAGCATATTTTTTCATAATCTTTTGAGTTTCCTTGTCATTCTTAACAGACAACCAATCGTCGATAGCACCATTAATGTTTATATTTAGTTTTTTTTGACTGAGACCGATACACAGATGTTTCATGATTACAAGCATCACGCCCACGGAAAGTAATATATCTTCTATTCCTGTATTTGCATTCTGATTGTATATAAGATCCAACATCAGAAAGGGTATCATCATAATCTAAATAATAATTATTTGACTTAAAAATTCATGTACGTGGGCATAAATATTGATAAGCATAACAATAGCAAACAACTTTTGTAGTTTATAATAAAGCATAAAATAGCAGATAAAAATTAAAATGAAAATTAGTAAAAAAGGAAATCTATTTTTTCACTATTATAAAAAAAGTCGTGAAATTATTTTGCATATGACAATTCCCTTTTCTCATGTATTGTATATTTCATTCAGCTGACATGCATTAACGTACCTGTGCAATAAGACAGAGACTCCATCGTATCCTCGTGAATAGCGTCTGCGTTTGCAATGGCCACATGCCGTATATTCGTAAGAATATTTTATGAATGGAGAAAACATAGGCAATGTCGTCGTTCCAACGTTCGGTCGACATCATGGGATAGGAACAACTCGAATAACTGCCCTATTCAAAAGCACTTTGTTCAGTAGTTGCAAATAAAAGTTTGCTAATTTACCCAGTGAGAAATCACTAGTTAAAACGTTGAATCATATACACAAAATTTGATGTAAAAGACGTCGATTCAACGTCTTTTTAACTAGTGATAATTTCTCACTGGGTAACATCGATTTATGATCATTTCATCAAGCATTATTGTGCATCATCAACCGCACCTCATTAGCTTATTATCTCGATTAACTTATATTTTATTAATTTGTACTGTGAACTTATTACCCCGATAAACTTATATTTTATTAACTTGTACTTTGTACTCTTCTTAGGCAGGTAAGATAAGTGCGAAAAAAGATCGATGTCTGTACACTTCCACGCGAAACAGCGAAGAATTTAATAAGAAACGTATATGTTTTTATCCACGTGTCGATTAAAGTGTAGAATTGTGCGTTGTGACAGTTATTTCATTACAATAGTGGTATAAATATAAACATTCAATCTTTGATTATACTATATTCTTATCTAATGTTTGGCAAAATACGTTATCGATATAAGACTGCACAGTTGAAAAATTTCTGTTAAATTTAACAGACATCACATGTCCCAACGGTCCACAGAAATTTTTATATTAATTTAACATATTATATAGATATGTTAAATTGAGACACAAATATTGTGTTAATATTTTACCACAAAATAAATTCAAAACTTGAAATAAGTTAAAATAAATGTTGTGTAAAATTAACATATTTGTAATGTAAAAATTAACAAAAATTATGTTAATTTTAGATTTAATCATTTTTACTTATATTATAAAATAGAAAATCAACATTTTTTTCTATTAATTTTAACAGATAAATCTTGTCACTAATAAAGAACATATTTATTGTGTAAAATTAAAATGGATTGTGTTATTTTTACATTTGTTTTTAGTTGTTTTAAAAATTTAACATTTAAGTTCAATTAACAAAATAATATGTTAAATTAACACATGAATATGTTAAATATTTAACACAAAAATTTTAACGGGGATAGTTTTTAACAAGAAAACACAAATTTTTGTGTGTTGATGCGTATACAAAATGAAATAAATAACGAAAAGAAAATAACGCGCACAATCAAAAATACCTCAGTCACAATTTAAAACCGTGTGTGATCAACCGTGTTATTTTTTATCCTTTTATCTTCACTCTGCACGAGGACGAAGAGGTAGGAGCCTGTAGCTTTCAAGATCTCTTTGAAGGAAAATAAATTTATAGGTAGGCATTTTCCGGTTGTTATGTGATCATCATTTCTCGGAATATTACTATTGGCACATTTTTCATTAATTTCAAGTCAAAATCGTACCACGGATTGTCGTAAGCACTATATGCGATTTTTTTACTTACCCAAACAGCACCAAGTCGACTATTAGTTGACTGTCAGTCGGCAGAAGAAGTCTAAAGTCGACTTTAAAGTCAGGCTAAATGTTGACTTATATATAGAAGTCGATTTTATGACAATTAGAAGTCAACTTTATGATGATTAGAAGTCTACTTTATAGCGATCAAAAGTCAACTTTACGGCGATTATAAAAAAATATTCATCACGCTCACCTACACGTCTCACGTCTAAATGCGACTGTCGTCCATAAGGAATAATTATGAACAAGAACGTAAGGCGAGCATGCGTGTCGCGACAATTGCGCTAGATGCCGAAAGTGAGACATCGGCCGGTATTCATCTTATTGGTATCAAATTATATAACTTTTATCAAAGTAAAAACGTGAAAAATGAAAAATTTCTCCCAATCACACATTGATATCATTTTAAAATCAATGCGTGATTGGTGCAAAATTTTCACTTTTCACGTTTTCACTTTGATAAATTGAAGAATTATATATTTAAGATCGTCTTAATAAAGCCCGAGTAAATATCTGAGTTTGATAATTTGTGTCTCTAAATAAGTTTAGATATGAATATAATAAATAAATAACAAGAATCAATTTCTTTTAAATTGAACGATGCAAATGCGAAATAATTAACATCAACTAAATAATTTTAAAATATCTAAATTACTACATGGAGAACTACATGTCCTAAAAATACTTTAATTAAATATTTTCATTCTTTATAATATGAATCTTTATATATATATATATATAATATTGCTTTCTGCATATTTTAAATTATCATATACATACAAACATATTCACAAACAAATTAACACATATTAAAATGTACGCATCGCATTTTCACTCGAATTGAAAATTATTTTGTTAGTAGTGCTATTCGTAGAACAGAAATATAAAAATATGTTATCTTGGGGATGTTCATCATTGTTTCGCGATTAACGTAGAAAAATTTGCCACCAGTAACACGAAACGGAATGCTTGACTTCATTATTGCAAAGTGCATGTCCTTCATCAGCGTTAAAGGAAGCGTAAACCAGAAAGTTGCGTATATTGCATAAAATATACCTTCACTTTCTCTTTGCAACAAATCACCACCATAAGTACGTATCAGTGATTCTATTAAATAAAAGAATACATCTAGAGCATTCTTCGCCACTTCAATGTAATTGTTTTCCATTAGGCACCAAATTATACGTAATCCTAAATGTAAAATCTTTGTTTTAGAAATAGAATAGGCGACAAAATATATTTAATGTGACATGTGTAATTAATTAATTTAATAAATAAAATTTTTAAAAATATACAAATATAATATTTATATATATGTGTATATATATATATATATATATATATATATATATATATGTATATATAAACATGTATATTTTTATATAAATCATTTACATTATATATACATTATATACAGTATATTTACATTTTAAATAAATTCATACAATAAGAAAAATAACATTTTTTTATATATTACCTATAAATGCAAGCATAATTATCACCGTCACGAGATTGATTAGTGTACAACGATTGAAGAAGCTTTTCAAATTTTGATAAAATTCTATTAGCTTGCTGTGCCTGTTAATCAGGCCAATGAATTTTTTTCGATAATTTGCATCTGTGTTTGTCTTGTTTGCGAATCTCTGAAATTAGTGTTTGAGCACCTCGAGCTGACCAGCGAGATTCATGGTAACGTTGAAGAAAAAACTATTTTCAATAAATAGCACCGAACACCCTATAACTTCTTGCACAAGTTAAATGGCAAGAATTATAACATATTGCGAACCAGTGATCGATTTACTCAATGGGTCACATGGGATCGGGAGTATCCAATTTGTTGTATTAGCTGCACACCATGAGAATACAAAATATAAAAATAATGTTGCTTATGTAACATCTCAATATACAATTAAATTTAAGAAATTAAGCCAATAAAAAATAATAATATACCGATAAATATAGAAACAAATTTTATACCATATAATAAATTCGAATCCATGAAGAATATCTGCTTCAGATTTTTAAATAGAACTACAAATACGTAAGCAGAAACATATCCAGCAATCGAATAGTAACATAAGAGTCAGTACTCTGGCTTTATAAGCATATTCTTTCATAATCTTTCGAGTTTTCTTGTCATCCTTAACAAACAACCAATCGTCGATAGCACCATTAATGTTTATATTTTGTTTTTTTTTGACAGAGACCGATACATAGATGTGTCATAATTACAACCATCACGCCCACGACAAATAGTATTGCTTCTAAGTTTATATCTGCGTTCTGATTGCTCGATATAAGATCCAACATCACATAGGGTATTATCGTAATCTAAATAATAATTTTTTGACTTAAAAGTTTATGTACGTGTGCGTAAATATTGATAAGTATAACAATAAGAAACAATTTTTGTAGTATATAATAAAGCATAAAATAGCAGATAGAAATTAAAATAAAAATTAGTAAAAAAGAAAATCTATTTTTTCACTATTATAAAAAAAAGTCTTGAAACTATTTTGCATATGTCAATTCTCTTTTCTCATGTATATTTCATTCAGTTGACATGCATTAACGTACCAGCGCAATAAGACAGAAACCCCATCGTATTCTCGTGAATAGCGTCTGCGTTTGCAATGGCCACATGCCGTATATTCGTAAGAATATTGTATGAATGGAGAAAACATAGGCAATGTCGTCGTTCCAACGATCGGTCGACATTATAGGATACGAACACCTCGAATGACTGCCTCATTCCAAAGCACATTGTTCAGTAGTTGTAAATAGAAATTTGTCAATCTAATGTCGTTCGATTTATGGTCATTTTATCAAGCATTATCGTGAATTATCAACCGCGTCTCGTTAACTTAATACCTCGATTAACTTAATATTTTATTAGTCTGTACTGTGAACTTATTACCTCGATGAACTTATATTTTACTAACCTGTACTTTGTACTCTTCTTAGGCAGGTAAGATAAGTGTGAAAAAAGATCGATGTCTCTACACTGCCAATTCACGCGTAACAGCGGAGAATTTGATAAGAAACGTATATATTTTTATCCACGTGTCGATTAAAATGTAGAATTGTGCCTTTTGACATTTATTTCATCACAATGGTATGGTAAATATAAACATTCATTCTTCGATTATGCTATATTCTTTTCTAATGTTTGGCATAAAACATTATCAATATATCATACAAGCCTGTTGATGCGTATACAAAATGAAATAAATAATGAAAAGAAAATTATGCGCACAATCGAAGATATCTCAGTCACAATTTAAAACCGTGTGTGATCAACCGTATTATTTTTTATTTATTTATCTTCCTTCTGAGAACGAAGAGGTAGAAGCCTATAGCTTTCAAGATCTCTTTGAAGGAAAATAAATTCATAGGTAGGCATTTTCCGGTTGTTATTTGATGAGGAATCATTTCTCGAAATATTACCAGTGGCAGATTTTTCATTATTTTTACATCGAAATCGTACCACTGATTGTCGTAAGCACTATACGCGATTTTTTTTATTTATAGATTTCATTTGATGCCAGCGTAGCAATAGAAGTACGGTCGCACTAGAATATTCAAAATTAAGACGTGTTTGATCACTGCAATTATATTATTTATTGTAATGTCAATAAAATTAACAATTGCATGCTTAAAAAAAAGTATCCTTAAAATATTATATATAAATACATATAGGTTCTTATAATCGTGTCAATAATTTAATATTTTGTAACGTGATAAATAAAATTAATATTCATCTGTAATTCTTTGGGATGCAAAAGTTCAACCATACGTTGATCGCCGGATCGATCGAAGACATGTTCTTGTTTGAGAATTTTCTAGATATTCTCCAGCGTCGTGGCAATATTGTTGGTGCTTAACTCAGCCATCGCGCAAAGCATACTGCCGGAAAAGGTTCGATCTGTTCTCTTCCTTAGATGCGTATAAGAATGTTACATTTACTGAAGTAAACGTACGAGTATACCCAGAGCGCCTCTAGTCGGCAGCAGTCGACTGACACGATTTCCTTCAATGGATCGATAGCTCCAAGCACCGTAGTACCTGCAGTAGCGTTCACGAAAAAGGGTAAACGTCCTTTATTCTCTGCCCTTGTCATAACTTTTTTTAGGTCCTCCACATCCATGCGACCATACTCGTCCGTCTTCACCTGAAACGAAAAAATGTATTCTCAAAGAATATATTCTGATACAATTAATGAGTATAATTTGCGCAATTAATGGACGTGTGTAATTATTAGTTATAAGAAGTTGATCTAAATTGTTTGAATTATTTTTAACGTCAAAAATAATAAATGTCTTGGATTATATAATTATAATATTACAAGTTTAGATTCTGTAAGCCCAGAAATATTTTCTACGAACTAAGAAAGAAAAAATATTACATTAATTTTTTAAATAAATATCTCATTAGATATCAAAATTAAAAAATAGAATGATAATACTTATTAAAAATATAATATAAATTATGGATAATATTCAAGAGATTAGAATGACATTACCTTATAAACGTTATCGGTGCCTATACCTATCCAATGGGCAGCTTTCAAGATCGAATAATGACCGTCTTCGCTGGTGAAACATGCCAGAGGTTTGTCCATCCAAGAAACACCCAATTTCTTGACTTCCGGTACCTTTTTATATCTGGCCAATATCATTGCATACATATTTGCTATACTGCCACCCGGACTCATTATACCATCAGCAGAATCCGCTGGATAATGTAGCAGTTTTAACGCCTTCGTTATTACCTCGTGCTCTATCATAGTAAATACAGGCGCGACTTCATATGTATATCTAGCAAGAAAATATTCTCAATATAATTGTATGTTGTTTATTTATTTTTTACTTTATTTTTAGATAGCATTATTTACAACTTGTTAAGATCATTCAGCAGAAATGAAAGCGCTGTAATTTTATTTTTGAAATGAAATCAAATTTCTTCTGGCGGTGATAAGGATTTGATATGTTATTTGTGGTTCTGTGATAAGACATACGTCGTTTAAAATGCAACTTAGATTAGTAACACTATCAGGTACTTTGGAATAGTTATGTAATAATTTTGATTATTTATCGCGTTCTGCCGAAAGAAGCAAACTTTGTTATGTTTCACAAACATGAAAAAAATATATGCCTATTATTCTTAAGTATTCCTTAATGAAGCGTGATAATACTCTTACTGGCTAGTGTTTAAGACCTCCGTTAACCAGGAACCAGGAAGCCCATACTATACAGATTCTCGATTACGTCGAAATATACAAAGATGTCGATAAAAAATAACATGTGCGCGATTTAACACGTTAAAAAATATTGAATTAAAAATAACATTGAAATAATATTGCGTTATAAATATATACGATTATATATTTATAATTCGATATTATTTCAATGTTATGTTTTATTCAATACTTTATATGTACCTATAGGGAGTTCGGCAATAGGTAGGATAACATTAATTTAAGGAGTGATTCTACATGATAAAATAAGATGAAACTCAAAAATAATATAATTGTAATGGAGGTTTCGATTTTTAATTACAAATATTTAAAAATTGTATCAAAGGTGCCTGAAGCACAACAATTCATCGATCTCTGGTGTGTAAGCTACATCAGTAAAGTCATTGTCAAAATACACTGTGGATATAGTACTATATAAAATATACTATAAATATAAGGATGATACAAATATTATTGTAAGACGTGCTATAATCATTAAATGTTTGATAACAGTATTACATAACATTCTACACTCACTTAAAAAAAAGCGGTACACTTAAAATTTGGAAAAATCACCAAATTTCAAATGATGATAACATTGTAAATAATAAAGGTAAAAAGATTTCTAAAAAATAAAAATAAAGCTTGGAATCTCTACTTTAAGAATCTATTTATTTCAATGTAGCGAGATATGTTAATTAAAAAAGGCAGATAATAAAACAAAAACACATAAAATTGAAAAATAATGTCCGAGTTTGCCAAAGCACATGATGTGAGTCAAATGTGGCAACTCAATGGGATAAGAAGCATATGATAGTACAGAGTTTCCCCTTTAAAATGCTTTTTTATTCATCTCAATACGATGATTTTTTGCAGAGTTATTCGCATTTGAATAAAAAGGCAACTTTTTACTTTAAATGCGAATAACTCTGCAAAAAATCATCGTATCGAGATGAATAAAAAAGCATTTTAAAGGGGAAACTCTGTACTATCATATGGTTTTTATCATATTGAGTTGCGACATTTGTCTCACGCTATGTGCCGTGGCAAACTCGGATATTATTTTTCAATTTTACATGTTCTTGTTTTGCCATCCGCCATTTTTAATCAATTTATCTCGCAATATTGAAATGTATAGATTCTTAAAGTAGAGATTTCAAGCTTTATTTTCATTTTTTAGACATCTTTCTATCTTCATTATTTATAAAGTTATCATCATTTAAAATTTGGTGATTTTTTCCAAATTTTAAGTGTACTGCTTTTTTTGGAATGAGTGTATGTTTTATAGACAAAAACTCGTAATTTGACTTTTATATTTTCTGTCTTAATATATTATAAAATGTATATATTATAATATTATAATGTACATAATAATAAATGGTAGTAATTCAATCGACCAATTCTGGCAAATAATTAAATTTATTGTATTTTCACAACGTTTCGGCCGTGGGTTTCGGCCCTTATCAAGTGCTATACCGTACATTGTGCTATGCCGTACAAATTACGCTCTTACATGCACCGTTTATATGTGCTTAGCCACACAACGCTTCTGATATTTATGAAATTCATTTTTTTTTTCAAAATTTTTCTAAAGAATAATTAATTGTATAGATGTAATCCATTTTAACATTACATAAAGGAAAGAGTAAAAGATATAATTAAATAATTTCTAATATTACTATATATTAACTTTATGTTTGTTTAATTAATAAATTTAATAAAAACAAAAGCAATCATGAAACAGAATCTATAGTAAAATATAAAAAAATATTTTTTGAGGTATTTAAATTTAAAAAAATATTACAAAAATATATCATAATATTAATAAAAATATATCATAATATCTGATTTTGATCATGCTTGTGCGCCTCGAAATTTTAGATACGAATATAACAAATAAATAACAAGAATTAATTTCGTTTTAAATTGAACAATGCAAATACCAAATAATTTACATCAACTTAATTATTTCAAAATTTCTAAATTACTAAACAAAAGTACATGTCTCAAAAATATTTTAATTAAATATTTGCACTCTTTACAATATGAATCTTTATATAACATAGCTTCCTGCATATTTAAATCTTATTATACACATTTCTACACACAAATACACACATATTAAGATGTACGCATTTTTACTCAAAATGGCGTTAAAGAAAGCATAAACCAACAAGTTGCCTATAACGCATAAAATATACCTTCACTTTCCCTTTGCAGAAAATCACCACCATAAGTAAGTACCATTGATTCCATTAAACAAAAGTTTACAACTAGAGCATTCTTCGCCACTTCAATGTGATTGTTTTCCATTAGGCACAAATTTATACGTAATCCTAAATGTAAAACTTTTCTTTAAACAAATAGAACAAAAGACAAAATATTTTCAATCTGACATGTATAATTAATTTAATAAGTAAAATAAAAAAAAGATATATATATATATATATATATATATATATATATATAATATTTATTATAAATATATATATATCTATTTTTAAATATGTATATTTTTTATATAAATTATTTACATTATATTTACATTATACAGTATATTTATAAGAAAAATTAAATTTTCAAATATTACCTATGAATGCAAGCACAATCGTCACCGTCACGAGTTTGATTAGTATAAAAAGGTTGAAGAAGTCTTCCAAATTTTTATAAAATTCCATTAGCTTGCTGTGCCTGTTAATCAGGCGGATAAACTTTTTTCGATAATTTGCCTCTGTGTTTGGCTTGTTTGCGAATGTCTGAAATTTGTTTTTAAGCACCTCGAGCTGACCAGCGAGATGCATGGTGATGTTGAAGAAAAAACTATTTTCGAGAAATAGCACCGAACACGCCATAACCGTTTGAACAAATTAAATGGCGAGGATTATAACATATTGCGAACCAGTGATCGATATTCTCAAAGGACTACATGAAAGCAGGAGAATCCAATTTGTTGTATTAGATGCACACCATAATAATACAAAATATAAAGATAATGTTGCTTATGTAATATCTAAATAGACAATTGCATTTAAGAAATTAAGCCAAAACAAAATAATAATATACCGATAAATATAAAAACAAATTTCATATCATTTAATAAATTCGAATCCATGAAGATGTCTGCTTCAGATTGTTAAATAGAATTACTAATACGTAAACAGAAAAACACCCATAGACCGAATATAGTAACATAAGAGTCAGTACTCTAGCTCTATAAGCATATTTTTTTATAATCTTTCGAGTTTGTTTGTTATCTATAATAGACAACCAATCGTCGATAACACTATATATTAATGTTTATATTTAGTTTTTTTTTTACTGAGACCGATACACAGATATATGTTTCATGATTCCAAGCATCCCGACCACGACAAATAGTATATTTTCTAATAGTATATCTCCTATATTTGCGTTCTGATTGCTCGATGTAAGATCAAACATCACATAAATATACGTAAAATACGTTATCGATATAAGACTTTATTGATGCAACTAAATAATTTTAAAATATCTAAATTACTGCATGGAGAAGTGTATGTCTCAAAATACTTTAATTAAATATTTGCATTCTTTATAATATGAATTTTTATATAATATTGCTTTCTGCATATTTTAAATCTTATACATACAAATATATTCACACACAAACTGACACATATTGAGATGTACGCATCGCATTTTCACTCGAATTGAAAATTATTTTGTTAGTAGTGCTACTCGTAGAACAGAAATATAAGAATATGTTGCCTTGAAGATGAACATCATTGTTGCGCGATTAACGTAGAAAAATTTTCCACCAGTAAACCGAAACGGAATGCTTGACTTCATCATTGCGAAGTGCATGTCCTTCATCAGCGTTAAAGGAAGCGTAAACCAGGAAGTTGCGTATATCGCATAAAATATACCTTCACTTTCTCTTTGCAACAAATCACCAGCATAAGTATATATCATTAATTGTATCAAATAAATGATTACATCTAGAGCATTCTTCGCCACTTCAATGTAATTGTTTTCCATTAGGCACCAAATTATACGTAATCCTAAATGTGAAATCTTTGTTTTAGAAATAGAATAGGCGATAAAATACATTCAATATGACATGTATGATTAATTTTATAAATCAAATAAAAAAAAATATATATATTATTTATATATTTATTATAAATATATATTTATTTTTAAATATATATATTTTTTATATAAGTTAATTACATTATATTCACATTATGCAGTATATTTACATTTTAAATAAATTCATGCAATAAGAAAAAATAAAATTTTTTCATATATTACCTATGAATGCAAGCATAATCGTCACTATTACGAGTTCAATTAGTATAAAAAAGTTGAAGGAGTCTTCCAAATTTTGATAAAATTCCATTAGCTTGCTGTGCCTGTTAATCAGGCCGATGAACTTTTTTCGATAATTTGCCTCTGTATTTGGCTTGTTTGCGAATGTCTGAAATTTGTTTTTGAGCACCTCGACCTGACCAGCGAGATGCATGGTGACGTTGAAGAAAAAACTACTTTTGATAAATAGCACCGAACACCCTATAACCGCTTGCACAAGTTGAATGGCAAGGATTATAACATATTGCGAACCAGTGATCGATTTACTCAATGGGTCACATGGAAACAAAAGTATCCAATTTGTTGTATTAGCTGCACATCACGAGAATACAAAATATAAAAATAATGTTGCTTATGTAACATTTCAATATACAATTGAATTTAAGAAATTAAGTCAATGAAAAATAATAATATACCGATAAATATAGAAACAAATTTTATACCATCTAATAAATTTGAATCCGTGAAGAATATCTGCTTCAGATTTTTAAATAGGACTACTAATACGTAAGCAGAAAAACATCCAGCGATCGAATATAGTAACATAAGAGTCAGTACTCTGGCTTTATAAGCATATTCTTTCATAATCTTTCGAGTTTCCTTGTCATCCTTAACAGACAACCAATCGTCGATAGCACCATTAATGTTTATATTTAGTTTTTTTTGACTGAGACCGATACACAGATGTTTCATGATTGCAAGCATCACGGACACGACAAGTAGTATAGCTTCTAAGTTTATATTTGCGTTTTGATTGCTCGATGTAAGATCCAACATCAAATAGGGTATTATCATAATCTAAATAATAATTTTTTGACTTAAAAGTTTATGTACGTGTGCGTAAATATTGATAAGCATAACAATAAGAAACAACTTTTGTAATTTATAATAAAGCATAAAATAGAAGATAAAAATTAAAATGAAAATTAGTAAAAAAGAAATCTATTTTTACACTATTATAAAAAGAGTCTTGAAACTATTTTGTATATGTCAATTCTCTTTTCTCATGTATATTTCATTCAGTTGACATGCATTAACGTACCAGCGCCATAAGACAGAAGCCCCATCGTATCCTCGTGAATAGTGTCTGCGTTTGCAATGGCCACACGCCGTGTATTCGTAAGAATATTCTATCAATGAAGAAGACATAGGCGATGTCGTCGTTCCAACGTTCGGTCGACATGATAGGATAGAAACACCCTAATGACTGCCCCATTCAAAAGCACTTTCAGTAGTTGTAATTAAAAATTTGTCAATTTAATGTCGTTCGATTTATGGTTATTTCATCAAGTCTTATCGTGAATTATCAACCGCGTCGTTAACTTATTACTTCGATTAACTTAATATTTCATTAATCTGTACTGTGAATTAATTACCTTGATGAACTTATATTTTATTAACCTGTACTTTCTACTCTTCTTAGGCAGGTAAGATAAGTGTGAAAAAAGATCGATGTCTCTACACTGCCAATTCATGCGTAATAGCGAAGAATTTGATAAGGAACGTATATATTTTTAACAACGTGTCGAATAAAATGTAGAATTGTGCCTTTTGACATTTATTTCATTACAATGGTGGTAAATATAAACATTTATTCTTCGATTATGCTATATTCTTTTCCAATGTTTGGCAAAAAACATTATCGATATATCATACAAGCCTGTTGATGCGTGTACAAAATGAAATAAATAATGAAAAGAAAATTATGCGCACAATCGAAGATATCTCAGTCACAATTTAAAACCGTGTGTGATCAATTAACGTATTATTTTTAATTTTTTTATCTTCACTCTGAGAACGAAGAGGTAGGAGCCTGTAGCTTTCATGATTTCTTTGAAGGAAAATAAATTCATAGGGGTAGGCATTTTCCGGTTGTTATTTGATGAGGAATCATTTTTTGAAACATTACTATTGGCATATTTTTCATTATTTTCACGTTGAAATCGTACCACTGATTGTCGTAAGCACTATACGCGATTTTTTTTACTTATAGATTTGAATTGATGCCAGCGTAGCAATAGAAGTACAGTCGCACTAGAATATTTAAAATCAAGACGTGTTTGATCACTGCGATTTTATTATTTATTGTAATGTCAACGAAATTAACAATTGCATGCCTGAAAGTAAATCTAAAAATATTATATATAAATACATGTTTTTATATTCGTGTCAATAATTTAATAATATATAATGTTTATAGTAAAGTAAAATATAAATAGAGAATATTATTGTGTTTATGAAAAATTTTGAACTTTAAAGAATTTTTAAATATTTATCAAAATAAGTTTAGCAGCTCTTAATGAATGGACAAGTTTGCTTGTCGAACTTCTTTAACTTCGGAATATTTAAATGTTTTTACTTTGAATTATTTATTTTAATATTTTTTCTTTTACCTCTTTAAAAAAATTCTATTAGAAATCTTTATTTAAAGTCTCGGTACATAAAGTTTTTTAGTATTTAATGTTTTTTTTATTATTATAATTTAATAAATTTTTTAATTATTATAATTTAAAATTTTAAAGCAATAAAATAATAAAGTTATATAAAAAAACTTAAATAATTTTATCATAGATTACAATATGCAATTATGACAATATATTAGAATTTTTTGGATATATTTTATTAAATTGCATTAAAGGTGTTTTACTTTTTTTTATTTTTTTTATCCATTTTTAACCTTTTATGGTTTAGTTAAATTAAAATTGCATATTTGTTATGTACGTTAATGATAGTTTATTTATATAAAAAAATGTAGCTTTATATCTTAATATTTATGGAGTTAGAGTCCCAATTTTTTAAAAAATTCAAATTGCATTAAAATATAAAACAATATAAAAATGACAGTAAATAAGTACGTTGTACTGCTTTAATTGTTATTCAAATTGGAGCGTTGTAAGTAAAATACTTTTTGAGATATTTTTCGCATCAGATATTATGTTTAAAAAAATATATTACAAAAATATATCATAAAATTAAAGAAAAACTCAGTTATTGTTTGATTAATAATAAGTATAAATATCTGAGTTTGATAATTTATGTGCCTATTAATAAATTTAGACATGAATATAATAAATAAATAACAAGAATCAATTTTTTTTTAATTGAACGGTGCAAATGCGAAATAATTAACATCAACTAAATAATTTTAAAATATCCAAATTACTACTTGAAGAAGTGCATGTCTCAAAAATACTTTAATTAAATATTTGCATTCTTTACAATATAAATCTTTATATTAACATTGCTTTCTACATCACAGAAAAAATTATATCCTTGAAAGAATGCAAATATTTATCCTTAAAACAAAGTGCAAAATATTCTTGGTTGAAGCTGAAATTTAAAAAATATTCTATTGTTAAGCGGTTTCGTTTCGATTCTAGAGGATTTGACTATTATATACGGTCTCAAGAAGATACTCTACAATCTAGCAGATTATCCTCTGATCAAGAGATACTGGATTTAAGATTATAATTCTCTTAATGTTAGAGTATGTTTTCTTTTTATTAATTTAATAATATTCTTATGTAAAACATTTAAAACAATACTTTAAGACAAGTATCTTCTATTTTCAATCTTACTGAGTATTAATTTAAAACTCAAATAATTTTATTTATAGAGTATTAGTTTTTTTTCAAGAGGAATCTTCTTGCGCTCTCTCTCTCTCTCTCTCTCTTTCTTTGTTTCACACATACACACGTATAAATTTTTAAATATTTTTCAGTTACTTTTTCAAACCACGTAATCTTGAAATAAAAATTATTTCAAGCAGTTACGTAGTTTTTAAAAGTAATAAAAAAAATACATATATGCATCGTAAGAAATCATAAAATTATAGTATCATATAAATACGTATATGTATCGTAAAAAATCATATAATTAAGCATATAATTTTACAAGAATATATATATGAAATAGGTATATTTGTTTTGTTAATGAAAAAGATTTGAAAATTACATGTTTACAAAAAAATCACATGTATTGTACTTCTACATTAAATAATAAATTTCTAGAAGTATTGGCTTCCAAGTATTTCTTCTGCTAAAAAATTCAGTTTGATCACCTCACTTAGGCAATAATTCCTCAGCTTTTTTAGTTGATACTAAAAGTAATCGATCTATGGTGGTTATTGCTTCTCCTAAAGACACAAAAAACAAGCATCATATATAATTATAAAATATTAACTATAAAAAGTTCAAAAAAACTAGAAGACTCAAAACCTGTGTGTGTGTGTGTGTGTTATGTTTAATTATATTATTAAGTTTTAGTCTCTTTTTTTCTTGATATTATTTTCTTAAATATTTTAACAAAATAAATACATAAATAATAATAGTCGCCCGGCAAGCGAAAGGTCTCGGGTTCGATTCCCGATTCAGCGACTTTCGGATCTATATTTTTCTCTTGCATTTACTTATTTCCGTAGGGGGGTGAAAGGGTTATTGAAATTAAATCTCAAATATGAGATTATTTTATATTTTAAATCTTGGCCGTGACCAAATAAAATTTGGTGCCTCGTGCACAGATACTTAATCCTAACGAAAAAATTTAGTTTCGTTAGGATAACGCACTGTCATTCGCGAGTTGGCTCTTATTGCCTGTCTTATATCTATAAATAATAATACTTACTTTCAAATGCGGGCCAGTAGTCGCCTAAATGTGCTTTAGTTAAAAACTTTTGTACGTTGTTCATTCTTTATACACGATAATCACGCATAACGCACGACACGCACGGAGCTCGTTAGTGTTTGCCGCCAAGATGGCACGTATATAGCTAGGAAGTAAATGACTATAATCAACAACTAAAAGGCAATAAGAGCTAATTAAATTCTATCGATTAGTAATTTATTTGTGAAAGGATGTATAACATATTAAATATCAGACAGAAATAAATTCGTTCGAACGTTTCGGTTGTCTTTTCCAATCTTCTTCTTGAGATTCAAGATAATAATAAAATTAATTTTCTCGACTTAACATTGATATTGAAAAATAATTACATTATATATGATTGGTACCATAAAAAAACGTTTTCTGGTAGATATCTGAATTTTTTTTCTCAACATCCTATGAGTCAAAAAAGAGGTACAATAATGGAACTTGTTGATCGAGCCTTTTTATTGTCAGATCTAGAATTTCATAAGAAAAATTTAGAGTTAGTAATTAATTTATTACTTGAAAATAATTATCCTCTGAAATTAATCTTTGACACAAATGAACCATAGACTAAAATATTTAATTGAACAACGTAATATTCTTACAAAAAATAATGACCACATTGAAAAAGTCTCGTATTTCTGCATTCCATTCTTACCGACGCTTAGGGAACAATACAGAAACATCGTTAAAGACATGAATGTTAAACTCTTTTTTTACAGTCTTAACAAATTGAATAAATACATAAAAGTACACAAAGATTCTATTCCTAAGTGTTCAAACACCAATGTGATATATAAAATAGATTGTAAAGAGTGTAATGCGTCGTATGTTAGTCAGACTAGTAGGAAATTATCTACTAGAATATCTGAACATCGATCTAATATATACAGAAATGTAAAAAAATCTGTAATCACTGACCATAGATTAAAATATAATCATGAATTTTGTTGGGACGATGTAAAAATACTTGATAAAGAATCACATTATAACAAAAGATTGATTTCAGAAATGATATTTATAAAAAGGTAAAATAACAGTCTCAATTTAAAAACAGATATAGATGGCTTGTTATTGTAGATGGCGTCTTTTTGAGAGTTTAGAACCATTTGTTATAGCAAGCTTGAGCAATTAACATCTGAAAGCCTTTACGTCAAAGATTTCATCTCACTTGATTTAACTGTAAGTCTATTTTTTATTTTTATTTATCTGCATTGTTAATTTTCGTACATAATGATTTTATAGACATATTAACAATGGCAGTTATCGAGATTCGCAACCGATTTCCTAACAGAACAATTACTGAGAGATCCGTTTCGCGACAATCACATATAATGACGTTTTGAAGAATAGTTTATATATAAATAATGCTCATGCTTTACAAATGCGTTGTTTTCGCTTAATTAAAATAAAATATCTTGACTCTGTATAGTTTTAGTATAATGACATTTATAAGTAATTTATTGTTAAAATTTATTAACCTCTAATTTTAATTGTATACGCTGAAGAAGGTTGGAAAAGACAACCGAAACGTTCGAACGAATTTATTTCTGTCTGATATTTAATATGTTATACATCCTTTCACAAATAAATTACTAATTGATAGAATTTAATTAGCTCTTATTGCTTTTTAGTTGTTGATTAATTTATTAAAGAGCTGTTACAAATTATATTAAATGACAACAATTTTCTAATAAATATATATTCCGCAAGAATCTTGCATATCCTTATCCTTTAAGAAGATATTCATGTTATTATAATAAAATTTCCTATAGAGGAATTTATTCTTAATCATAGCTCACGCATCCTTTTGTTTACAGATAAATATCTATGTATTAAGAGAGACATACTTTCTGTAAGATTTTCTGCTTAAAGGAACTGCTAAGAGGAATTTCCTGCTTGCGAGTAGAATATTTTTTTGGGGTGATTATGCTATATTTTTATGTAATGTTTTGCAAAATACGTTATCGATTGATGTAGACAGATGAAGATGATGATAAAGACTGTTGATGCGTATACAAAATAAAATAAATAACGAAAAGAAAATAACGCGCACAATCGAAGATACCTCAGTCTGTATAAAAATATTTTATTAGTCTGTACTGTAAACTTATTACCTTGATGAACTTATATTTTATTAACCTGTACTTTGTACTTTTCTTAGGCAGGTAAGATAAGTGTGAAAAAAGATCGATGTCTCTACACTGCCAATTCACGCGTAACAGCGGAGAATTTGATAAGAAACGTATATATTTTTATCCACGTGTCGAATAAAATGTAGAATTACGCCTTTTGACATTTATTTCATCACAATGGTGGTAAATATAAACAGTCATTCTTCGATTATGCTATATTCTTTTCTAATGTTTGGCAAAAAACATTATCGATATATCATACAAGCCTGTTGATGCGTATACAAAATGAAATAAATAATGAAAAGAAAATTATGCGCACAATCGAAGATACCTCAGTCACAATTTAAAACCGTGTGTGATCAACCGTATTATTTTTTATCTTTTATTTTCACTCTGAGGACGAAGAGATAGGAGCCTGTAGCTTTCAAGATCTCTTTGAAGGAAAATAAATTCATAGATAGGAATTTTCCGGTCGTTATCTGATGAGAAATCAATCCTCAAAACATTATCCCATTGGCAGATTTTTTATTATTTTTACGTCAAAATCGTACCACGGATTGTCGTAAGCACTATACGCGATTTTTTTACTTATATGTGTCAGCGTAGCAATAGAGGTACAGTTGCACTAGAGTAGTCAAAATCAACACGTGTTTGTCAAAACTCAAAACTCAATACCGAAGATCTTTTAATAATAATCTAAAAAATATTTATTTGGATATTTTAAAATTTGCGGAAGTTAGAGCAGCAACAGACATTTCTCATAAAATTTAAAATGATTAAAAATTTTATATTAAATAAATTCTTTCACCGATCTTCGTCCAATTCAATAGCAACTATCCTTTAATAATAGTCTATTAATATAAAAAAATTATCACAATATAAAATTTATGGAAATTATGCAACTACAATTTTCATAAAATTCACAATTAAAAGAAATCCTTTCACTGATTCTCTTCAAACTTAATACCAACTATTCGTTAATAATAATCTATTAATATATAAAAATTTAATATAATTTCTTGTAATTTATGGAAATTAATGCAACTACAGTTTTTATGAAATTCGAAATTATAAGAAATAAGCCCTTTTACCGATTCTCCTCAAACTTAATACCAATCATACTTTAATGATAGTGTATTTATATAAAAAAATATAGCTTGATATCTTTATATTTATGGAAGTTAAAGCCCCCACACATTTTTTGAAAAATTCAAATTGCATTAAAATTTAAAACAATATTGAAATTTTTATAAAAATAACAGTAAATAAGTACGTTGTATTGCTCTAATTGTATGTCAAAATGGATCGCTGTAAATAAAATACTTTTTGAAATATTTTCCACTAGATATTTAAATTTAACAAAAATATTACGAAAATATATCATAAAATTAAAAAAACTGATTTACTGCTTAAATAATAATAACTATAAATGTTTTTGTTTAATTAATTTATGTGCCTCTAAATAAATTTAGATATGAATATAATAAATAAATAACAAGAATCAATTTCTTTTAAATTGAACGGTGCAAGTGCGAAATAATTAACACCAACTAAATAATTTTAAAATATCTAAATTCTACTTGTCTAAGTACATGTCTCAAAAATACTTTATTTAAATATTCTTTACAATATGAATCTTTATATTAACATTGCTTTCTGCGTATTTTAAATCTTATCATACACATACAAACATATTCACACACAAACACACACATATTGAGATGTACGCATTGCATTTTCATTTGAATTGAAAATTATTTTGTTAGTAGTGCTATTCGTAGAACAGAAATATAAGAAGCTATTGTCTTAAAGATGTATATCATTGTTTCACGATTAACGTAGAAAAATTTTCCACCAGTAAAACGAAACGGAATGCTTGATTTCATTATTGCGAAGTGCATGTCCTTCATCAGCGTTAAAGGAAGCGTAAACCAGGAAGTTGCGTATAACGCATAAAATATACCTTCACTTTCCCTTTGCAAGAAATCACCACCATAAGTAAGTACCATTGAATCCATTAAACAAAAGTTTACAACTAGAGCATTCTTCGCTACTTCAATGTGATTGTTTTCCATTAGGCATAAATTTATACGTAATCCTAAATGTAAAATTTTTGTTAAAAAGAATAGAACAGGCGACGAAATATTTTCAATGTGACATGTATGATTAATTTTATAAATAAAATAAAAAAATATATAATATTTATATATTTCTTATAAATATATATATTTTTTATATAAGTTAATTACATTATAGTTACATTATACAGTATATTTACATTTTAAATAAATTCATGCAATAAGAAAGATAAAATAAATTTTTTTATATATTACCTATGAATGCAAGCGTAATCGTCACTATTACGAGTTCAATTAGTATAAAAAAGTTGAAGGAGTCTTCCAAATTTTGATAAAACTCTATTAGCTTGCTGTGCCTGTTAATCAGGCTGATGAACTTTTTTCGATAATTTGCCTCTGTGTTTGGCTTGTTTGCGAATGTCTGAAATTTGTTTTTGAGCACCTCGAGCTGACCAGCAAGATGCATGGTGACGTTGAAGAAAAAACTACTTTCGATAAATATCACCGAACACCCTATAACCGCTTGCACAAGTTGAATGGCAAGGATTATAACATATTGCGAACCAGTGATCGATTTACTCAATGGGTCACATGGAATCAGGAGTATCCAATTTGTTGTATTAGCTGCACACCATGAGAATACAAAATATAAAAATAATGTTGCTTATGTAACATATCAATATACAATTGCATTTAAGAAATTAAGCCAATGAAAAATAATAATATACCGATAAATATAGAAACAAATTTTATACCATCTAATAAATTTGAATCCGTGAAGAATATCTGCTTCAGATTTTTAAATAGGTTTACGAATACGTAAGCAAAAAAACATGCATAGGTCGAATATAGTAACATAAGAGTCAGTACTCTGGCTATATAAGCATATTTTTTCATAATCTGTCGAGTTTCCTTGTCATTCTTAACAGACAACCAATCGTCGATAGCACCATTAATGTTTATATTTAGTTTTTTTTGACTGAGACCGATGCACAGATGTTTCATGATTGCAAGCATCGCGAGCACGACAAATAGTATATTTTCTATGCCTGTATTTACGTTCTGATTGCTCCATGTAAGATTCAACATCACAAAGGGTATCACCATAATCTAAATAATAATTTTTTGACTTAAAAGTTCATGTACGTGGGCATAAATATTGATAAGCATAACAATAGCAAACAACTTTTGTAATTTATAATAAAGCATAAAATAGCAGATAAAAATTAAAATAAAAATTAATAAAAAAGGAAATCTATTTTTTCACTATTATAAAAAAAGTCATGAAATTATTTTGCATATGTCAATTCCTTTTTCTCATATATATTTCATTCAGCTGACATGCATTAACGTACCAGCGCAATAAGACAGAAGCCCCATCGTGTCCTCGTGAATAGCGTCTGCGTTTGCAATGGCCACATGCCGTGTATATCTAAGAATATTTTATCAATGGAGAAGACATAGGCGATGTCGTCGTTCCAACGTTCGGTCGACATTATGGGATAGGAACACCTCGAATGACTGTCCCATTCCAAAGCACTTTGTTCAGTAGCTGCTAATAAAAATTAGCCAATTTAACGTCATTTGATTTATAGTCATTTCATCAAGTATTATCTTAATCTATCAACCGCGCCTCATTAGCTTATTACTTCGATTAACTTATATTTTATTAGTCTGTACTGCAAACTTATTACCCCGATGAACTTATGTTTTATTAGCCTGTACTTTGTATTCTTCTTAGGCAAGTAAGATATAAGACGCGAAACAGCGGAGAATAAAGAACGTATATATTTTTATCCACGTGTCGATTAAAGTGTAGATTTGTGCGTTTTGACATTTATTTCATTACAATAATAGTATAAATATAAACATTCAATCTTTGTTTATGCTATATCTAATATTTAGCAAAATACGTTATCGATATCACACATACAAGACTGTTGATGCGTATACAAGATGAAATAACTCATAAAAAGAAAATAACGCGCACAATCGAAGATATTTTAGTCACAATTTATTATCGTGTGTGTTCAACCGTATTATTTTTCATTCTTCCATCATCACTCTGAGAACACGGAGAGGTAGGAGTTTGTAGCTTTTAAAATCTCTTTGAAGAAGAATAAATTCATAGGTAGGAATCCTGTCCTTTATTTGATGAGGAATTATTCCTCAAAACATTAAGTTTTTTAATATTTAATGTTTTTTATAGTTTTACAATTTAAAAATTTTGAAGCAATAAAAATATGTAGTTACAGAAAAAGTCGCAGTGTTGCAGAAAAAGAAGTGGTTATGTGAAACAAAATCAATATTTGCTCATTAATATTTATTAGATAGATTGCTTTTACATTGTATAATCGTATAGCATATAGTTTATCGGCCAATTTTATTGTCAGAGAGATTTTCTCGCGTAATTGTATCTAATTTTCTCAGTAATCCCGTCTATTTTATAACCATGGAAAGTCACATCGGATTACAATATATTACGATATTTTGCACAAACTAAATAAATTGGCGATAATAAGTCTAACAATTGATTTGACGGTCTACTTTACATATCTCGATGATTCTATGTAATCGAGCGATTTAGGACAATTTTACTCCGCCGGATCCAGGACACTCTCCTTTGCTCTTTACAGCCAATTCTGCGGTAAGAATAATTAACGTGTAATTATAATTATTTTTATTATTTATATAAAAAAAATGAATTAATAAAATTTTTTTGGTATACGTATACTTACTCGTTCCCATCTCGCAGTTGTGAACATCTAAAGCGCACTGCGTGCCGAAAGTCCTTGGTTTGAAGTTGGAGTCAGCAGGATCGTGAACGCAAATAGGATCATAATCAGTCCCGCATTCTCGGGCGCAGTCCTTCTTATTCTTCTTCGCCTCCTTGGCAGCCTTGATAGCATCTTTTATGTCTTTCGACGCGGTCGCTGCTTCCTTTATGTCCTTAGGTTCCTTTATTTCCTTCAAGGTGGTTGCTTTTGCGTCATCGGGAAGAGCATACGTGTTCTCGCAGAACGTAAACATGCTAAGGAATGCAAATGCTGAAAAAGATTAAAGGGAATACAAACTTTAATTTAAAATTAGTCACAAAAATATTTTAATCTATTTTTTTTACAAATTTCTAATTATTTTTTTATAAAATAATAGAAGAGATTTTTGTTTAAATTACAATCGCATTTTACGAAGTTATTTTAAAATTTCTCTCAATAAAGTTACTGATAATAATAATTCTTTAATGATCACAAAATATTATTCTTATCATTATTATGTTACTTTGAATGATTGATGTGATTTTCGGAAGTTTTCCACGTTGGCAATTTTTATAGAGAACGATATTACGTAAATCCATTGATAGTGGCTTAGCATCTCGTTGGGATGCTACGTGGCCTTAATACGCGTCTCTATTGGATGATTGCACCTTTATTGAAATCAAGGTTTATTTTAAATCGAGTTCAACCCGCTCCTTACGACATGATTGCGATGTTTCTTTGCTCAAGGACACGCCTACGCTTATTTAAAGATTTTCTTTAATTTTTTTGTGGTCAGAGATATCTTTGAAAACGTCAAATTTTCGCGTGAATAACAATTTTAATAAATACTTAATTCAAAAAATTGGAAAAATTTTTTATTAAATAGTTTTAATAATGTAACGCGATCAAAATTAAGCAAAATTTTTTAAATTAATATATGACCAAAGTGTGCATGTGTGTGCGTGGCAATAACACCTTTATTATAAAGACTTTATTATAAATCTTGATAAGCTTTCTCTTTTTTTATAGTTATGTATTTAAGATTTAACATTATTAACACACATTAACAAAAATCATGCAATACGTTCATGTCAATCTTTTAAAAAGATATAAATCACCTAGATGAAAGAATAGTAAATATAAAATAATACTTATATCATTAAATCTTATTTATAATATCTTTTAAATATACACAAGTAAATGATTACTAAATTGCCAGCAATTTAATGAGACTTTAAAATATTTATCTGAACTTCTTTAACGTCTTTATTTCAAAGAATTGCATATGTCAGTTAAATTTGATTAATAAAATTGTAATATATTTAATTAATCGCGAAAATTATCGCGATTATTTTTACTACAAAATCTTAAATAAAGTCGGCGCAGTTTTCGTACCAACTATAATTGCTACCTCCATCGTTCCGGTTGATCAGTGATGCCTTTTGGTTGAAATTTCTTGATGACAATTTCTTGACACGGTGAATGACAATCAAGAGAAGACTGACATATCGTGTCACCATGCTACGTTTATAAACCGAGTTAAATCCCCATCCCCACTTGAGAGGAATTGAGAGTAGGATGTATTATGCTTGGATCATGATAGTTGAGTTAATTATGCTTTATATGGTATATAACTTCCAAATTTCATATATTTTAATGTCTTAATATATTAAAGAAAATATAGATTGCCATCAATCAATATAACATTTATATAAAGGAACGTTAAATTATAAATGTACTTTAAATTAAATTATCTATAATTTTAAATTACAATTATCTAATCTTGAATAATTTAACTTAATATGCTTTTACATAAATATCCAACCTTAATTCTATTTTTATTTAAAATAATATATTTTATACATTTTTAAACGAAAATAATTTGCCGTCTCATACGGATAAATAAGAAACATATAAAATTACACTTACCATTTGCGTCGATATATCCATATATTTAATTACCTATTAAAAACTGGGAGCAAAAATACTTTTGTTCAGGTAAAACTTTATTTTCTAGCGCACTTGTACACTTCACTACTTACAATTAGTACGTAATAGCATCGAATAATCCCGGTGTCATGGCTGAAAGGAAAGCTCATTCCTGTAATCTTCCTTAAACGTCTCGTATGACGTCGATACAAGCTTGATCCGGATGACGTTTCGCAGCATTTTGCAAAGGATTTTTTAAATTATGCTTATAAGATATATATTTTTAAAGTTATCTTTTAATTATGTGATTAAAAATCGATCAGAATCAGGAGGATGAATTAAGCATTCAGCAGAGATTTCGAGAAAATATTTTTTTTATAAAATATAAATAAATAAATATAATAAATAATACGAGTGTAAAAAGATGAACGTGAAAATGAAATTCGATGATAATGTGAACTTCTTCTCACTGCTCTTTCTGTTTCGTTAGCTGTCTCTCTTCCTCCGTGTAGCTGTTAAATAAATTCAAGTAGTCATACCAAGATTCGTGAAACGTAAGCGCTTCAGTGATGCGACACGTAAGAGTCGTACATTTCTCCGTGGAATTTAAACGAGTGTTGTTTTGTGCCTCGTACTTCTCGACGGAACTTCTAACTACGCCTTCGAGCCTATTTAGTGTTTCTAAACTCGTAAAAGCTGAAAAATATACCATGTTATTAGACAAGAATAATAAAAAAAGATAATAAATCAATGTTTTAAGTTGAAAATTAATTGATTCCAATTAATCGCTGAAATTCTTATTATACATAATTAAAATAGAAAGTTCAGAGACACTTTCTGCAAATTAATCTAACAACTTACGCGATGATAAACTACGTTCTTCATCGTCGTCGTCTTTATTGGAGACTTTTTTCTTGATTATCTCAAGTTTTGGTATGAAAAGTAACAAGCAGATTACCGCGATAAATTTTACGATCATCTTGAAGATCACTAACTTTAATATGATTTTTGCAATGGTGAATGCGTTCAGTTTGAGAGCGAACGGCAAACCTAAATCGAAGCTCGGCAGAAGGGAAATAGAAGAAACATCCGGTAGTGCATAAGGCGCGCTGTAGATTGGAGTTGGAATGGATGTGTGTACAGAAGGGCCATATCCTAAAACAAATCAAGAAATAATTAGGTAAGTGATTAATTAATGCTAAAAAAATATCATGATCAAATAAAATGGGAAAAAATTTTGTTTGCAAAAAAATTTGACTTTGCATTGATCGAATGATGCATCTGCAAAACTTGCATCAATTTATTTTATGAGCATATATAATGTAACATTTGCAGTTTGCGAGATAATTTGTTACAAATTATTATTTGAATGAGCCAAGTACTAATTGTGAATTATTAATAATAATTATGAATAAAAAAGTAAAGAGAAAGAAATCATTAAATTTTTTAAACAATATATTTATAAATATTATTTAATTTTGTTTTCTTTAAATAAACTGTTTTCTTTAGCAACAAATGCTTCGACTGTCATAATAATACCTTTGGCCTCACCTTGTTGAGGTGGTGGATAAGAATTCTCGGGCGGTCCGTATGAAGGAGTTTGCGGATAATACGAGGGATTTTGCGACGTTCCGTACGGATTCTGTGGCGGACCATAAGAATTTTGTGGGACGTTGTAGCCCGTTGACGGTTTGAAAGATTGGGGATAAGAATTGCTAGGTCCTCCGTAAGTGACTTGCGGATTCTTGGGTGGGTATGACGATTCGGGCGAACCGTACTCCGTTTCCGGTCTGTAAATCGGTCCCTGTGTATATTCTCTTCTATTCGTCTTCGTCTTTAAGTCCGTCTGCACGATCCCTTCTCGCGGATCTTCGCTGTTGCGCGAGTGTCTCAGTGCTTCGAGATAGCTGTCTCTTTTCCAGGCAGTCTTCGGGCCTTTGCTGGCCAGATAACGACTATCGACGATGTAAGATCCTCGAAAAGTCTCATTTTTCGCGATGGAGGGTTTCCGGAAAATGCTTTTACTACGTTCTTCAGAAGGTATCCGATTGCCGATTGTGGAAGTTACGAGAGAATTAACTTTTGTGTGCGCAACATCGTCGGAGTTGCTGAAATTAGCGATGATCGTCGCTTTAGTCGACAAAGGTGGACCAAGAACGAGATCCTTTCCCAAAATTATCGACGCCTCGGATTCTCTGGCTTCTATCTTCAAGGTCGATGCATCTGGTGTACCCTGATGATTCGGAGGCACAACTTCGTGCGATGAGACCAAAACGAGAGAGAGCAGAAAAATTCCTGCAAGCCAGCCAAGTCGATGCTTTCGTGTTTGATAATAAGACATCGTTTTGACCGTGAGTTATTATTGAAAAAGAATGAAAATCTGTAAGAAGAAAATATAAATAATTTTCTGAAATTACAAACTAAATCTTTATTGATACTTTATAGCTAATGCTATGCAATAGAAATAAAATATCTGGTAATGTTGTTCAATTACATATTTAAATACACATTTTGTACAATTAACAACAAACCAATTATTAGAATAATTATTAAAAATTGACAAGTATTCTTTATAAATCTATCTTTAAACAACGCGACGAATTATATATTTTTAGGTCTTAAAAATGAGTTTATGTGGAATCGATGTTATTTAATTTAATTAGAAAAAAAATGGACAAGTAGTACAAACGAGTACGACATGAGATGCCTTCTAGATGAGTGCAAAAGATCCCTCTTGAATACGAAATGCAAGCAATTGCCGTGCATACTAAGTATATAGCGGTCTTCGCCCCTTTTCAGCGGTCATTTCAACAATGACCCTAATTTACGGATACAGAACGATAAAACAGCTGTAATTTGCAGCTCTACAACGAATAAATGTATCTTGCAGTATAATCTTATCATTATTGCTTTACATCTTTCACTATAAATTTTATTAAATCTAATATTTTTATAATATACAATTGTTAAATATTAACAGTTATATTTAAGTGATTATGCAAAGATAATAATAATAAAATTATTTTAATGAGATAAACAATTAGTATAAAGTAATGATGCAAAGCTAAATTAAATTGATGACTCTAAAATAATGAATTTTTAAATATATGTAATAATAAAACTTTGTTATTTTTTATTACAATATTAATAATAATAATTAATTTTTGTTTATATCCGAGAGAGTTCAAAATACTTGTTAAAGATTAAAAATAAGTAAGCAAAATTTACAATTAATGTAATCTTTTAATGAATATACATACGTTGACTAATTCCACTTAAAAATTTCCACTTTTGAGAATAATGGTGATTTTTAGCTGGTCATTTGTTCTTCAAGAATCTGAAGTGTTATGAATCTCTTCTTTATAAATCTGCTCATTCGCAACTCTCATTCACTTCCGCACTAAACACAGAAATCTATTCGAACAGAACGTTCTGACCGAATGGCAAGCTCACGAAGCTCTTGTCATCCTCTTAGTAGACACTCGCGTCGATCAACGCCCGTGAATAAAAAATCATGGCCTTCTCTTCCTCTATATATGTCGTTCGTATTCGGAAGGGGCACGAGGTTCATGTTATTGGGTTACTATTCCATCGTGCCCCTTTGACACTTCCATCACAACCGTCGATCGATCGCTGTCTGCCAACATTATTTTATTATTTCGTATCAGAAAAAAATGTTCTGATATTTTATGTTGCAAACAAATTCTGAATAATAAATAATTTTCTCATTATTACAATGAAACTGTTAATAAAATAGCATTATTATGCATTTATATATTTATTTTAAAAATAATAGATTTCTGATATTTTACTATCAATGACAAAATAAATAAATAAACATCTCTGATTTATCTTTTAAAGTAATTGCATAAGAAAGAAGGAAATTAAAAATCAGGAAAGGAAAAAAAGGAATTAAAAATCACATTTTTAAAATTTTTTATATCTATTTAAAGTGAAATATTCATGTTTCTGAGATTAATTATTTTTAAAATTGTTAAAAGCATTTATTGTTAGTAGAAATTCAAAGGTATAAGACCTATTATTATGTATTGGACGATGCAGTCTATAACGGTGTCACTATTTTTCGAGTCTCCTACAATACTTTGATCCGGTGGCATACTTTTAAATGGCATTAGTGGCATTCTTTTAGTGATTCTATTATCTTTCGGGGAAGTATGCAAATGTTTTGCTCGATGAAAGTCTTGACGTGTATGTTTGTCTATACTTCCTCGACAATCGAATACATGAGAAAAATGAATAAACATTCTGCTATATTATAGCTCTCTCTTGAAATAATCGTTTTTAATTTTTTTTAGAGTCAAACAAAGAGAGAAGTTAATTTTTTACGTAATTAACTTTATAAAAAGTATTTCTAGATTAATATTTATTAACAGCAAAATTAATTTATATTTATAATTTTTCATCAATCAACAAACGATTTATATAATTTTGTAAATTATAAAAATTATTTATTTTGCTATAAAAATATAGCAAACATAATACTTAGCTCTTTATGAATGCATTCGAAAAGAATGTTAAATGTAGTCTATATGGCCATCTGGATCGATACACCAGACTATCTGGGTCTCTGAGCAACCAAACACACTGGTTAGACGCGTGCAAGATTGACTTACCACACAAAAGTGAAATTTTAACTACAACAGTGCAAACAATAAGAATTTTCTAAAATACTCTAGCATTGAAAGAAAATGAATCTTTCAATAACCGAAACAAAGTGAGTTCTGTCTTTATATAAATGTAACACGGAAGTCAACTGCATTTTTTTATCATACACAATTGTTATTGCACAGGTGGGTAAAGTTTGGAAAACCTCATGACTTTGTTTTCATTGGAAAGGAAATCATTGCTACGGCTTCCGGTATTTACGTGAATTTTTTGGATCTGAATACAAGAGAAAAGCGAATCGAGCGTTTTGATAATAAGGAAAGGGGCGATGGCGCATCATGTTTGGCTGGACATCCGGTAATACAATTATAATGTTTATTTATTTAGATTATTAAATGTCTGAAAAATAGCAAATGTATCACTTTGTCATATATTTTTTTATCATATATATTTTTAATTTTGCAGACAGTTTCCATGTTTTCTGTGGTCGAAAGAAAATTTAATCCGAAAATATCGATATTTATGTACCCAACGCTACAAAGAATTTCCAGATGCGTGCTACCCGATCGAATTAATGGTTATTTATCCTGTTCTTTCGCTGGTACAGAATATCTCATAAGCCTGACTAACTTCCCTGATTTTCAATTGATTGTATGGCTCTGGAAAACCGGCAAGCACGTCGCTGTCCTTAACACGAAGATTAACGATCTCGTTCAAGAAATTTGGTATATAAAAACAAAAACGATATATAAACTTAATATCATTTTTATTTGTTCGAAAGTAGAATTAATAATTTTATTAGCTGTTCACCGAATTCTCCGTATTTGATATCACAACTCGGAATTGTCGACGGCACGCTCTCGATCTGTCAAGTACGCACGTGCTCGAAAATCGTGAGTATACATCACGTGGACGTGCCAGTTCCGGAACACAGAATTGTGTCTTCGTCCTGGACGCCGGAAGGAAACCTGTTTGTCTCGGACGAATTCGGTAATGTATGGCTCATGGCGATAGATGCTAATAAACTATACTCGGTGGTAAAATCGAAAACACTTGAATCACCGAAGAGCAGACCGATCGTCATCGCTCATAGGACTGGCGTAATAGTTGTGAATACTGATAGTGAAATTACAGTACGTATTGATTTGTTAAACTCTTATTTAATATAAATGGAAAATTAACAATATAATGGTCTGGTCTCTTTTAAAAAAGATTGAAACATATTTAACATTTTTTTTGTACAAAGGGATATATTAATTTTAATTCATATCTTTTTTCTATAAAAATATAATATTATTATTACATTTGTATAATTATTATAATATAATTATATTATATTGTTATTTACGTTTCAGTTTTATAAGAAATCGTTGGTAGACTGGAATGTGTCGTGGCAATTTGTATGGTCAATTTCGACTTTTCATTCCATTCAAGTAGGAAAGCAATATTGTTTCAAAGATGGAATTTTACTTCACTCAAAAAGCGGAGAGATTTTTGAAATAAATACGCAGTACGACAACGTTCCTCACATAGAAGTTATTTATACGGACGAGATAGAATACAAAGCACTATTTTCTATATCTCAACGCACAGATCACGTCGCAGCAATAGATCGATTAGATCGTCTTTGCATTTTCGAGGTATCGACTGGCAAACTGATTGGAAAATTATCTTTGAAACATCATGGTGAAGGTAAATTTAAATATATTATAGTATTTCTCTTTATGATCTAAGAGATCTAAGAGAATAATTATTCTAATATTCCATGGATATTCTATACTCTATGTAATAATTATTTATATAAAATGTTTATTATCTTTTTTAAAATAATACTAGACAACAGTGTAAAACTGATTCACCAAATTTCTATTATGTATATAATTTTAATTTTAATTAATCAAATTTCTATATATTATATGTACATAATTTTAATTCGCCGAAGTTCTATTGTATTAATTGAGAACTATTTTATTTATATATGTATCTCTTTATACATGTTTTTTTCTCGTTTTGTTTAGTTTAATCGAGTATAATTATATGTGCGCGAAACAAAATTATATTATTCTTTAATAATAAACCTTAAAAATTGCAACGCATGTATAAAAATTATTATTGAAATGCATATATAAATATATAGTTATTAATTATGTGATTCATATAAAAATTAAATATTTAAATTTTTACAGAAAACAAAAAAATAAAATTTTTTACAAGAATTTTTTGATCAAAATATCTACGCTTCCATTAAATTCATGTGTCTCTACGTTTCCGCTGCACGGCTTGCGTGAAACTGATCACGTGTTCAGCTCTTTTCATCAAATCAGATTAACATAACCCCTACATCTATTACGCTGCGCGGTTCGCGCGCGACTGGTTCCCGTGCGGGGTATTGCGAGCGCGGGACCGATGGTCACATGACCAATGATCACATGACCAGTGGTCACGTGATCATCGGTCCCACGGTCGCGATACCTCTCACGGGAATCAGTCGCGCGCGAACCGCGCAGCATGATGGATGTATGGGATGTAGACTTTTGCGCGAGTTTAATGAAAGCGTAGATATTTGATCACAAAAGATTCTTGTAGAAAATTTTATTTCTTTGTTCGTATTTTCTGTTAAAGATTTAAATATTGAATTTTTGCGTTGCATAATTAATTAATATATTTTTTATGCATTGATTGTAATAATAATTTTTGCATGCATGCGTCGCAATTTTTGAGATTTTATTATAATATTTATAAGCAGTTTTGTTAATACAATAGAAATAAGTAACAAGTAAAAATAATTGAGTCGACTTATAAATCAAACTCAGTTTTGTTATCATGTTTAATTATGATAGCAAATTATTGTTAGTATAGTAAACTGATAATAGAATACTAATACAAATTTAAGACATCAGTCAGACAATTTAATCAATCAGTATTGCGGAAAAACAACAATATTTGCGATAATCGACTTTGCATGCCTCTTTTAAAAAGGGATACATATAATTTATTCGATTTACTATTTTAATTATATTAATTTTATTCGATTTCTTTTATATATAGAATATTTTTCTCAGATTTTTGACAATTAATGGATATATTTATTAACTTAAATTATATGTCAATTCCAGTTGTTCGTGTAGATTCACATCCTACTTTACCAATACTTGCAGCATGTAGTGTTGCTGGCAATTGTATTTTTATCGATATTACATCATTACCTAAAATCATTAACTGTTTTCATCTTTATGGAGATTTCTTGGACAGAATAAAATTCTCGCACTATGGCGAACTTTTAGGAATTGGCAACTCTCAAACTGGCAAACTATTTATTATTGGCAAACAATTTAAACAACAGCCTGTGGATGTTCTTGGACTTGTAGAAATTGATGGACATGTAAGACAATTACTATATATACATATAATAATACAGAGATGTTAGCAATTATGTGATAAATTATACCTAAGAAATATTTTTAAATGTATAAATATATAAATGTATTTATATCTATAAATTTTTATAAAACATAAACGAAAAGAGTTTAATTTAACTTTGATTCAACTTTTCTCTCTTTTATAGATTGCTGACTTTCTGATATACAAAAGAAACAATAGTCGCTTCGAAATCTTAGTTCTCGCAACAACCAATCCTTCCATGGCTTCGATTGGTGGTAATAAAGCGATCATGTACACTTGCGAAATCTCGAATAATTTCTGCACACGTATTGTATGTACGGTAGATCTATCAAAACCTTACAGAATGTTTTATGGAACGAGTAAGCCTCTGAATATATTGGGTATACCCTCCTTATCTAAACAGTTACATCAAATGGAAATACAGGTATAAGTCGACTTACATTTCTGTTTTTACTTTTAACAAAAAAAAAGCAAAAAATGAATTATTTTTAATTGAATATAGATGTTTGTTATTTCAAAATATTCAAATTATATCGTACGATGCCAAAAGATCATTGCATAATCTTTATTTTAAAATTATTTTTACATTTTCCATTCTGATCTCGAAAAAAAGAACTTATCAAATTTTTGTCTCAGGACGATTTTCAAGAAGTTGTCCTCACAGAAGCACTCTTTTCGATGCATCAGATGAGGAATATCGGAATATATGTGACTGATTCTCGAGTCTTAACATATGGATACGATGGCTTAATTGTAGTCAGAGATAGCATGGAACTTCGCAAAGTGATTGCGATTTTTATGCCACACCATCGCAGTAAAGGGGGTATAAAGTATGCAATTTCTTCACGCTTTGGCGAAACAATGGTTTCCCTCGGTAGAAATGGAGATATCGTTGCTACTCGAGTTCGGTATTTAATTTTTGTTTCTTATACAATCGTATTTTTAAATTACTGAAAAAATGCAAATACATATAATTTATTTTAATTATGCGAACAGTTTACAAGAACCGGAAATAAAAACAAATTTGGCAGAAAGTAGAGATGCGAATATACATTTATCGATTGAAGACTTCGTTTCCGGTCCAAATAAACTGTACAGTTTAACAGAAGAAACCTGGTTGGACAATGTAATCGCTGCTAAGCTGAAAGCTGAACGAGACGAAGCTCTACTCCTACGAGCTTCCATCATAACTGATTTGGAGAAAATAAAGAATCAGGTATATAATGTCTTCTTTTCTCGGAATTTAATACTTTGAAGTTAAGATATATTTATGGTCTTAAGTAATTTTAACAGATACGCGAACTTCTCGATATAAATGAGAGCAAACCACCAAATGCTCGATTGCCGATTTCGGCTTTTGATTTAGATCGCAAAGCTCGGCTACAAAAAATAGAAGAGGCGCGACTTGAACGAGACGAAATGCGTCAAAAACTCGAAGAAGAATGCGTTCAACGAGATCAAATAGCATCGTATATCCGCGAATTATTCTGGGATCCGCTACAAGTAAAACCATGTGCAATTAAAACTATCGGAGGTGATACAATAGTTTATAATTATCCCCTCGTCGCATCGACTCGGAGAATGAATGACTTTAAAATATGGGATAGGCTGTCTTCGGATGCTGACGAGTTTTTGTACAGGTGTCGCGCGTTTTTTTTCTATACTGCTTTTTCTTAAAATTTTTTATATACATTTTACTAAAATATTCATTTGTTCAGTTTTTTTATACTTGAAATATTTTTTGAAATTTAATAATAATGTAAGATATATATAGTCACAAAATATGTAAACATGAAAAATAACAATATTTTTAGTTACGAGGTGTATAATAAGTCAGTAGATGAAGAAGACGATTCAAGACGAGGATCCGTAGCATTTGATTCTGATAAAGAATCCTCGACGAATAGTTATGATGAAATCAAAATATACGAGATAGCTCAAACATGGTATTCACTGGCGGATGAAGATGAAAGATTATGTATATCAGGTATTATGACGCATAAATGGATTGATGATGAAAGCATAACTTCAACGCATCAGCTGTTATTTCCTCGTGACAGTAATCTTAAAACTATTCTCGAAAAAGATACTATCATCGAAAATCGAGAACGTAAATTAAAGGTGACATTTATGACAAATCTATTTTTTTAATTTATATTATTATATGTTATACCGAAAACACAATAATACTCAATCACATTTATGATTTAAAAAAATTATACGATATAGAAATTATTTTCTTAGTTTCTCATTAATGCAAGTATTAAAATTATTCTAAAATATTTATAAATTAAAACTTTCTGTCAAACAGATGTATTTTAATGATCTTTTCGAAGAAATAAGACGCGCGAAAGAACGTGAATTAAAATGTACAAAGGACCGCATCGATAGACTTCGATATTGCGCTTCCGAGTTAAAGACAATGTTCGGAATAGATTCCGCTCTAGAACCAATCGATACACCGACGTGGAATGTCGAAGAGATACCCGATTATATAGTCACTGTAAAAGATCACGAGATATTTGAAAAACAGTCACAGCGAGGAGAATCTGAAATTGTGATGGTTGATAAGAATCCAAAAAATGAAGAAGAAAACAGAAGAAACAGTGATTTTTATGAGATAGCTCTCGAAAAGATGATGGATGGTGTATTAGAATCAAAGTGAGTTGAGTCAAAATTGACAAATAATTGCGTAAAAAAAATGATACGAGTAATATCTTGAATTTTTATTAATTAAAATCGAAACGTGTATTTCAAAATTAAAAATTCAGTATTTTATTCAAGATGGGAAGACGAAGTTAAAAAAGAAATACCTGTACCTAAATGCCTAATCGTAAAAGATCCTTCGAAATATACCGATGAAGACATCGCAGTTATCGCGTCGTACAAATCCAAAGTGCAAACGTTGAAAGAAGAACGAGAAAAATATAAAGCAACGCTGCATACGGAGATCGTCGAGACGAAAGGTCAGTCAGAAGCACACACACAAAAATGTATAAAACAATCGCATTTATTAAAATAAAATAATTTCTTTTAAAAATAATCTCCAGACCTTTTTTTACTGATTTTTTTTTCATTATAATCATATAATATATGCGCATTTCAGAAGCCTTACAGAGAGACGTCGCGGAATTCAACGACAAGTTAAAGGATCTTGAATTGAAAAAGATACAAATTGAATGCGCGATCTTGCAGGAGAGATTGATGAGGATACGCACGATCCGGAGACACCGGTCCGAGGTCGAAGGCAGACAAAAAATCGTCCGTTTCACTGAGGACGAACTGGCACCGGCAACGCGAGAGGCCCGCAAACTCGTCGAGGAATGCAACTCGCTCGAGGTAGTCGTGGCGGAGTTGAAGTCTCGTTACGACAATCTCATCAAGGCGGAGAAACGTCAGGAGGCCAAGTTCCGCAGCGAATTCGCGGACTTAAAGCAGCCGCTGGTGGAACACTTGCTCAGGCATTACAAGAAGCGACCCAGGACAGGTCGCCTCATCACCACGTCCGTCACGTATCTGACGGAAGTAGCGAGATGCGTCGCGGCCAGCGAGTTGTCGGAGATCTTACCGCGCGAATGCCTGGACTTCCTCAGAGGCATGGATGCGTTGGATACGATGCCCAGAAACCTGCCGTCGCAGATTAACGTCAATCACTGGCGAACGATGTGTAAGCTGAGAAGAGCGAAGGTCGAGACCGAAACGAAGGTGAAGTTGAAGATGCAGAAAGCAATTTATTTATATTCAAATTTCACGGTCTTATAATAATTGTATTATATTTTTAATTTATTATAATTAAAAAATAAGAAATACCTCAAGAATATTCGAAAAATCTAAAATAAAGAGACGCGTTCCTTTTTCATGTTATTAAAGAAATAGAAGATCATAACGTTACCAAAAATGTGAATGTCGGTATTAAAGGTGAGATGCTGCGCGGTAGAGATAGCCGAGGCGGAAGAAACGTTGTCGTTTTATCAAAAAGCGGTGCAATTAGCTGACAACGTCGTTGTCTGCAAGAAGGCCTATCTGGAGAACATAGAGAAGTCCTTGATGCAACGTGCTGAGAAAATGGAGATTCAGCTTGTCCTGAAAATGGGCCAGATCGAGGTGCCTCTGCAAGGTTGTCCATCCGACTACAAGAACGCCGTTCTTGTCCCGCGCAAAGAACTCTTGCGTGTCAACGATTGTATCCTCGAAGCTGGAAAACGCAAACTGGCGGCGATGCACAAATCCATGCACTTGCGAAAGGTCGTATTGCAACAGGAATGGGAGCATAAACGCGCGAAGATGGTACTGGACGATTTGCAGCAGGAGCTGAAAGATGTTGCAGAGTTCAAGGTTTTTATTTCTCTCATTCAGTCATTTAATATTTCGAAAATAGAGTATATAATAAATGCCTACTTGTTTCAGATCACGAGAAACGTCCTTGAATTTTTGACCCGTGATCTCTGCAGTGTAAATCTGGAAAAAGATTACGAAAAGATACAAGTCAATTTGCAAATATTTCGAAACGTGAGTATCTATCATCATTATTCCATTGTATAGATGACCGAATTTAAAATGTGTTTCAGAAATTTCGCGAGCTGTTATCACTGGAACAGGCGTCTTTGAAGGAAACGAAGCGAGTGACAGCTAAATGGAAGAAGAAGAACGATAAGATGTCAAAGGAGATCAAATCTAAGTCGTCGGACGTTGAAGTGTTTCGAGGGTTGCTTAACGATCCGTGTCGCAAGAAAGACGAAGAGTCTCGTAAGATGAGACTTGTTACGATCGCGAGACGTACCAAACTTATCATAAAAGCGGAGAACAATTACGAGCAGCTGCTAACCTTACACGCTCGTCTAGAAGTCTTAAAGTTGCGAACGTATCCGACCTTACAGTTTAAAACCGCATAATAAAACCGCATAAGATTTATATGAGGAAAAAGATTGTCGGTTTTTTTTACAAAATAGTGATGGTTGAAAATTTCTCGGTATTAATTTAATAAAACTGTTTCTTCTCCTACTAATAATAAACATATGTATTATTTATATCACGTGTATCGCACAAGCGTAAAGGTAGGTGTGAGAAAGAGAGATGCGTCAGACACTTCTTTAATTAATCGTCTTGCTCAATTGCAAATTCACATTTCCTTCTTCGTACGATAATGGGATAATTAAAACTTCGATCACGTTTATTACTAATACTTACATATATTTATTCCGATCTCGATCCTCCGCGTGCAATAAAGGAAAATTGCTGATTCCAAGAAGAGAATAAGGAAAGTATATAATGTTACTGTCATCATTATTTCATACTAACGTCTAAACATTTCTTGATAACTTGAAGACAAAAAGAAATATGTTAAGCCATGCTGCATTTAAAAATATGATTTTTTCTTTGTCAGAAAACTACAAAGAAATATTTTAATTGTCTCAAAATTAATTTTAAAAATATGTTATAATAATATTATCTGTCTCCTACATACTTCAAAATTTTATAAAATACTTTGAATTTTTAGTAAAACTCTTAGCTGAAATAGAAGCAGCATATCTTGTTTTATATTTCAGTATTTTATACTTTATCGTGTTTATTCGCGTCTGAATATGTTGTCACTGCTGACTATATAATTTTTTTCTAAAAAAAAGTCGCTATCACAGTAAAAACATATGATTAAAATAGATTATAATTTTTTACGGAGAATATTGTATTTAGCGATTACGATATCTGCTATAAAATAAATTACGATAGATGTTACTGTTTGGAGAGACTAATGTTGGAATTTCCGTCTATTAGTAATAAAGTTCGTGATAAATTATTTGTGTTGTGTTATGTGATCCATAATACTTTTTCTTCTGACGGTTCATCACTTATCACGAAAAATATTTATGTCCGTATTTCAGCACGTGCCAGATACCTACAAGTAATGAACTATGATATTACATACAAAAATCGTTAATCAGACACACTTTCTATATTTCAACGTCTACGTTTGTTTTTTTTTTTTTTTTTTTTGCAAGCTGAAATAATCCATCAATAATCAAGAAAAATCGATCACCTTCAGCGCATTTATTTATTCGATTGATATTTTTTAACATTAATGCTTATGATAATCTTTATAAATCGTTTCCTAGTTGTGAAAATAATATTACTTCATTGTCATGAAAATTAATAAGAAAAATGATATAAATATAATGATTAGGATAATCAAAGAAAATTTTTTTTTATATTATTAATTACTATTAAATTCTAATAATCACTTGTTATATAAATGTAATGCGATATTTTGTTTTGTAGACAATAAATAAATCTATAATATGTTGATAAGAATTATTTTTTCAAAGATTATTCTATATGAATACAAAACAACAATATGTATCACGACACCGCCCGTCTCTTATCAAATATTCTCATATTTATATTGAGTTCATTGCATACTTATCGAACGCTGTTTGTAACGGCGAGCATAAGTATACCCTCGGCTTATTTGTTCAGCTTGCGATCTTTCAATGATAGAGGAAAGAAGAGAGAGCTATAAAATGATCGCGTGACCCCAACAGGGGAAATTACCGCCGGTACTTCTCTCGTGTGTCAACAAAGGTCTACATATGTTAACACATGCGATATGCGTATCGCGTACGTGTGCCGCATCGCAAGAGCAATCGCATCGAAGGACACGCGGAATCGTCGGACATAGCCGAGGATATGGGTCTGTTAAACTTGAAAACACACGGATGAAGATTGGATCGGCGGAAAAAAATCGTCTGAAGAATTTTTTCCATGATGCTACCAGCGAGGAAAGCCTGTAAAGTCACCAAGAATGTTAATGACCGCGGCTGCTACGAGTCCGGCGATGAATTTAACGATGTTTAGCTCTTATATATCTGATAATAAACTTATTTTATAGATGACATATTTCAAAAACTTTATATAATTTCTCCTCTGCCACGCTATTATCCTTTTCATGACATCTGATGAGAGATGTGAAGATTTGTTGATAATTAAACTTTAAATTAAAACTTCCTCTGTTAAATTAATGTCTTTAAGATATCTCCTGTCCCAATTTTGGACATGTTTCGATTTTGGTGCCATTTGGACTATTATCTAATTAATTTTTCAATTTCTAATAAATTGTTTTAATTGTTTATGAATTAAAAAGTTTTATAATTAAATTTGTATATTTGCATACAAAACAAAAATTATCACAATTTTTATTCGTATAATAATTGTTATTGAATGTTTTGTATATTGATAAAAAAACTTGTAGTTGCAGTTGTATCTTGTAGTCAATATTTTTATGATAAAAATTAAAAACGAAAAATATGTTTTTCTCTTCGCGCGACAAGACACGGAAAGTGCCATTGCCGCAGGAGAGGCGAAGAATCGAATAAATAATGACGACGATGTCATTACGCGAAATAAACTGAAAGAGAGAGAATGACAGGAATCGCTAAACTCAAGAGGAAAAGAGATAAAGGGGAAAGAGTAAAACTCCCCTCTCCAGACTCCGAGATCCGAAGAAGAAAAAGACGCATCTATAAAAGAACGTACGTAGATCGCTTCTCTCGACGGTCTCGACAAGTTGTCGTCGAAGACACCATCTGTACCAGGTTCCTCTTCTTCTTTGCTTCACATTTTCGGTCCATACTTGTCTTGCGTTTTTTGGAGGTAAAAATTGCACGATACCGTAATCAGCGTGGTGCAGTAATCAAGATGCTGCACAGATTCGCGGTGTTCGCGATCTTCGCGATGGTGGCTGTATCCGCCACGAGTCCGCCACGAGTGCGTAAGTATTTCACGAAGCTCCGACAATCGATTCATAAAAATGAAGGAAAATTATTAGAATCACTTATTGAAAAGCAAATGTAACACGATGTACAAAAATTAATTATAATTTTTTCTAATTGTGTAAGTTTGTGAATTTAAAAGTACACAACATTATCAACAAGATATTCATAAAGAATAATGAAAACTATTTCTACATTTTTATGTTGATCTATAGAAAATTAAAGTGAATAAATTACATCAGTTTAATTATAGCAGTTTCAGTATCCTAATCTCAGGGATTTTAAGTTTAAAATCTCGAATAATATTCTTTCTATCTTGTTAAAATCTCGAGTCTGATCAACAAGGTTTCAAGTGTATTTAGATGTGCATCTGATAAAAATTTTATTGAATCATTAACTTGATTTTTTATGAAGCATGTTTTATTATGCGTACAGTTACGATGTGCATCCCAGTGAAGTATGCGAAGGAATGCGAGAAGATGATGGAGGATTCGGCCAGCAAAGGCATTCTGATATCGTGTATTTCCGGTCGCGATCGATACGACTGTATTGAGAGGGTTGGCAAAAGGGAAGCTGACATCGTTGCCGTGGATCCTGAAGATATGTATCTCGCGGCGAAGAATCATTTAGCTGGAAAAAACGGATACAGTGTCGTTGAACAGGTAATTAGAGATAACTTGAATTATTCAAAAATTATATTTCTAGTTTTAATGAATGAGAAAAATAAATCTAAAATAAATTCGAGTTGCAATAAGAGATCAAAAATAAATGTAATAGAATGTATGGATGCGTCAAAAGATTTAATATTTTATATTTGATAAAATATTATTTATAAAATAAGAAATAATTATAGAAGAAAATTATAGAAGAAAATTATATAACAATTAATATAACTAAATATAAGAAGTAATTATAGAAGAAAATTATAAAAGAAAATTATATAACAATCAATATAACTAAATACGTATTGTGTAAGAATATATTTGAGAGAAAAATTACTTTGAATATATTTACCTTAAAAAAATCTAAGATTATCATTCGCTGGTTTAAGATTTCTCGTACGTATTTCACGCTCTCTCGAGAATGGGATATATTTTTTAAGCGGGATGAATAATGTATGACGTGAATTCCTTCTTTTTGTACTTGTGCTATCAGGTGAGAACGAAGGAGGAACCCGACGCGACGTATCGTTATGAGGCGGTAGCTGTCATACACAAGGATCTGAACATTAACAACGTTCAAGGCCTGAGGGGTCTTAAGTCCTGCCATACAGGCGTGGGCCGTAATGTCGGTTACAAGATTCCCATCACGAAACTCACTGCTATGGGTGTGCTGACCGATATCAACAACCCGGAATATTCCGCTCGCGAGAATGAGCTTCGTGCTTTGAGCACGCTCTTCAACAAAGGCTGTCTGGTGGGCAGGTGGTCGCCCGATCCCGAGATCAATCAGAGACTCAGTAAGTGGCAGCAATCTACGGAATTTGCATCAATTATGTCCTATAGACGAACTGCCAGTAAACAATATTGTTAACTGTGAAATAACAGGTATAAATCGACTCGCTGTTATCTTTTTTTTTTTACACAAAATAATTTTAATTCTATATCTCATATTTATATCGAGATAAAATTATAATAGCATACACATTGATGCAAATAAGTAGAAATAATTGTATTGCATATCTTTTTTCAAATGTTCATTTTTTCTGATAAAATTTGTTAATATTTTTTTCTTTATTTAGATACACTCACTCCAAAAAACCGGTACACTTAAAGTTTGGAAAAAATCATCAAATTTCAAATGACGATAACTTCGTAAATAATTGTGATAGAAAGGTTTCTCATCATTTAAAATTTCGTAATTTTCATCACTTAAAATTCCGTAATTTTTTTTCAAATTTTAAGTGTACCACTTTTTTGGAGTAAGTGTATTTCGAAAATATCTTACCAAGACATGTATCGCTATTCTCATTATATCTTTTTCCAGAGGAGACATACAGTAATATGTGTGCTCTTTGCGAGAAACCAGACGTGTGCGATTATCCAGACATATATTCCGGATACGAGGGCGCGTTGCGCTGTCTGGCTCACAACGGCGGTGATGTTGCCTTTACGAAAGTCATCTACGTGAAGCGCTTCTTCGGCTTGCCCGTTGGGGTCACCCCGGCGGTGCCGACACCCGAAAATCCGGCTGAGTTCCGATACTTCTGTCCGGACGGTAGCAAAGTACCCATTGACGCCCATACGAAACCGTGCACATGGGCCGCCCGACCTTGGCAAGGATACATGATCAACGGGGATGATGTTCCGAACGCGATAACTATTCAGAGAGTGCGTGAGATTTATTTCTTAAGAGCTTATATTAAACGACATATTGAATGTTGTATAAGGATGTAAAAAAATATTTACATGATATTTTACTAATTGGAAGATGTAATTTTAATCTGATAAGCATAATGAAAGAGACAAGAAATTTACAAGAATTTATCATTGTAACAAATATGACAGATAAATTACTCATATCATATATTAAGGAGAAAATTATAGATTTAATTTAAATAATTTCTTTAATTTCAAAACGTTTTAGGAACTAACGGAACTAGGTCAGCTTGGCGAGACCGAGAAGGCAGATTGGTGGAAGGATCTCATGTTGCTTGACGAGAAAACCTTGGCTGTCGCCGCGCCACCAATATCTCCGGAAGAGCATCTGAAAAGCGCAAAATATATGGATGTGATCGAAAGAAATTCCGGAGCTCCGGAGAGGAATGCTCGTTGGTGCGTTTGGAGTCAAAGTGCGCTGGACAAGTGTCGCAGTCTCGCTAAAGCCGCATTCTCCAGGTAATTGCGCATAGAATATATATCCATTTTTTTCTTTTCCATCAGAGAAGAGACTTTGCTTTAAAATAAAAATTAATTTATTATTCACTAATAATTATTAACGTGAAAATTAAACTTTTTTTTGTCAATAAAGCACCACAAATGTAAATATACTATAAATGATAAAACTATAATTACCGTAATGGAAACTTCAGATTTAACTATCAACGCATTTGTTGTTAACAAAAAGTGGTAGATGCTCGTACTTTATGTTATAATTTCTATAGAGATGCCAGACCTAGATTTGACTGCATACTGGAACAGGATGAGATTGCTTGCTTGAAGGCTGTCAGGGATAACGGAGCGGACATAACTGTGATCGATGGCGGATCGGTGAAATTGGCAATCGACAATTATAATGCAAAACCGATCGTCGCTGAGACTTACGGCGAGGGATCAACGCAAGTCAACGAAAGACCGGCAGTCGCTGTTGTGAAGAGCGGTTCTTCTATAAATGGATTAGGTATACGAATTTGCGTATTTCAAATTTAAACATTTCGATCAAACCTCCGCATCTGCTCTGAAACAAGATTTTAAAATATATTCAATTTTGAAAATGAGAATTAGAATTTATTTATCTTAGAACTGAGACAAATTATAAAAGATATTAACAATATTTTTTATAGATAAACATTTAAAAAAATATATGTAAATTGCAAACAATTAAAAACAAGTTTGTAGAAAGAATCGTGTTTAAAGAAGCTTTTTACAAGTTTTCGTTATGAATTACCGTCAATAATTTCCTTTTCCAGAGGATCTCAGAGGCAAGAAATCTTGTCACAGCGGCTACGTGGGTGATTTCGCTGGTTATTCCGCACCGGCTCATATTCTTAAACAAAAGGGGCTTATTAATGAACCGGGAGAGATGGATGCCTTCTTCTCCGAGTCTTGTGCACCTGGCGCATCTCTCCAGTCCAAGTCTTGTCAATTATGCGTCGGCAATATCAAATCTGGTGACGATCAAGTGAAAGAAGCCACGAAATGCAGACCTACGAATGCGGAATATTACAATGGCGGAAAAGGAGCACTCAGGTAATTTTATATAAATCTTCATCGATAGTACGTGACAATATTTTCAGCTAAATTGTAGAAATAAATTCTACACACATGACCCTTCTTCTCAGAATAAAATTCATTATGTAAAATTCTTTTTTATAATTCGATAATAAAAATGTATATCTTTTGTCTATGAGACTTTATATTAGCTTCTATAAAAATGTAATTTGCATCTTATTCTTTCATAGATGTTTGAAGGATGGTAAAGGAGATGTTGCATTCCTACCTTTAACGTCTTTGAAGCAGCTCGGTGAGTATAATAAATTATATATGTGTATATAGTGAGTATAATAAATTATATTTGATTATATTCAATTATTTGCTATTTCATAAACATATATCATATTTTAGATAACGAGAAGGACGATGCAGGCAAACAGGAAGACTATGCCTTGCTTTGCCCGAATGGTGGTCAGGTGCCTATCAAAGAATGGGAGCGTTGTAATTTAGGCTTAGAGCCACCAAGGATAATTGTCAGTTCGGCCGAGAAGACCCCGAATGCCTTGGAAGAATTGAAACATGGCATTTTAGCCGCGAGCACTTTATATTCGAAGCAACCGCATCTGTTGCGTCTTTTCGGCGCCTGGGATGATAAGCGCAATGTATTATTCAAGGTAAGAAGATTAACATTATCTTTATTTAACTTTAAATTTTTTAATTTCCCCTATTAGATTTTAATTTTCGTTATTTAGTTTGAAGTTTAATTAACAGCTTTCCGCTGGTTTGGATTTTTTATTCATATTAACTATATTGAAAAAAATTAGATATTAAATATCATATAATTATTAAATGGCACTTGTAAATATATTAATTGATTAAGATGAATATAAATATATTAGTTGATTAATCTCATTATTAATAATATATGAAAATAATACAATAAAGTATCAATTAATTATAAAAATATTTTTCCTATGTAAATCGAAAGAGAAAGAGAGAGAGAGAGAGCTTAATCGTTATAATATTATAAAATAATTAAAAATGTTTATACATCTTTTTTCACAAGAAAATATCGTCTTTCAAATGATGAGACAATTGCATATAATTTTAATTTTAAAAAATTGTATAGCTGTATATTTTTTAAAGACATATTACACATTCTCTTTAGGACAACGTGAAAGAATTGTTATCCACTGATAACTCATGGGACAATAAGTGGGATACTTGGGCAAGTATTCAACGGGACTACGGAAATCATTAAATTTTCGCACTCGAAAATTTTAACAGCATCTGATTGCTTACGATGGATGTCGTACTATATATGTGATATTATTATTGCTGAGAAATTATCATTATTAGGTTATATATCAATGACTCGTATAGAGAACTGTTAGATAAATAAATACTGTTACAGTCGATGACCTCATTTATGTTTATGCAAATTGACATATTATCGCGATAGAGATAATACATTTTAAAATATCGACATTAACATAAGAAATCATGATTTTCTTCAATTGTCAATAATAAAAAAATATATATTTTTCCGAACATACAATGCATAAAATTTTACAATAATTTTTAAAACTAAAATAAATTTTAACACTTTTAAAAATAAATATTAAAATAGAAATGTTTGTAGGCATTTTTATATATTTTATTTTAGCCGTGTATAAGAGAAAGGAAAACGAGAGAGACGTTGATTTATTTTATTTATATTTTCGTCTACTTGTCCTTCGATCGGTTTAATTTTTAATGTGTTGTTACATTTTTATTTATTTGTGCGACCGTAAGCCGAATCTCTCTCGTTCGCCAAAGTTATTGTTTTTCGCGAAGACTAAAAACGATTTAAGCTGTTTAAATGAAAACTGCTCTGATTGGTCCTATACTTTGGGGTGGGAATACTTTGTGGACAACGCGTATAAAAATGGGGATCTTCGAGAGAAAAGAGATCATAATTATAGTCATCTCTGGCGGCGTTAACCACAGCGAAATCTCCGACGTCTGTAACGACTCTACGATATATATATAGAGGATCGCAATAAATACATTTTTAACTGGAACATAATACATATATATATCACTAATCCTTAATCCACATCCTGATTAAAATTAATAACCCGAGCGATATCCATCTGTGTGGAATCTGAAGACCGAGCACCCGTCGACGACGATATAAAAGGCCATCTTAGGCGCCAACATGTTAATAAACTTTCGGTTATTTTTAGCTAAAAGTTTATTCTTTTGACATTTCAGGGTAGAATAGATAATTTCATTTATCATATTTTAAAAATTATACAAAATGATTATGTTGACTCACTTTGTATAATATATTATAATATATTATAACATATTATAATATATTATACAAAGTGTCCGATTTTGTTCTCGATAAAATGAAGAAAGCTTTAAATTCAGTTAAAATTTAAGAGAAGTATTTTTTTGTATAATATATTATACAAAGTGAGTCAACTTAACTTAATCATCTTGTATAATTTTTAAAATATGATAAATGAAATTATCTATTCTACCCTGAAATGTCAAAAGAATAAACTTTTAGCTAAAAATACACAGATACAAAGAGAAGTACTTTTTGTGGAAAGCGTCAAAAAATTGTAACGGAACCATTTTTAAATAATAGTTTAAGTATTTTTTTAATTAAAAATAAATAAATTAAAATTTTTTATTATAAATAAAATACGCAAGATATACAAAATACAAACACATATAAGATATAAAAAACTTGTAATTAAGAAAGAAATCTTCCGAAAAAACAAATTCGTGTTATCTTCTGTTAATTTTTAAAAAATTGTATAATGTTAAATTAATTTTATATTAATTTTATATTAATTTTATATATATGTTGCTTTTAAAATATTTAAATATAATTAAAAAAATCTTTTAAAAATGTTATAGTATTAATAGTATTATAAAATTAATTTAATATTATAAAAATTATTTTATAATGTAAAAATTAACGAAATCTAACACAGTTTTGTTTTTTCAGAAAATTTCTTTCTTCTATTTTTGTTACCTATATGTAACCTATATGTGTTTGTATTTTGTATATTTGCTATTTTATTTATAGTAAAAAATTTTAATTAATTTATTTTTAACTAAAAAAGTACTTAAACTATTATTTAAAAATGTTTCCATTACAATTTTATAAGGCTTTCCACAAAAAAATACGTTCTCTTATATTTTATTAACAGAATTTAAAGCTTTCTTCATTTTATTGAGGACAAAATCGGACACTTTACCGTATTTACTGCGCAAATATTTTTTATAAACTTGAGTTGCACCAAATTTATTTAAAGTCAACGCTTGTTGTATTATAATCTGTTTTATAAAACTCAAATTTCTTTGTTCCCATCTGAAAAAAAACATTCCGAATTAATACAAATAATTTGCAAAATTTAAAATTAATTCTTTCAGAAAACGTGTCATTATTTTCTAGATTACAAAAATAATACATTATTCTTTTATTTAAGTTATTCTTATAATTTTTTTCAATAATTATTCTTTACAATTTCTTGCTTGATGATATATTTATTACAATAATAAACCTGACTATTTAAAAAGTGTTTGTGATTAAAGATTTATGTCTTGTTCTTTCGTGATATGATAAAAATCTTAAATGCTTTATAAGCAAGATGTAACTATTGTAGTGCATCTGTTTGAGATAAAAGAAAGATTTATTTAATCGCCAATTTACTTACTCTGTGAGCAACAATTTATTTCTCCATTCTTGGTAATTCCATGCGTAATTCAAATTAATAATGTCATTCGAATATATAAAACAAAGCGATAACTCTGCCGCCATTACGCACAGAACACATACTGACGTATCACTTAACTTTTCATCCAGCATGGATATATCGAGCTATAATATAAGAAATAAATTACTTATTTATCTGCAGATATAATAATTTACAATAAAAATTAAATTGTATATCTCTGTGTGTGTTCGCGTACCAAGTAACTACCACAAAAATAGATGCGTGGAACATCATTCAGATTAATATTACATTTGCCACTTCGTACCACATCTAATAAGTAATAGCAAAGTAAACTAAAAGGATCGCCGAATCGTAAGTTGAATTCAACAGCATAGAGAATCTTCTTCTCATACATTAATAAATCTTTCTCTCGATTTATATATAAATCCTTCGCTAATTGCAGTACCGTAGTTACCTAAGCAAATACAAAATATATAATAAATTTATATTAAAATTACTATTGAATTATTTAATAACAGAAGAATAGTCTTCCTCATCGAATATTTTCTCTGATTAAAAAGTTTTATTACCGATGGCATTTTATGACTAGTTACTTCTCGTTTGAGAGTTATCCATAGACACGTTAAGGCTAATAATTGGATATCATTCGTATCTACCAAAATTCTGTCAATGGTGACATCGAATAACTTGACAGTCTGATATATGAGATTAGATGAGTATTCGCAATGCACCTACAAAATTGCCATAATCATAAAAGTCATAATCAAAGTTCAATACAATTTAAATTCAAGTTTTTATTTTAATTTCCAACGCGTTAACGAGATAAAAAAATATCTAGTATTAATTGTCATTTTTGTCATTGTTTCGTAATTGATAGACATAAAAAATTATTTTTGTACGTTTATAACAAAACATGAGTTCACCAAAATTATATATGCTCCTTTAGTTCTTTATTTGTGCATAAACGTGAAATATTTATATCCGTAATTAAACTATATACTTACTCCAAGACGAATCAAATATCCTACGATGACATTTCTTTGACTTGCGTTTACATCTTGTTTTAGAAAACGAAAAGACAATTTGGGAGCATTGTCCTCCCTTTTGCGTTCCATGTACGGCACGTCGTCAAAGTAAGCATGCTCAAATGAATGAATATCATTGAAGACTTCTATATCAGTCGATAATTTGCATGTCACTTCGCGTTTCACATAACGTACCTTTCACCAACAAATATTTTTACAAATATTATAACAAATAAATGAATTAAAATGCTTCATAATCCAATTCACCTTATACAATTCTTACATATACTTGTACAACATTTTATTTTAAAAGTCTGATACGTATATATCAAACTAAAATCGAAATAAAATTAATATAATAATCTATACATTAATATTAAATATCAATGCATGTACATTTTTGTGTTTGTTTTACAAATTATATTTTATATTACCTTGGTTGGAGTTAATGGTAAGCTCGAAGGACCATCTAAGGGTGTTGCGGAAGTTGTAGAACTAATCAATGTGTTATTCGGTTGAACATTTCCAGCAATACTGTTTCGTAACAATTCAAAGTATCGTAAAGAAATTTTTCAATTATCGCAATTATAGTTCTAATTAATCAATTGATATAGACATTATGTTTTGTGATGACATAATAATTAATTCATAATTGAATAATTAAAAAACAAAAAAAAAATACGAAGGCTCTAGTATTAATTATCTAAAGTACTAACGCGCTAAAATTAATTAAAATTGTTTTTGAATTAAAAATTTAATGTAACACTAGTAAAATACGGATCAATTCCTATTTGCTATTAATGAATATCTATTTTATTATACAAATTGTTTTTGTTATGGCTTACTTGGAATTCATATCAAATTGCGGATATAATAAATTATTATCTTGCAGAATTGGCACAAATTCATTTGGTAAATGCTTAATTACAGTTCCCCAAGAATGTATCGTCTTGACATTTTCATTTTCATTTTTATTTTTGGGCTTAATTTGGTCTATCTTGGATTGAAGATTCAATCTTTGAGGCTCTAGAACGAATTCAACACTCTTTCGCTGCTTGATTTTAGTATGTGTTTTATGTACATTGGGATATTTGTTTGCCAAGTTTTTAGGCACAGCACCTGAAAAAATTGTACGAGTAAAAAATGTTTTCTCATATAAATCTTTTCGCGTATTTATAAATTATTTTGCTTTCGGAGCAAGATCAGGATAAAACACACACAATCGGTTATAACACATATTACGATATAAATCTTTTCAAGATACTAACCGTATGACTTCCTCATTTTGTCCTTCCACATTTCAATACTCGTAAGTGTTCGTTTTTTAACTTCAGCGGAAAGATGTTTAGATTTTAAGCGTGTAGGAGTATGTGACGATGCTGCTGCAACGCATTGTGCGTACTGTGGAGGAATTTTTCTAGTTTCGGAGCACGATCTATGGACAAAAAATCGGTTAACATTACAATAAATCAAATTAGGCAGGAATTGATTGACCAACACCGGCAAAGTTTAAATTTCTTTTATTAGAAAAGAAACGACGTTTCGACCATCAATTAGGTCCTCTTCAGGCTATAAAAATTACATAATACATTTCGGTAATACAATAAAATAAAAACAGCTGTGTTACAACTGACAGTTACCTGATCATTCGTTGATTGGAATATGTATTTTAATTCAATAGGTATTTACGTATATCTTATTATAATTTTGAGTTCTCTTATACATCGATTATTCACTAATATTTTTATTATTGTTTTTATTTTATTGTATTACCAAAATGTATTATGTAATTTTTATAGCCTGAAGAGGACCTAATTGATGGTCGAAACGTCGTTTCTTTTCTAATAAAAGAAATTTAAACTTTGCCGGTGTTGTTCAATCAATTCCTGCCTAATTTGGTTTTTTAAAAATTTAACTGGCGATCATATCACGTTTTTCTTGTTAATTACAATAAATATCGCTTGTATGATAAATAAATATATTTTAATATTTTTATACTTGTTTTTGTTTATTTATAATATTTTTTACTTTGTATTTTTTCTAGATAAAATAATTCTTAAATAAATTATATATACATTTATTTAAAAAATAATTTACATTACCTCTGAAATAATTTATTGTTCATGTTGTTATTATCTATAGAAACTTTGCTTCGATAGTTGCTTGAAGAACGTGCTCTACAAAAAATAAAATAAACTTTTTAGCACACATACGACTTTATTTTGTTTAGGTATCACTAATCTATCTAGTAAACAAATTTTTTAAATATATTTGTGTGTAAATGTCAGTTATGTATTTCTTAATTTTGACTTTTTAAAGTTTAAATTCTTTATAAAAATAAGAAAAAATATATTATGTTTAATAAGATATCATAAGAAAGTTTTTAGATAGAAAGAATTTTTCATAAAATGTTTTTCACCTATATAAAATGGCATCTGAACTTTTCTTTTTTTCGACTTTTGTTGTTAATGTATTTGTTTTTTCAGTCGTCTTATCACTGTTTCGCTTTCTAATTTTACACATGTTCTTTCGTTCGCGTGAGCGTGAACGGGAACTTTCCTTATCGTCATCGCAAAAGATTTTAAAATTTGTTTTCTCACAGCAAGTCTTGGGCAGCACTGTTGTGCAATTTAATATAGAACAATCTGCATTTACTATCAATCCTTTCTTGTTTTTACAGTTGCCGGAAAATTTATTGTGTGCGTCCAAATACACATTTTCTTTGTTCTCTGATTCCGACTGAGGAATATTTCCCGACATGATCTAATATTATTTAAAAATATTTATGTATTAATTAGTTTATAATCGATTAATATAATTACTTATAATTATTATACTAGATTTTTTATATATTTTTAAAAATAAAATACATATAATGTATTGTATTTTCTCGATACATATAGATATATTTCATTATACATACAAATGCGTGTGTATATATACATATGTATGTACATATGTAAGAGACAAATCTAAAGAGAGATAGAATTGAATTATATTAGAATATTATACCTTTAATGTAATTATTTTGAAGACTGGTTAACAATGTATAAAATAAGTTATATTCTCACAGAAAATTTTCACGGAATTAAATTAATAAAACTAGATTTTAAAGTACATTTAATTTAATGCACACTTTATTACAGATGTTTAGTTAATTTTATTAACACACGTCCTTTTCGATTTGCTTTCGCGAGGCAACTGCCACGAAAATCGGCAAATTCTATGACTTGCGTGTTTTAGCCCGACATCTATTTGTCCTACCGTATGTATATAATCAACACGTATAAATACATGTTATAAACACAAGATCACAAACATGACACGAAGAAAATCAGATATTATCTGTTATTTCTGTTCTGACTTATATCGAAATTAAAAATAATATAAAATTAAATGTAGAATACAGAGGCGGATGTGACTTTTCGGGGACTGACGCTAATAAAATTAGGGGTCCTTTTTCGACACAGAAAAGAAAATTACAATGACGTCAAAAAATGACGAAAAATTACTATAAAAATTAAATAACTTTTCTATCATAATTTAATTGTTTTCTTCTTATTTTGACATTATTATAATTTTCTGTTCTAGGTAACATTAATAAATACAACTTGAATAAAATATATATTTATTATAAATGATATTCATAAACACTATATAAGTATAATAACGATTTACAGAAACGTTTTACAGAAACAAATTAAATTAATAAAAATAATTGACATATAGTTGTAAAACATTATTCTATTAGAATAATGTATATCGCAATACATATACGTATACATATATGTATATTATGTACATGCATTATATGTATATATATATGTATTTTAAACTATTAAACAATTAGAAGATTCATCATATTTTATTAAATAAGACATGTAACAGCATAGAACATACATTTTATATTTATTTCTTCAATTGTTGTAATTTCTCGTTTTTTTTCGTTTTTTTGTTATCAGTTTTTTTGTTATCAGTTTTTTAAACTTGACCAATTTGCAACAATTTTTATAGATCATGCGTTCTATAGCGTAGACAAGAGAGCTAATAAACAAAGCTATGATTATGAAAAACAGCAATGGCATTATATCATTAATCTCGACTGATTTCCACGATGCTGTCGACTGCAATCGATAACGAATCTATTATAGATCGAAGACACAAATATGGTATACAATATATCAAATCACTTTTGTTATATGTATGATTAATAATATTTTGAGAAATTTATTGCACTAATTGTACTATACTCACTGTGGCTAACTGAACTGCCCATTGTGTTTCTAGCAAACGTTGCAAGACTCCGCTATCCTTCAACAATAGGATACTGCAATAATATTAAAAAAACGCGATTAAAACGAAATTGTACAAAAACAAAATTTGATTGCCTAAAAATCGTCTCATACTTAATTTACGCTAATAAAACTGCGACACGTACCGTTTATTAATAATACCGAGAAACGGACTATAACGTTGTACTGCCATTGCTATAGTAGCTGGTGTGATGACATCCAATGGTATCAATTTGCAATCGACTTTTGCTTGTAGTAACGTTGCCATACTATCGAGTACCACAAAAGCATATTTGTCTTCGCTGCAAACACGCTCCAGACCATCCAAATAATTGTCTGGTAATTTCTTGGCAATAGTTTCTTTCATTATTAACTTGTCAAACACTTGACTCATTATTTCGTCTTTCGTATTCTACCGTAACAAAATTAGAAATTATATAAAATTGCATCTTGTACAAAAATTATCCATAAACAAGATTTTTATTTCTTTAGTTATTATTATAAATGTTAAATTAAAATAAGTGCTGTTAATATATCGCGCGTAATTAACCACGTAATATTTAAACATAATTTTTTTATTTACACACACGTATTTAATTAATTAATAAGAAGCTTCTATAGAATATTTCAAATATAAATACGTTTTTTCTAGAATTCATGACTATACGGCAAAAACAGCATTTAAATACCTGAAGAAAGGCGAAGTACGCTGAATTACCAATTACGCCGCAACTATAACCCTCTTCTTTTAAAAGCCCTTCCATAGTCGTGAAAGGAATAAAGAATGTCTTGACAGTAAGAAAGCTAATCAAGGCGGCGGAATATGCGGCTAAGACGATGACCGCTGTCAAGTAAGTTACTAAATGCACCATTCTTACAGGATCTAGCGTGGATTGGTTCATACCTGATAAGATATTACATCACATGATAACAATTACACATTTTAAAAAATTACACATGTACATATAGCTTTAAGAAAGAAGTATTTATTTGAAAAGGAGCATTACCTTGACTGCAGAACGCTCCTGTAATAAAAAATACAATCTCTGTAAATCTTGACGGCGCGTTGTTGTCTTGCATATGTATGGAAAATGCAAAAAATTTTTGAATGAACACGATCAATGCACTCAGAATTATTATAAAAAAACCAATGATCCTCCAAATATTTATGGAGAAAGGCGCCACGTAAGTATCCCACTTTATTGTACTCCCTGCTTCTGGCCTTTTAATGTAGGCACGAACGCTAATAATTAAAATAAACAAAATGTGAATAATTTATCGCGAGTATCAGATAAGTAATTAATATATAAATATTATGTTGTGTGCATGTATGTGGATTGCATGAAATTTAATATAATAATATTGAATACTAATATAAATAATAATAAATAATAATATTGATATAGTGTTTCTACGTTTTATTAATAAAATTTAAATTAATGTTTCTATTATACATAGAGTTGTCTCAAACATTGAAATTGTCTGTATAAAATATTGTAGATGAGTGAAACGTTCAGTGCACTTAGAATATTTTATAAAATGAAAATATACTTGGTCGTGAAAATGGGTACTGTAAAACTGGCGTAGTCTAGTCTTTGCTTGGTCATCATGAATTCCGTCACCGCGAAGTCAATTTCATCGCGATGTAACATTCCAATTGCACCCGTGCACGTGCCGTTTGGTCGACACATGCCCCACGATTCTGAATCCCTAAATGTGAATCTGAAACAAGTATTCGTCATATGTATATGTATATAAATGTGATATAATTAATCATTAGTCGATATATTGTCACAACCTAACTTAAAAAAAAGGAATGAACAAATAATTTCAAATGACAATTCCGAAAGAACTTCACAGTGAAAGCTGTCAAAATCGCAGTCACGTCAAAACTATGTCCAAACAACATTAACTGTCACAATTAATCTTGAAACGAGCGCGAGATTGAAAATGAAGAATCGCTGACGACGTCATGCTACGCAATCTTGCTGCAAAATGGATTAATTTAAAAAGAATAAAGACAATGAAGTAATCCATTTTCAATGACATTATTAATTTTTTTATTGAGTTTAATAAACAGTTTTAAAATGACATTAATTAATATATTCTATTTATTTTGTAACTGATTATTTAAATATCAATTTAGTATGGTTATTATTTATAATAGATATTATGTATTAATATTTACATTTATTATAGCGATATCATATATTATATTATATACACCTTTTTCTAGCAAAAGACAAATTATAAAATAAATAATATTTTGTAATAAATAGCATAATCAGGTATTATCCATTGTACAATTCGAGAACGTATTCGGAAAGACGCCGAAGGAGCGGCGATGGTCGAAAAAGGGAAATCTTTGAGGAAAAAGGAGCGGCTAGCGAGGAGGAATATTTTCGAAAAGAAACCGCTAGGCAATTAAAAGAGCTCAAAGAACAGCTACAGCAACGTATGGAAGAGAAGAAAAATAAAATAGCAAACAAAAGGGATAAAATAGCGGAAAAAGACAGTGAGCAAAAGAAACGCAATCAAATTACGGATAAAACTACTTCAAAGAACTCTGATAAAAAGTGAAAAAAGACGAATACAATAAATAATAAACAGGCAACATAACAATTATTGATGAATCTGATAAATTATATTTTTCTTTAGAAATTATGATGCGCGGATAATAATTTTACATAATACTTACTAAATATCTTTTTTATTTAGTACTTACGTGCAATTCAATTCCTCCTGCAATAACAGAATTATCTCTCCAAAAAAGCCAGTAACTCCTATTATCTCGTTTTGTTCGTTACGTTGAAACTCACTGACAGGAGGGTCCTATGCGTAGAAAGTTGTTTATGCCGAAGCGAATATTATATTATTTACAAGCTCACAATTATATATAATCAATATTAATTTCAATATTATTAACATGGTTTTATCAATTATTAATATTACTTAATTGCTTATTATTATGATTAGAACATTTAGAGTGGGAAATAAAATAAGCGATCTTACGTGGAGCGACGCAATGCGCAAGCTCTCACCAAAAAGATTGTTCCTTCGTAAATATAAGCTTCCTGCAGGACCTTTCAGACCTCTCCTAGTATCCCACACACCAAAGTTATTTGATCTTAGTTCTGTATTTTTATGAATTTGATAAACTTCAGTGAGAATCTCCTTGTCAGTTTCATTGATGCTGCTTTGAGCCACCACAAATTTACAATTAAATGGCACATAAATGTTGAAGAAAAAGTCCGCCAAGTTGGTCTGGTTATCGAAAAAGACCAGCCAAGTAGGATGAGACATCAAAATCCAAGTAGAGACCTGTGTGCATTTTAATAAGTAATCACTACCCACAAATTTCCCACGTTTAATCCGATACAATAAAGTAAATACTTTGCGATAAAAGCTTGTGTTTAAAAAAATTTAGTATGCAAATGAATTTGAATAAAATGAAAAAATACTATATAATAAAATTATACATATACAAGTAAAGAAAATTGATTGTTTTTTTTTATTACTACTAGAAATTCACAGTGAGAGGAAAATTATTTTGTATTTTTATATTAGCAATTAATTTTGTATAATAATAAATGAAATCATATTATAGCAACAATCTAAAAAGACATTATTTTTTATAAGTAGTATCTTTAATTTTTTATATTTAATAAATATAATTACATTTGCCAAATTATTCCTTGTATCTTCATCGGTGTTTAATAAGACGAACAAAGGCCTCCTGATGTGAGAATAATTTTGTCCGATCTGCAAATAAGCAAATCTTTCCTTTTTAGTACAATTATATCGCTTTTGAAATATACAAAAGATTATTTTATGACTCATTTGTTTGTTACGATAAATTTTTCTTAAAATATAGAAGATTAAATCTTAAAGATCTTATAGTTCTCTAGATCTTATAGTATCTATATAATAAAAAATACAGATTGAAAAAAATATGTTACAAAATATAGATATAAATATATAAAAGAAATAGATTGTAAGCGCTCACTTGCGTTGTAAACATATGAAAATCCATAATTGCTGTGCGTACGTGAAGAGTCGAGCTTAAATATTTTTGAAGCCGCAGCAAGAGTTCGCCTTCCCTAAATCCTGCAAGGTAGTAGTTTTCAGTATCCGAAGAATCGATTCTGACAAATCAAATGTATCTCCATTCTGCTTCTCACCTTGCGTCTCAAGAGGATTACTATGTAGGACTATGATGCACGTATTATTGAAGTAGGTACGAATATCTCTGATGAGATCCTCGTACACCGAAATCGGTCGGATCAGCTGACTCCACGCGAGATCGAACATCATTATGGTCCATATGAGGACGATCAAACTTAAGATCAAGGAGATATCGAATTTGTGAAACATTCTTCGCCGAGTGTTTGCGTCGCACTGAAATCCGACCAATTTCACGAGCCAGCTCGACGAAACAAATCTCAATATTTTTTAGATCCGACGTATTTTACCGTATTTTATCGCATTCGTACTTCTCGCCGATCGCAACGGGGAGGCAATCAATTTAGATATCAGATAATAGCGGGATAATCAGCATCGTACGATTTTATTCGCATAGCCAAGTCGATATTAAAACATACGATTTTATTCGCACATTTGCCAATCGTGTTTAGGCAAACGAATAATGATCGTATAATAATTAACAATTTAACGGACGATTGGTTTTACAAGGAGAAATTTAATTGGGAACAACGCGATTTTAACACTTATATACGGAAAAATTTTAATGTCAAGAATGCCGATACCGAGTGCATGAGAGATCGACTGACATCGATTCCGTGAGTCTCGAATAAATTGTGTTTGCTCTCTTCGCGTATTTGTTCTCCCGTTTGTGTAAACTGAACTAGGCCACTGTTCAAACAATCTATGCATCGCCCGAGCGATGATTCCGAGAGGAATATTGTTTAATAAACAAAATAATTCACAAACTTTGCTGATAGATTTATACAAATTAAACAACTGATCTGTTTGTTGGATGTTCTCGTCGTAGGAGATGACGTCAATTGGATATTTCGGTTCAATAATCACATACATCGGATTCTAAATAGTAGCTTATTCTGTTATAAATAATCCTTCTAAATGGAAATTGGATTAATAATTAAATTATTTATACGTATATAATAAAAGCTATTATAAAAGATAAAATAATAAAAATAATTAACATTACTAGTTCTTATCAACACGGATTTTTTCAATTAAAGAACGGTTAATATGATTATGTACTAAATATACAATCTAAGCTAATTAACGAAAAGCATGAGTAAGATTATTTTTAAATATGGATTAAGTGAAATTTTTTATACACAATACAACATAATATATATAGGTAGATGTTATTGTCAAACTTTTCAAGAAAGCATTAAAATATATATATAAGAGATGTCAGTAGTATGATTTTTGTTGATAACATGAGTTGCATGTTGTGAATAATAATGATGATGTATGATCAATATAAATAAAATAACAATCTAAAAGAAACTATGGAATACAAAATAATCTCTTTTGACTTATATAAATGGAAAATCATATTATTTAATGGCAGAAAAATCAACATGTAAATTGTGTACCATATCGTTTGTAATAATCGCAAGCTAAACAAACAATTAGAAGTGGTATAAGAGTATAAAAATAGTGATAGTTCCGCAGCGCATGTATGTAATCTTTTAAATTATATTTGCTTTAAGAAATCGTTTAATGACGTCTTTATGTAGCTTTCCTTTCTAAAAAAAGTTGTTCATAAAAAATTATTTTAATAAGTAATTTATTAATTAATAATTAATCTTATGTATTAATAATTTATTAATTAATAAATAATAAATTACTAATTAAAATTAATAAATTACTAAATAAAATTAATAATAGTTTCGGTAAAAATATCTTATTAATGATGCACTAATTTACCTATAAAGCGTTAAATTTGAAATTTATCAATATTTTTCCTTCTTTTATTATTATCTAAGCATTTTTAATTAAATTTACATAAGATTAATATTAAAATTTATGAATTATTTATGTATTCTATTTCAGAATTGGTTTTTCTTTTTAAAAAGTCTTATAACGAGACAGAACTGATAACATTATGTAGTAACATCAATAATTTTGTACAATATATTGTAATTTAAATCATGTGACTTATACACAGAATACGTATACACACACACATATATTCTAGAATAATTAATTTTTCACAAGGACTTTTATTTAAATGCGCAATACATATCTATATGTTATATATGTATCTACATATTATATATGTATCTGTACCATGTCATAATATATAAGAATATGGTCTCAATGTAAGCATTTAGTTTTCTTAGTACGCTCGTAAAACATGTTACGAAAACTTGTTTACGTTGTTTTTACGATTCTCGTTTTAATAACGATGTCACGGACCAATCGTAAGTACCGTAATATAGTGTATATTTAAAAATATAAATTATATTATAAATAAAACAACCATATTATTCTTATATTATTTATATTATATTATTTTTAGCGAAAAATTGGATATATAGTAAAGTAATAAATAGAAAGAATATATTTTATATCTTAAATATTTAGAAAAGCTAATTTTTTCTAGTGTGTGCACTTGTTTTTTGATCAATTAATTTTTTTAGCAGACAAATTCATATGTGCTTTAAGAAAATGCACACACACACACACACAATCTCATTATTATAAATTAAATAATTAATTTAAAATTTTTAACTTTTAATTCTTTAGACTTTTAATTATTGATTATAACGATTGTATTAGATATAGATCTAAATATTAGATATAGATTTAATATTAATATAGATTTAATATTAGATATAGGTCTAAATATAAATTATAAATTAAATTTATGTTTATATATATATATATATAATTAAATATATTAAAAAAGATTAAAAATATGAATATATTTGAAAATTTTCTTTCTATAATCATAAATTTAAAAAACTCATATTTATATAAGACTTTTTAATATAAAATTCATAACTTTATACTTGATTAATAAATTCTGACTTTCAGCGATAAATTCGGGACCAGATGACAACAATCCAATAAATAGCCTCTTATCTAGCATATCTGCACTGTTGCCAGCTGGTGAAACCTCAAACAATTTTATAAATAATTTATTGAAAATTATACGAGAATTGCGTTTGCCATGTACAATAAATTCCGTCATTCCATGGGAATTAAATTGTACACAAGTCGAAGTCGAATAATATTACAGAGCACTTGATACAATGTGTTTATGTTTTATTAAATAAAAACTCTACAATACTTAATTATATTTGTTATATAACACAATACGTTAAAAATTTATATAATGAATTTTTATGAATCACGTAATTGATAAATATATTTCTATGCATGCATTGTAATAATAATAATTTTATACGTCCCTTATAGAAATTTATCACTAGTAAGTCCAATTAATCACTTATTTCGAATATTTAAATTACCGATATACAATTTAAGTGCTCGAAATAAGTGATTAATTGGACTTACTAGCGATAAATTTCCATCAGAGGTGCGTTGCAATTTTTAAGGTTTTATTATTAAAGAATAACATAATATAACTTCGCTTCGCGCACGTAATTAGGTATATTCGATTAAACTAAACAAATTGAGAAAAATATATAAAGAGATACATATATACAAAATAATTCTCAAACAATACAATAAAAATTCGGCAAATTGAAATTATGTACATAGAATTATAGAAATTCAATAAATTAAAATTATATACATAATAATGGTAATTCGGGAGTTAAAATTATATATATAGTAGAAATTCGGCGATATAGAATCATGTACACAATAGAAATTTGAGAATTAAAATTATGCACATAATAGAAATTTAGCGAATTAAAATTATGTATATAATAGAAATTTGCTGAATTAAAAATTGTGGTCATAGCATCAAACAACTGTCATTGCGAAGATTAACAATTTGACAGTAGTAAAATGAACAATAGAAATGATATCAAAGGAGTGCGCGAAGCGCGCGCTTGTGTTGTCTAGTATTATATAAAAATATAACAATAACAAAAGGAAGATCACTGGGCCGTATATATTCTCAAGCATTTTTTTATACGTAATTAGTAGCTGATAACAATATACGTCAACTTTGTTCCGTGAAAAATCGTTACTATAGTTCTACTAAACTTTTCAAGTAAACGTACACGCTTAAGAGTGCATGATTATACATTTCTATATGAAAACAAAAAATAAGAAAATAGATAATAAAATAAATAAAATAAATAAAATAAAAAATAAATAAAAAATATAAAACACACATAAAATAAATTCTCCACTACGTGTCTTCTTCGAACATCATTTGCCATTATTATCGTGCACACAATAGGTACCAATTTATGCTAGCTAAAATGTCAAGCTATCAGAAAATTGTATTATTAAACTAATTTTTATCAACAACCGATTAAAAAAAAACGATAAAAAGGAGGTCGCTCATCACGGCAAGGTAACTGTCCAGGAGAAACTTCGACAAGACAAAAGACGAGGCAAAAGTGTAAAACAAGGTTTTTACACTTTTGCTGCAAGGCCTGTCATTCTCAAAATGAAGAAAATTCTCGTTGTTTGTCTGATTGTGATAGTTAGAAGTATATTGTGCAAGACCTATACCAATAGAACAAATATCGATTCAATGGAAACTGCAGGTAAATTATATATTATAATATATAATTATAATTAATAAGCGGTTAATTAATATTGCTAAAAATATTTTAATCTTTTTTTGTGAAAAATTTTAATTATATAAAATTTCTCCAATTTTACACAATGAAATTTGTCTGTCAGTTAGAAATATAATCTTTTTTTAAAAATTATTATTTTACACGCTTTTATTTTTTATTATTTTTTTAATAAGTTAATATAATTCAAGTTCAAATAATTTAATCAAAAATTATATTACATTTCACAGATTTCATGACTAATTTATTGACTGGGCAAAACTTGTGTAAAAAATTACCTCTCATTGACTCGATCAAAGAGATATTGCATCCGATCCAAACAACCAAAACTATACTTTCCTATATCATCAATATTATTAATATAAAAATTCATGAAATTGTATATAAATTATTCGATATTTTTTTTAATCTTTTAAAGTTAGCATTCCTACTATCATTACAAATGATGTTAAATCGAATAATGGATATTCATATTTTACCTCAAAAATTCAAATGCTTAATAATTGATTTGTTTAATATATAATGTCTTAAAAAACTATCGGGATACGTTATAAAAAAAAATATAGTAAAATTTGATTTTTTCAAAGCAAATTGAAAAATATGCAATAAGAATGCATTATTTATAAAAGTTAAATATTTTAATAAATATAATGATTTAAAAATATATGTATACATACATATATATATGTATGTATATAATTATATTTTAAAAATATAAAGATGTTTTAAAATATTATTTATACATATATAATATTTTTAAACATATAAAATATTATATATATTTACGCTATAAATATTTTAAATATGCATGTTACGTTTTTATTTGATACATTGTATAATTTGTACATATTATGCTTTTATTTGACATATTGTATAAGTTAAATATACAAATAAATAAAATATATAAAAAAAAAAATTTGTTGTTCACATGTTCACGCTGTCTGTACATACATTTTTTGTTATTTATCTTTCTATTATTTATCCTATCTTTCTATTATTCTAATTCTATAATGTCTGCTCTATGCATTAGTTTTATTATGTATCAGTAAAAATAAAGTTTGTAAAAATTTACCATCGGAATATTCATTTACCACAAAAACAGTATCTATAGAAAAATAATAAATTAAAAAATAATTTTAAAGTTAATTACTATTTATGTTACTATATGAATTGAAGTTTACCAATATTACTATCATTTAGAATTGTTAAAGATATACCAACCAAAAAAAATATTTTATCTAGATATATACTAATTTTTTCGACATGATTAAGAAATTAGAAAGTAAGGCCGCGTTTTTATTATATATACTTACGGATTTATTTAATTAACTATATACATATAATAGAAAATTACGAAATGTCACTTTATTTATATGCATAATTATAATAATAATTCTGATAACTGCCGATGTTATTATATATAATTGACTCATCGGTATGTTAAGTTTAATTATACTATACCGAGGTCGTACAAAATTGCATATTTCTTTACATTAGGTATTATACAAAGACATACACGTATAATAAATTGTCACAAATATAAAAATAATTACTTTGTCCATTATCATATGGGCAAATAAATAACATTCGATTGCATAAAATACAATACGATCTGCAATAATTATTCTATAACTGTTTCTCACAACTGAATATTTGCTAATAGGTACAAGCTAAATCTGTTCTACAATCGAATAAAATCAGCTCGAAATTATTTAATTGCAATTTTAGATGTAAATTATTTGTAAAATTTTATTTTGTCTTAGCATGCATATGCTCGAAATAAAAAAAATAACAATAAGTTATACGTATATATATATATACATTTCAAATTATATATCATAATACTTTTTTATTAAATTATACACTATATATGATCGCTTTTGGTATTGTATTTAATATTGGAATAGTGCATATAAAATACAGTCAATGTTAAGCAAAATAAAATAAATAGTTCTCCCAGACTAATATTTCTATTTTTACTAGAAACATTTAAAATTTTTATTAATTTTCAAAAATAATTGTATTGATGTAATCAATTTATTAAGATTATTCTTAATTTTAATAAGATATTACGACAAAAAGTTTTTATAAAAATATTTTTCGCATTTGCGAAATTTATGATATAAAATTTTGTGATGTTGTAAAACGAAATATATATATATATATATTATCAATAACGTTGAGCGTACCTACTATCACGAATAGTTATTTCTTCGAACTCTAGCACGCAACTGTTAACTAATAAGTTAACGTTACTTATTTACAGGCATCTATATATATTTAATCTCATGCTTATTAACAATACTAAATTGAGACATCAGTTTTTCCATAATTTTTTTGCACTTCATGCTTAATGAATAATAGTTGTAATAAAATTGCAACCATTTTTAGATTATTATAGATTATTTATTTTCTGATATTCTAGCTGTGTGCTACCATATAATAAACTGCTGTATTATATTTTATATTTATTTTTAAAAATAGATAAGTGAAAATAAATAATTCAAATAAGCAAATATATGTGTATATATATATATATATATACATATATTTGCTTATTTGAATTATTTATTTTCACTTATCTATTTTAGATATATATATATATATATATATATATATATATATAATATTTTGTTAATATTTTTAATTTTTAAGTCTTATGTCTTGTATATTTAATAAATTGTTTGCCATCAGTTTTTTTTATCGTAAACGAAAACCAGGAAATTTTAATAATATTTACCTCACATAAAAATGTGACGGTAACAAAAGAAAAGTCACTGGGCCGTAAATATCCTCGAGTATTTTTACATACGTAATTAGTAGCTGATAACAATATACTCGTCAACTTTGTTCTGTGAAAAATCGTTACTAGTTCTGCTAATCTTTTCAAATAAACCAAACTCAAGAGTGCGTGATTATATTTCTATATTGAAACAAAATAAGAAAATAGGCCAAATAAAATATATAAAACACATACATAAAATAAATTTTCAATCCATTATTCGCAAACAATTGGACGTATGTATAATTAAAAAGCATAATATTAATTCATAAAATATTACGTGTCTTATTCTTTGAATATCATTTGCCATCATTATCGTACGCATAATTGATACCATATTTATGCTAGCTAAAATGTCAAGCTGTCAGAAAATTGTATTAAACTAATTATTTTTGCCAACAATTGATTGAAGAAAAACGATAAAAAGAAAGTCGCTCATCACGGCAAGGTGGCTATCCAAGAAAAACTTTGGCAAGAGAAGAGACAAGATAAAAGTGTAAAAAAAAGTGTTTATACTTATTCAAGACCAATCATTCGTAAAATGAAGGTATCAATTCTCGTCGTTTATCTGATTGTGATATTTGGAAGTATATCCTGCAAGACTTATATCGATAGAACAAATATCGATTTACTAAGAGCTGCAGGTAAATTATATATATATATATATATATATATATATATATATATATAGTGAAAAATTTTAATATATAAAATTTCTTTAATTTTACACAATAAAATTTTTGTCTGTCGGTCAGATATAATCTTTTTTAAAAAATGATTATTTTTTATACGCACGCTTTATTTTTTATTAATAAGTATTAATATATGCTCGTATATATTCGAAAGAGACATTAATTTAATATATTGCTACATTGATATATCTTAAGCAAATAGAAAATACGAATATATAATAAACATAAAAATTAACAATACATAAATAAATGCTTTATATATATACTTGTATCTCTCACAACAATCGTGTCTCATAATATAATACTTTTTCAGATAATGGGAATCACGACACAAGTGATTTCAATGTATCTTTGGAAAAATCGAGATACAGAAGTGCCAGTATATTATCTCCGATTACAAAGATAGGACACTTGATTGGAATTGATTCAAATAATTTTATCAAAAGTATATTACAATTCACAGATTTTATAATTGGTTTATTGACTGGGCAAAACGGCTTTTGTCCAGAAAAATTATCCATTGACTCGATCGAAGAGATAATATTGCATCCGATCCAAATGATCAAAACTATAATTTGCTATACCTTCAATACTATTGGAAGAACAAAGCGTGCAATTGTATATAACGCATTCGATTTTTTTTCGAATTTTTTAATGACGGTATTCCTACCATCATTACACACGGTGTTAAATCAAATAGCGAATACTGGTATTTTACCTCAAAGCCTCGAAAATGTAGTAAATATGTTTAATACATTATATAATATTTTAAGACTAATGGGATACGTTAAATAAAAAATGTAGTAAAATTTAATTTTTAATTTTTTCATAGCAAATTGAAAAATGCAAAGAAAATAAAATGCGTAATTCATAAAATATATTAAATAATATACATATATTTAAATATATATATATATATATATATAATTATATTCATGTACTTTAGTTAATATATAATTAAATTTAATATATTTATACTATATTTACTATAATGTAATTAAATATTAAATATTATAAAACAAATATAAAGACTGGTGTTTATATTATAAAACATTTCCATTTCCATCCAAGTGATGTGTTAACTTTCAAACCAAAGTAGGCTGTCTCCAAATATATATTGAACCCAAAAAAACTCGTATTTTCGAATATATGATATGCTAGACGTATTTCGAGCATTTTGTTTAAAATAATTCTCGTACAGTCCTGGGTAAGTACATTAATTATCCAAAGAGTTCTGACCCATAAAAATACTTAGGATATTTCATTTTTTAATTAGTTACAATCATTTAAAGCGATAATTTAATTTATCCATGTATTTTATAAATTACATAATTGTCTATAAAATATCCTAAGTATTTTTATGGGTCAGAACTTATTGAATAATTAATGTACGTGCCCAGAACTGTACGAGAATTATTTTACAATAAACATAATGCTCGAAATACGTCCAGCATATATCATATATTCGAAAATACGAGTTTTTCGTGTTCAAAAGTAAATTAAAACAGAAATTAAAATAGACATAAAAATGACTATTAAAATTAAAATAGATTAAAATATATAGATTATTTAAACAATATAATTAAAACATTCATACAATTTTTCTGACTTCTGCCATTTTGTTATACTAAGAAGGCGAATTACTTTATAATAGATTTTTATGTCCTATAAAATGTTGTATATAGAATATCTTAGTTTTTTAATCAGATGAAAAGATAATTTAAAAATATTTTAATAAATGGTGATACACAGTATAACATAAAAAGAGAATGTAGATTAATTAGAAAATAATTATAAAAATATTTTAATTCTTTTCCTATATACGTACACATATACATTCTTTCTCTATCTCACTTTTTTTCTCTTTGTATATAATCAAAGAAACATTATTGAGATATATAAATCTCGTAAAAAGATTATTTCATAGAAATACACATATACATGTTTCCAAAAAAACCTACACAGAAACATAATTAAATAAAGATATATTATCTTTAATTCCTATCTCTTAATCTATTTAATGAAAAAATTTATACAAAAATTTAAATTAACTTTTACAAAAAAAAGTGTTCTAATCATTATTGTGTTAAAAAAACTGTCATTAGAAAAACAGATATAAATTTCTACATGTTACTGAATCCTTATTCAAGCATTTGTACTTAATAAGAGTTATCATCATCATCATCATCTGTATATTCATAAATTTTCGAAACTTCCTCTTCGTGTTCTTCGATCTCACATTCAGACAAATGTGATTCCCCTTCCATAAATTTCGCAAATCTGAAAAATTCACATTCATGAGTTGATTAAAAAGATTTACTTCTGATATTAACAATATTAAGCATAATCGAAATTATATAACCTTATGGGCTCTTTTAATCTTAAAACTGTCTTCCAAGGATTACATTCTGGACTAGAGCAATAATTCTGTAATTGTTTTAAGGCTTTCTTAGTTTGTCGTATTCCTTCTTGACGATATTGATCCTCAGTTAATAATTGTCGTTTTTCCGGAAACCTAATTTGCCTCGTTTAAGAAAAAAAGAGGAGCGATATTATCTTTTGGTGTTCAAAAAGAATAAATTAAATAAATATAGAACACATTTAAAACACAAGTAAATATAGCCATACATAATATACATAAGTTTTTATTGCATATTTAAACAATTTTAGAAGTTCAAGTGTATGGAATTAAGTATAATATTAATGCAAATTATTATGTACCTGAACAGTCCACGAAGTTATTGTAATATTTCTTTTATACTTATGTAATGTTTCTTATGTACTTATACTGCTACTCGTAATAATGCTTTTAAATAAAATTTAATATAATTAATAGATAATAGTCAAAAAATATAATCAATTAATGTCTCATAAATGTCTTTTTAAACAAAGCAGATAGAAGAATTAACACATTTTATTGCAAATTATACAATTGCTATATACACAAATCATATATATATATATATATATATATATCATACAAAAAAGTAAATTCAAAAATCCTTAAATATGAAATAAGTTTATCATACACAGAAACCAAACAACTTAAATGAATATTCGGTTAAATATAGCGTTAGCAATAAACATATATAAAATGAAAAATACATGATTTATAATTGTGCATTAAATAACACTTACATTAAAAGTGTACTTAAGTATTAATTAATACAATTTAATGATATAATATTAAATATCTACAAGGTCATTCAAACTTATATAAGCTATTAAAAGAGAAAAGCAACATAAATAGAAAAGGTAAGAGGTATGTGCATAACGGACGCGCGTGAGATTTATTCAAATAATTCAATAATCAATTTTTATATCATTTTTCAAAAGCAACGATGCGTGTGATTATAGCTGATTGCGAAAGCAAAATTATTAATTCTAGTTCTATATTGATTGTCCTATATGCTTACCAATATCTCTTTCCTCGTTCGAGCGCGGCCTTTGGAAAATTATAAAGAAGTACGAGAACAATGCAACATGAAAAGGAGGCCTCATAATAATAACTGCTATTATATACCATTGCCAACCCCATAAACTGTAAAAGTATAAAGCCATTTTTATATTAATAAATTAAAAATATATATATTAGTAAATTAAAAAATTGTCAATATAAATTTGAGAAAGAAATATCATATGCAATCATACCTGCAAAAACCATTGTATTATTTGTTTTGTTCTATTATTGGTTACTGGACCAAAACGATAACAGATTACAAAGCTAATCAGAGATGTAATAAGAATGTACCACATCACCCATTCTCTGTATTGTGCTATAATTAATTGCATATTTTCCCACAATACTTGAGCAAGATAAAAGCTCATTGATGCAGCAAACACTAAATACATTACTTTTCCCTTAATAAATAAAAAAAAATATTTAAGAGATATTTTTCTTAAAAATTAAATTTTTTCTTCCTAGTTAAATATTATATATGTATTATGTTAAAATAGTTACCCGTGGTATCAATTTTCCTGCCATATATATTAAAATTAAAATGGATAAAGTGACACCAAATAATATGCCACAAGCATAATAAAATAATGAATTCCGACTTAATATCTGTGCAAACCAGAAAATGATGATACCAATTATCATTATTGTCAATCTCCAAACATTGATACCTGATAATAAAAATATGTTACTAATTATGTTAGTAAAAAGAAATAATCTTACATTTTGATACTTACGTGTTTCTGTCAGATTGATTATATACCCAGATTGATTGGAATCTGTGTAAACACCTATGCATATATTTTCAAAAGGATTGATTTTTAATTGCTTATGTTTTCCTGTGTCAAACAAATTAAGACTCCATGATTTCTGATTTTCATTGTGCTTTTGCTGTATTTCTTCAGGCGTTTTGCCATCATATAAGACATAGGAATCTGAATTAGTATTCAGATGCATCTATAATGTAATATTTATTTTATAATTATATATTAAAATATTCTATCTTTAAAGATATATATATTTTCATAACTATATAAAATTATATATATATATAATTCTGAATATAATTCTTAATATGAAATCATTCTTATTCTTATTATTAAAATTTTCTTACAGTCATAGTTCTCCACATATGTGCCAAGTATTTTGATATACCAATATGACAATATGTTTTTAACCCAGGATTATTATTTTCCACAGTATCATCTGCATTCAGAAAGTGTATTTCTGCAACATTAAATCAAATACATATACATATATTAAAAAAAGTTCTAATAATTAAAATGTTAAAAATTAATATTTATATTCAAGCAAATTCTTGCTTCATAGTCTTATTTTCAGAAAATAAAGTTTGTAATTTTTAATTTTCTCGTTAACAGGTGTAAAAATTTATATAATTACAGGAAAATTGATTTCGTATAAAAATTTAACAATAAAACATATAACATATATAATATAGGAAAGATTATTTTTTTTCAAAGCAAGAATAACATTCCATATTATAAGCTTGCAATGATAAAATGATACATGTCAATATTTATTTTATGAATTATTAACTTAAATTATTAAATTAATTCACAATTTTTAAATATATTCTAATAATAAAATTAAATTTCAAAATGTAAAAAGCATGCATCGTATCAGCATGTTGACAATATTACATGATGTATATACGTACATATATTAACACACGGTTATTATATCTCAACCAATATTTCCAATTACATATTATCGTTGTATAATTTAAACCGAATGTAATTATTAATGACTTTTCGAGTATGTAGTAATATAAATTTTGGGTATAATTTTTAGGTTAGATACATAGGTTAGATAAACTTACTTGGCCCTTCCACGAAACGTCCCGCATGAACACATTGAAATAAGCAGATATTTATGAAAATCCATTTCATTAATCCAGTCGCTCTGTTCATTTTCTTAATTATATACAGATTTTTCCTTCATACGTACGTTATCACGCTTGTCGCATGCTGACATTACAAAACAGAGACAAAAAATTTGAAATATCTCGAAATCTCGATACAAAATGGCAATGTATCGATTAATCGATCGATGCAAAATTTCAATATTGAGACGATTATAAGCGTAAAATAATATCCGTATAAATGTATACTAATATTTAAATTTTTTAATTAAACTCTGTACTTTTTTTTTATTTTTTTCATTCTCTTCTCTCTCTCTCTCTGTTTCTCGCAACATATAAATGTATATAGTGTAAAAAGTGTAACGTAGTGCAGTTAAAAAGAGTCAATTGCCAGTGTTTTTCAATTATCCTTGGATGCACCGCGGGCTCGCTTGATGTACACAAAAGTAAGAAAAGTTTGCAACAGGAAATAATTTTCGTCTTAGAAATCCTGACGATTTAATAACGTACAATACTCAGTTTAGATCCTGAATATAATGAGTCAATTTATTACAGTACAAGGTAAATATATGTAAATATACCACAAAAAAAAAATATATATATATATAATGTTTGATTTCGGTTAAGTAATGATTGTATAAATGAAAAAAAGACAATTTTTTTCTATTTTCTTACGTGAACTCTTATTTTAGTCGGCCAATGCGGAAATCAAATAGGATCGGCTTTTTGGCCCTTAGCCTTGCATGAATATGGTATCCAAACTACTAGTGGTGGTGTAAATTTGCTCAAAGTACAACGAAATCACGTTAAACATATGAGTGATCTCTCGGATGCGTTTCCCAGTTTCTTTCAGGTTCCAGTTAATACAAATAACTTTCATTTCCAAAATGTAGCTGACTTAAACAAGGCAAAAGTTAAAGCTAGGGTAAGGATATTTTTCCTTCTATTTTATTTCTTAAAATATTACAAAATATTTCAACTACTTTAATGTGAAATAATTTTCCAAAGCAGGCTGTTTTGATAGATATGGAAGACAGTGTTGTATCTAGGTTTAAGCAAGGACCATTGCATCAATTATTTGATCAAACATGTATTGTGACAAATTATCCAGGATCTGGAAACAATTGGTAATTTATGAAAGAAAAATGTTTATATATATATATCTATATGTAAGATAATTTAAAGTAATTTCGTTTTGTTTCAATAGGGCAGTAGGATATCATGTCCATGGTAGAGAATATCATGATCGTATAGAAGAAAGTATAAGACACGCAGTTGAAAAATGTGATCGTCTTCATGGGTTTTTATTAATGCATTCCTTAGGAGGAGGTACTGGATCTGGATTAGTCACAGCAACCTTAAAACTATTAAAAGATTATTATTCTCATGTAGAGAGGTATGTATTGTAAATATAAATGTTAATTGAATTTGATTGAATACTTGATCGTATGTATATAACTTGACAATGCAAACATTAAAGATATATCATATTTTAGGATTGTATCATGTGTATATCCTGCAAATATACAAGATACTATAACCGCTCCTTACAACACTTTACTTGCAACTCAAGAACTTATAGAACATGCCACATGTGTATTTCCAGTAGAGAATAAGGCTCTTTTAGATATATGCAATAGTCAAATGAACAAACGAGAAAATACAAATCAAATGAATTATAACGCCTCGTGTAAGCCATTTCACGATATGAATAGTATTATTGCCAATATGCTCTTACATTTGACCAGGTAATCAACTTTTCTCAAGCTATGATGTGAAACTTAAAACTCGTATATAGACAGTAATTTTTTTAGTGGATGCAGATTTCCAGGAAGTTTAAATATGGATATGAATGAAGTGGCTACAAACCTAGTACCTTATCCAAGATTACATTATATATTTAGTAGTATCAGTCCTATAACTTTATCAGCTCCAAATATGTGCACCATGCAAGAAACAAAGTAAGCATTCTTTTTGTCTATCTTTAATTTTTATTTTAAAATTAAGATACGAAAAAAAATCTGAATATGATGCAATTGTTTACAGGTTGCAGGATGAATTATTCACTAACGCATGGTCGCGAAATAATCAATTAATTAAATTAGATCCTCTTCAATCTACCTCTGTAATTCTTGCTGCTGCACATATTGCACGAGGAAATACTACTTTAACTGATATGAAAAGAAATATTGAAAGGTAATATTTTTTTTAATTTATATATTTTTCGAGGCTCTATCAAGTATTTTATATTAATTACGATTATAACAATTTGTTCATAGATTTCAAAATAAATCAAAGTTTACTTCATGGAGTAGGGATTGTATGAAAATAGGACTATGTTCCATTCCTCCAGCAGGACACTCTTCATCATTATTGTGTCTCCTTAATTCATCCGCTATGTCTTTATTATTTAAAGATATAATTCAAGAGTTTTCTAAATTATATAAGAGAAAGGTGCAACATATAACAATGCAACATTTAATCCAAAATTTTCTTTTTGAACAGGCACAATTGTTTCTATTTTCCGACATCATTTTTTTTGTTTCTAAGATTAGCTTTCTTTTTAATAAACACGCATTTCTAAATTTAAATTTAAAGATTGCATGATTATAAAAAAAAAAAATATAAAATATTGCATTTTTTAGGCACACATTCATCACTATACACAAGTACATGGATTTGAAGAGACACATTTTATTGAGAGCAAAGAAAATATTCTCAATTTATGTGAAAGTTATGCAGAAGTACAGAATATGGGAGAGACAAATATTTCTAGATTACAAGTAATTTAATTTATAAAAAAAAAAAAGAGTTGGAGAGATGGAACATTTTATATTATTTACACATGTTGTAAAAAGACTCTTAATATTTATTATCAATATTTATTTATTTTTTAAATTTTTATATCTATATATACAACATAATATTAATTTAATAAAAATAAGTAAGAACAGTAACAAAGTTTATTAGTATGGAACTAAACTTCTTCCGCACAAGATTTGTCAACAAAGCTTTAAAGTATTATCTATATCGCATCAGGAGTGTTTATTAGAAAAGCTTTATGTCCTGTAGTGTCTTGTGTCCTTAAAGGATCATGTTCTTTGGGTGTGCATGCAAATATATTCTTAAACTTACATTATCTTATCTACAAATTTTTATGTGCTCTTAGCTAGCAGGTATTTGTGGCAAACCAAATTCATCCACTGGAACTCCATCCTATAAACATTAATAATTTTATTTTGACTTATTGAATACTTAATGATTTTTATTTTAATATAAACTATGTCTTTTTCCCGACTTGTTATGCCATTTTAACTATTTTTTAATCATTAGCAAATATTCTTATTAAAATATAGACCTTGTTTTTGACAGAACTTGCTCCAGGTTCTTTATCTGGAGCACTAGGTGCTTTAATAGCATCATCTAAGAAGCTGGTGTCTTCATCCAAAGCAAGGTCATCACCAAGAGCTTCCAATTCTGCTGCAAGTTCGTCATCGTCAATTTCTGGCATTCCATAGCTACGACCCATTGCTTCTTGAACCTCATCAGCTTGTTCTAACATATCTGCCAAATCATCCTGTAAATCCTGTACACAAAAATGGCAGTAAGTAATAATTACGTCGAAATTTCAATCAAAACTTACGTTAGACTATTTCAATCTATTTCGACTTACTTCAATTTGATCAATGTTGATATTTTTGAATTCCTTTTGCATTTGTTTGACACCGTCTTTCATAGCAACTACAGTCGCCTGGGTATCTTTCAACGTTTGAGTGGCATAGTTGGCTTGCTCCATGTTGAATGCCTGTTGGCGCAAGTTGTCCACTTGGGCTTCGTACATTTTCCGTTGTTTCAATATACGTAACGCCTTGGCCTTCACCGCATTCTTAGCCGGCCCATCTCTCATCTTGACCATTTGGTCTTTGTATTTTTTCAACTCCACATCTAATCTAGCTATCTTCTTCTCTGCAGAGTCCGCCCTACTATCAACCTTGATAAAGGCATCATACATTTACCAAACAAATTCCTCTAAGTCATAAAATGTCTGTTTATTTATATCATATTATTTAGCGCGAATCCTATGAATTTTCCTCGACATAAGGATATATAACAGAACGCAAGTAAAAGAATAAAAAATAAAAAGGTATGTTGTTTTTGACAGCAAGAAACCTGTCGTTCTTACCCCAGCAATACAATCCGTGATACTTGGTGGTGGTTCCTTGGGCTTCGCACGTCCGAAAAGTCTATTCATTTTTGCGGATTAAAGCTATAATTTGCTATAATTTTCAAAGAGACAACTTTCGTGATATATTTTTCTGTCAAAATCTGAGATCTGACTAATCCCGGTAGTGCAGACAAATGCGACGAAAGACGGGTCTCTAGACGGAACAATTGACGTTTCTTTAGGCGGGAATACATTTTCCGGTAGAATCGACCTTCTATAGTAACTTTTACGCCGCGTTCATCTTCCCGCCAAAAGCGGGCGTTCAATTCACCAATCGGGACGAAAGATACTCTGTCCTGATTGGTCAATGGATCGCTTCCAGCGCTGTTGGCAAGACGATGTTCGGCTACTTTCAGACTAGCTTCAAATTCTCTGGTCGGTCTGCACTTTTGTCCGAAAAGATTCGAAAATTGAAGAACATAACTTTGTCATTGATAGAGCATATTATATTATTCAGGTAATATTTATTGCAAAATGGTATTTTTGAATGGAAGAATGTCAAATTATATCTCAATGCAAATACTCCCGTACTTTTGTGGATTCGTTTTTATTCTATTTTTTTATTTTCGCAGAGAAGTCAATCTAATTTTATCAGAGAAGTAGATTCAACTTCGAAATATACACTTCAAGGTTAGAAAGTGCAAAGAATCTTATTCTTCGATGAAATAATTCAGGTAATTGAGCTCTCATTGCGTATAAAAGTATAATAATACAAAAAATTATTCAAATATTGTAAGAAAGAAAAAAGAACAGAGACGCCAATTTTGCAAGGAAATTAATCTCGAAAATTTTATCGTTGTTTCGTTATCAGTAACGTCAGAAAATGATTAGATTAGCTGGCAGAAACGCAATATCGTTAGCATCTAATACGAAACATTATATGTATAAGTCCAACAATAAGTAAGTAAATGAGCATATGTATCAGGATATATATCGCAAATAATGCATCCATATTTATCCGCGCTTATAATTTGCTCACCGTAATTAATAATGAAGGAGATTTACTGTATATAAGCCTCCGATAAGACAATCCCTCGCGAGATGATACCACGATTACGAAGACACGCAAGATTCAAATATAATTAAAACTTTATCCCACGAGTTGCTCATTATTTCTCGCTATAAATCGTTCGTCGCCATATTTTATTTTAGGCGACCAATTCCTCGTATAACATGCGGCTGTCTCGTTTTTCTCTCTTTCGTTGATACGAAAACCGAACAGCTTATTATCAAGCAATGCTTATGCGTCAATTGTTGAGAAAGATTTATGGATGTCAAAAGTATTCAAAATATTTCATTTTTCGATCCTATATATAGATGGCTTTTCACCCGAGAGTACTTGAAATTGCGTTCTCATTCAATTTTTAAAAACATAAATTTTTTACTTCCTTTTTAATTGTTATGTTAAAGAAATTACAATTAAAAATTTAAATTATCTTTTTGATATAATCTTCATCAAAATTGAATTTGCTAAAAAAGTCAATCAAATAACTTTACTGCAAAAAACTCGTGAGACCTATAACTGAAGAGGACATTCAATGACTCCAAAAATCTATTAATTAAATAATAAAAAAAATAACTTAAACCTATAACTAAAGAGAGTATTCAATGATTTTAGGGCGCCCTGTATAACTCGAGGGTAACGAAGAGGAAGGTGACTGCCAGGAACGGCATACGTGGAATATAGGAAAGAGGGTGACATGCAGGCAGGCGTCGCGGTGGTGGTTTCGGTGCGACCGCGATGGCGGTGGCGACGTCGGCGTCAGGGCGCCTGCGTGAGCAGCACCGCCGACGCAACGGCGGCGACGGCGACGACGCCGACGACGGGGACGCCGACGACGACGAGGACGACGCCGACACCGACGACGAGGAGGCCGATCAGCAGGTACGGCCCGGCGAATATCGCCGAATGCGCACGGTTTGACGCGCGAGGTCACACGGTGACTTATACTCGAATACAGGGCAGTGGCAGTGGCATGCCCCGATCCGCGGCGCGGCCGCAGTGTTCCAAGAGTCGGCACGACGCACGAATCGCACCGCTGCGGCGCGCGCGCGCGCGAGAGATACACACGACGACGACGACGACGACGACGACGACGACGCAGCAGCAGCAGCAGCAGCGGCGACCGAGGAGAGACCACGAAGTTGCGTCGCCGAAACGTGTTCTGCTGACTGGAGTTTTCCGGGCCTCTTCCTCCTCCTTCTCCTTGAACTTCCACCAACCCTTCTCTCTCTCTCTCTCTTTTCTGTACTATTGAAAATCGCGGTCGACGGAGAAGACCCAGAGGCTAGACGACGGTGAAACGACACAGTGTACCGTCGAGGGAGGGAAATAGGGAAAATATGCGAACCGATCGGGTGCAACGTTAGACCGTCGTTCTAGTACCTCGTAGAGGAGGAGGTGGGAGAGACCGACGTATACGTGTGCGGTCAGAGGTGGTGCACGGATATCGTGTGTAGGCGGATCGGTGGCAAAGGCGGTGGAAGAGGCGAACCAGCGGTTTTGCCTACCGCGCGCGGTCACCGCAGTGTGCGAATTCGCTCCGATTGTTTGCTCCGATTTGTCCGGGTGGTGCACGTCGTAATCGAGGAGCGCGAGCAGTAAAGTGGTAGTAACCCTGACCTGACCCCCGCGCGCGCTACGCACCTCGGGCTCGCGCTCACGTTTTGTCATCAGTATCCCCGCGAGACTCACGGTGTGTGCGCGTGCAACAAACACATCGGCGAGTTCTTCTCCGTCCGCGCCGCGCCGCGCGTCTCACATACGTAACCGGGCTTATTGACGATCGATCGATCTCGCGAGCGCGACAACCGATATACGCGTCGCGTAATAATCAGCGATCGGTGACGGGGAGTAGTACACGAGTTATCGTTCCGCGAGTGTCCGCGGGGAATCCGCTGGCTATCATCGTTCTCGTACATCAGCCCTTCACGTGAAAATCTTGTGAGTTTTTAGTGCGACACCGCTCGCGAAGGACGTGGATTCTTCAGTTTTGTTTGGATTCAGGGTGGCAAAACATATCGTGTATACGCTCTACACGCTCTTCCCTCTTCCCGCCCTCCACCACCCTCTTGCTCCTCAGTCTCTGCGATACGATCCGCGGAGCGACCTCGTATCGTAGTCGTGTGTGTGTGGTAGTGGAAAGCAAAAGGTAGTCGCGCGCGCGCTGCGTTGCGTATTTGGGAGGATTCCAAGTGGTCCAGCAGTGTGTTTCCGTCGAGAAGATCGAAATTATGTTCGCCAGGGGGTAGCCCCCGGACAAAACGCATACGAGAACGGTGGTTCGAGCGACCGCGGGAAAGGTGGTCGAGAAGAGCAACTTCAGTTACGAGCTGCGCTTCGCGTTGAAGCGCCGTGACGACGATGACACTGTTGGTCGCCGAGTAAGCTTGGCAATTCTCTTCGACAATCGAGAGGATGCCACGGGGACAGAGTCGCTGCCGAATTGTACCGGGGCGACGCGACATCAGCGGGATCTAAAAGAGCATTTCCGAGTGTACGGTTTCGTGATAAGAAGACGTGGAGACACGAGAGCGAGAAAAAAGGAAGGGCTTCAGGAAAAATAGATCGAGGCGGTGAAAATAGAAGGTGAAACGCAGCGAAGAATAGGAAGTCTGACGAGAGAAATAAAAAGGAAGGTGCAGAGAGTACAGAGGGGAGACACGCGACGAAGAGGATCATCGCGCGACGTGGCCTCTCGATTTCCGGGGTCTCTCTCTCTTCGTGGGTGTTTTTACGCGTACGACCGTGGATCGATAGTTTGTCCCGCGAGCTCGTGCTGGACAGAAACGACGACGAGTCACCCTACGTGGAAGAGTCACGCGCGATCCTCTCGCGTTCAACGACAACGACACCCTCGTGCTGCGAGAGAAGAAGAAGAACAAGTTTCCGAACGGGCCTAGCTGAAAGTGCTGCTTAACGCGACGATTGAACGCAACGTCGAGCGGACACCAGAAGCTTCGCGGTGATTTATGGGGGACTACAGCACGACGAGTCTCTTTTCCAGTATCTTGACCAGCCCGAAACCTAGTGCGACCACAAGCAATAGCGGCACTGGCAGCGGTAATAGCAATAGCAGCAACAGCAGCAGTAATAACGCCATCGGCAGCGCCGCCGTCACCATAACAACATCCACGATGCAGGACGATCTGCTGATCGAGAAGCAAGCGACCGGCAAACCAGCTCCGCTCTCGCCGAGCAGCGCTCTGGATACAGTTGCCGGACAAGACAAGTCGAAGGACGCGATCGAAGCGGAGAATATCGCCATCACCCCGACGACGCCCTCGTCAACGGACAAGGACATTACGTGTAGCACGACCTCGGCTCTGCAAGGCTTCGCCGATCCCGGTGGTCGCGTGCCCAGCCTCTGGTCCGCACCGGACGACAGCGGGCTGCACACCGCGTTACCAGTCAACGGCTCGATCGCCGCTTTTCAGAACTTTCCGGCTGGTGGACCCGCGGGCCTGTTCGCCAGCACTGGTGCCGCTGCCGCCGCGGCCGCGGTTTCGACCGGCACACGTCGTGCCATCACGGCTAGCCATAATTTCCCTCAGCAACAACCGCAGCAACAGCACGGTAACGCGGGTGCACCCACGGGCACCAGGCACGGCGGTCTGCAAGTGTCCTCGGCGCAACAGCAGCAGCAGCAACAGCAGCAGCAGCAACACCAGCAGCAGCAGCAGCAGCAGCAACAACAACCGCCGCCGACATCGCATCCGGGAGTCTACCTGCCCGGGAAGGGCTACGCTGCGTGGTCGGGAGGTCCCCAGGCACCGCAGCAGTGGGGCGCGGGCCCGCAAGCGGCCGCCGCGGTCGCCAGTCCGGGCCTGTCACCTTGGAATCGCGGCAGATCCGTGCCTAATCTACCACCGTTGCACTCGTCCTTGCACGCTGCCGCGGCGGTGGCGGCCGGTCTTCAGGGTCGCAAGCCCAGTCCGACGTTTCCGGGCCATCCGGGCCCGGCAGCGGCGCATCCCTCCTGCATCAGCCCGGTCAAGTTCCGTCGGAGCACCTCGTACCCCGGCAAGGGCAACATATATCCGCCTCAGCCGGCGCCGACCTTCGAGGTCACCACCGCCGAAGAGAGGGATTTACTGCAGCTACCACCGTTCCAGCAGGTGAGTCGATGTCTTCAAATCTACTTTTAAGTTTGAAAAAGCCGTTGGATGCGGAAATTATGTACCGCCTGTGGTGAGGTGATAAGTAGGTTGATAAACTTTTCAAGGATTTTCCGTGTAATCCATTTTTCTAAGAACGCGAGAAAATTAATCTCAAAGTTTCGAGATTTAATTTAATTCGCGACAAAGATTTCACTTTTGCAATATTAAAAATTCATTCTCCCTCAAGCTTTTCTGAGAAAAAAAGCGAATTAGAACAATGAGTGCTCTAATGTATTCATATCTGGAATGAGTATTTTTTTCGCACCGAAATGAAACACTTTTGTGAAGGCAAACAGCTGCTCGACTGAGTGCTCAATTTCCCGAGCATTTTTAAACTAGTTTTCTCCCTTGTCTTTTCTCCCGGTGTTTAAGCAAACTCAATCATCTCTAATTGGTTAATGAATCAGTTAAAACCAACATGTTTAATTATCAACTTCATAGAAAAATATCTTTCGTTATTAACTAGACGCGCTAATCACATGGGCAATTAGATTGCACTCCTTTCTCCGCGCACGCCGCTCGATAGAGAATTGCAGCGAGCTCGTCCGGGAAAGGAGGAGAAAAACCTCGAAGAGAGCCGACCGCGGACTCTCGTTGTTTCGCTCGATTCGCGAGCGCACCGATGGCACAGACGTTGCCACGACTTTTTTAGCCGAGTAGCATTGCGTTATCGATCGCGGTGGAGAGAGCAGGTAGTATAGTCAAAGGTACCCGCTTGTAAAACTGCGCCGGCAATCATGCGGTCTCACAGGCCGACGAGGAAGGCACGCGCGCTCCGACTTCCGCAGTTTCGCGCTCGTTCGGTGTGCCACGACACCGCGCCACGCGTTCCTCGTGCCACCAGGAGTTATGCAACTGGCTAGAGGAAGAGACAGAAGAGACAAAGAGAGAGAGAGAGAGAGAGAGAAGGGGCATTTCTCGTATTTAAATTTAGCCAATACAACGACTGTTTCGGCGATTAGTTGCGCTACCGAGCGACCTGACTTCGTATAGTCTTTAACGGCGCGATAATGTCGCAAGTTAAGAGTATAACATGTGTAGTCGTGTAGGTGGATGCCTTTCCGTCCGCAAGAATTTTACACAGTCGAATTCAGGTTATCTCTCGCGGCCCGTCATTTCGCATATCTATTCGCGTGATAACGAAATCGTGCGTACTAGCGCTGAAAGAGCAGGTTGAAGCTGTACCGAGTATAGAGTGTTTTGGGAGTCTCTTTTATATTTTTTTTTATATTTTTTTCGGCGCAATCGGAGCGGCGTTTTATCGTAATTGTAATTAATGCATGTGTGTCGCGGTTGAATAGCGATTAAAAATAATCGGTAGCAATATGGAGATAGATAATGGTACGAATGGCGCGACGAAAATATGCGTTAGCGGTTTTTTTTTTCTCAATTAATATATTTTTCCACACTTCTCGCTCCATTTACGTCCGATGCACACTGACGTTGTGTTACGTTTGAATCGCGATATTGATCTTAAACGGGAGCTTTCATTATATGTATATATCTTGCACGCAATATATATGGTTAGCGAATGAATAAATAATTTCGTTTATATGTGGCCACTGGTTGTCCATTATAAGAAGCTTAATTCGAATAATTTAATATAAAGTCAATGTATATATATATATATATATATATATATATATATATATATATATATATATATATGTGTGTGTGTGTCTACTATTTTGATTTTATATTTTAGTAATGGATAAAATTCGTTTATGTGTCATTATTATTTTAATTATTTATTACGCGCTTTATGACAAATCTTTTAATCAATTCTATTTAATAATTCTCCGTAACAATTTTATGAGTAGCAAAATAATGTCCAAATGAAGAGAGTTTAGATTTATTTATACACACACGTTAAATTTCATTATTAAATTAGAATTGCATTTATAAATATAGATCTTTATTTTATAAAATAATTATATATTCTTATGAAAGATAACTGAAAATAATTATTTATCAATTATTAAATTATATGAAAAGTTTCTAAAGTTTTCTAATAGTAATAGACGCATGAAGAAAATGTTACAAATCTTCTTAAACATTTCTTACATATATATACATACAAAATTACCATATTTTAAGGAATTATTTTATAGAATTAAATACTTTTTTATGATTGGAATTATCGAGGCTACCATTAATAATTGATTTCATTTTTTTTGTTATCCGGTCGCGCTATCGGAAACTATTTCGCTGATACTTATTTCGTCGTTCAAGTCTGACCTAATTCCTTTCCAACGTAGTAACTCCAACAGTGTCTAGCAGAAGTTTAAGCTCAGCTATTTTAACCATCACTCGAAAATAGATCTGCATACTATTCGAGAGAAATGGCGGATGTCGTCATGTTGTCGTTCAGCTATTACCTCCACGTACCTCGTGTTCCAACATTTATATATTTGTACACAATACAATGCTTTCCTTCACTCGATTTCTTAATCATACCAAATAGTGGTATGGAAATAATGGAGTCTATGGTATAAAAATGCGAAAAAATATCTATAGTATTTGAAAAAATACGTGTTTATTAATATCTAATAATATATACACAGTATCGATATAATATCATGATGTATTTGCGCCAAAAAGTGTGATATAAATTTTTATAGAGATTTTAAAATATATATGATTACATATACTGATAACATATTTGAAAAATATTGCTTATGTTTTAACACTTTTCTGAGTACTAATTATTCTGATTGATTACATTTATTAACGCTCTATACTTTTATATATCAATTAAAGTTAAATATTTATTATTTGACGTTTTGATCGAAAATTCCATATTATTTCGACATTTTTCTGGCTGATATACAAAAATTCGACATTTCGTCAGATTTATATCGGTAGGCATCATAGCTGCGTTTCAAGGAACGAACAGGTGAGCCACATCGTGCAGTGCAAGATGTAGTATTCATTTATCAGTAACCTCAATATCGTTGATTCGACTGTACGTCGCCAAAAACAATTAGCTCGTACACAAACAAGTCGTGAATACGATTATACATTGATTCAATTAAACACTACCTTCAGTAGAAATTACGATACAACATCCATGGTTCTCGAGATGCTCTTCGGAAAATTTAGTTGCCCTGTTAGAAACTATAATTTATTCTCTCTTTTTACCTACATGTGTTATACAATATATTATAAAATTTAGAAAAAATAATATACAAGAAAGTATTGATATTTTTTCTTTTTACTTTGTTTTTTGAACATTTGGAGCGATGAATAATACCTGTATATAATATCTATATAGTTTGAGATATTGCTTTCGAATTTATATATTATATATATTATTATTATTATGAAATATAATCCCTTTCATTCACTTTAAACAAATTTGCATTGTATCAATAACATTAAGCACCATATAGCTACAGAAGCTTAAATTGAATATGAATCACCGTAGCCGATAATAATAGGAGATGAATATACGGTAACACGAGAAGAGCAAAAATAGCCGTACTTTTTCGACAATTTTCCGATTTTCGCCGTGGTCGATTCGCTTTCGACGCGACTGTGTAGGAACGGTCGATGAATAATATACTAGCACACAAGTGTCGTGGATTATATGTAGAAGTCGCGCGCGCACGCGCCCAGGTAATGCGGCAAAAGCGCCTAACAGAGCGAAGAAATGTTCGAGCTCGAAGTCCGATAACTCATTGCTCGTCATTCACCTTGAGAAGGGGAATCGGGGCACGTGCAGTAGGTCGCCTCTAGCCGATATGTCGAGAGGACCAATCGCCAGTGGATCGCAGGCATACATACACATGCATATACAATATGATCACAGGCTTGTATGTCAATAATCGCGTCGCAATACGTAAAAAAAAAAATTGTAATGTGATGGATACACGTATAGAGATAACGATTTTTTTTATTGGCGCTGAGTCGTCGTTGCTTTTACTTGTGCGGCAAACTCGAAACGTCATTACGAAACGCGGCCTCGCTGTCGAAATGGGTCTGACGAAACGCGAAGACTCCGCTCTGGCTGGCCCGCACGTGTTCCCCGGCCAATAGCGTTTCTATTTATGGCATTTTATCATGCAACTGGGTCTAAAACGATGTAATAACGCCTACAAAAGTGTCATGTGGCCGATGACGGAGCCTGCTGATCGTTGAAAAAACGGAGAGGCGGCTCGCGATATGTCGCGCGAAGGTCGACTCTCGTCCCGAGGGTTCGAAATTGATCTCCGATAGATCGAAGGTGCGCGAGGCTAATTTTATTCCGTGTGCACGATCGGCGGGAAGAAACACGAAAAGAGATTTCTTAGGAAACTTTTTATCCGCATGCGACAAGTCAGCCGCAGCTACTTTCAAAGTTCTTCGTGTGCATTCTGCCGAATAAATTTAAAGAACCCTCCCATATACATATACTGCCTGCCTTAGATTCTCCCGCGTTTCTCCTTTATTTACAGATTCTTTGACCAAGTTAAAGCAAACTTTCTATTGCCAAAAATATCAAAATACTGACAGCTTTAAAACTGTAATTTGTAGAAAAAATTTTAAAAATTTTCAGGTTATACAAACTTGAAAAATTTATTCTTTACATAATTTTGCCGGATCTTATTTTTAAAAGTCTTGTATTTATAGAATTTGTTACGTATGTATATTTTCTTGTGAGTGTTAAAAGGTTGTGAAAAAAAAATATGACTTCCAGCAGTCTGATTTTTTGTTTCTTAAGAAATGATTTATTATTCATTACAGCTTTCTTCTTCCATCTTGTACGATCCTTATTTTAATACCTTTATCCTATATTCTTAACATAGATAATAGTGATAATCTTGTCATTTTATATTATTTTAGTATAACAAGAACATATTTAAAGTTTGCTCTATTTTTGATTTAATTATTCTTAAAGAAATGAGAGATTAAAAATAATATTCTTTTCTACGAAATAAATAAACTATTATGCATGCAAAATTTTTTGCATTATGCGAAGTTAAATCGCGTGCCACGTACAACCAAAATATTAAACCAACATGCTTTGCGTGACTCGCAACGTGACTTGAAAAAAGGCAACTGCGGTATGCATAGCATGTCGGTTGGAAGTGTTAATTGCGTTGCACTCTGATAACACGATGCAAATTTGTCCTTGAAATAGGTACTAGTTGAGGGAAGACAAAGTATCACCTGCGGTGAGTGAAAATTACGTTCACTCGATATCTCGATAATAAGAAGAGCATCGATAATTTGTAAATAGTCTCAATCGATACCGCGAGAATTTTCTCGATAGCAATTTTTAATTAAGATAAAAATGACTAGTGAAATATTCAATTTCATCTGTTCCATTGATATTTATGATTAATAAGTAACAACTCATGAGCTTTAACATAAAATTTTTGTAGAATTTTAATAAAATCCTTTATGTTATAATATTGTTTCACACATTGTGTAAAAAAGAAACTAGTAAAAATCAAAATATATTTTTCTACGAGAGTTTTAATTCTGTTTAGAAAATCACAATTTTATATGTATCTATGCGGCGCACATTCAATTTTTGTATGGTTGCTAAATCAAATGTGGAGAGAGCAGAAAGTCAGACAAGGGAATTTTTCAAACATGCCATTCCATTATGCCATCTAGATGTTAACCTAATTTAATCACCGTCCTATTTGAATTCCGGACTGCGCCGGTGCGAAGTGACCCAGTACGGGGGTTTATAGGTTACTCCGGTTTCCTGCGATATAGATTTTTCGCGTGGGGTGCGTCCTTCCGCATAGCAGTTAACCAGACCTTACACGTGCAAAATCTTTGTCCAACTTCCAGAATAACGCTAATAATATAAGAAACAATTATTTAGTTTCGTTGCTCATTACCTTGTTGTTCGTCATATATAAGTAGTAGATGCAAATAATTAGGCTGAACCAAAATATCAGTGGTACAATGACAAAAGATAAATTATTTAAGTTATAAAAAAAACGGCAGCTCTTATGGATTATCACGTAGTTGTTCTCTTTAATTTTTATATTTATTTTAAAATGATGGGATGTACTTGTGCTCTCTTTCTCTTTGATATAATTTGATATAATACAACACGGAAAAAAATGAATCAGCATAGCTAAATTTTAGCTGTCCCTATATATATTACAACCTGAAATTTAATTATAAATTCTAGCTATGCGATATTTTTTAGCTACAGATTTTTTGACCAAGCTAAAGTAAACTTTCTATTGTCACAAATATCAAAATACTTACAGCTTTAAAACTGTAGTTGGTAGAAAAAGTTTAAAACATGTTTAAGTTATAAGCTGTTATTTTTAATAGAGAATTCTTTAGTTGAAAAATATTAGTTATTATAGCTAAAATTTAGCATGGTAATTAAATTTTATGTATAATATAGGGACAGCTAAAATTGAGCAATGCAACTAATTTTTTTTTCCGTGAACGATCTCGTATTGCACACGTAATATTTCCCATTGAAGCTTGTATCTTATGTAACGAAATAATGCGGCTAACCGCTTACAGAGGGGGATGGCCACCCGGTATTGAACGCTAGAAGTTACGATGGTTGTTTATCCAAGTTTTCCACTTACATCGTAGCATTTAATTCGATCCGTTCGATATCTTATGTAATTTTGTTGGCCCGATCCGCTTACCACGAAGTATGTTGCGAGCTAAGTGCCTTGGCATTTACGATGCGAGCATGATTTTTTGATAACACGAAGGGATCAAGATATTATCATCGGTTTATTGCGATATACGGTATTATAGACGATCATCAAAGATCCAGATATTAAAATCTGTTGTTACATTCTGAATCTTTAAAAGAAGTCCGATAGCAATATTAAAATAAAAGAGAAACAGATTAAAATATGTATAAAAAAATCTCTTTTGAAAAAGACTTTTTCGAGGCATTTTTTAAATTCTTGTTGTCTGGTATCACGAATCGCATTAAAATGCTAACTAAGAATTGTTTGCGTAAATACTTGGAATTAATTTAATCATGTTAACGACTCTCTATTCCTTTCTGGCTTGCAATTCTACAATAGAAACAGATTCGATCACTAAAGGTGTAGCCTAAAAAATCGAAGTGCATTAAAATAAATCATATCTTATCATTATATTATTTTTAGCTTGGCACTAGTAAGTTAAAATAATCACTTATTTCGAGTACTTAACAATCCCAGCAAACACAGTATATAAATGTTATATAACAAATTAAGCATGTTACATGTAACGTATATGTTAGTTGTAATTTCTCACTCATAGATGTAACATTTTTAATATTATATATATATTACATTGTAGTTATATCGTCATTATATCCCAAGATAGCACCTATTTGGTATATAATTACAATATAACTACAACGTAATATATGTTATATTAAAATGTTACATCTATGAATGGGAAATTATACAACTAACATGGATGTTACATGTACACGTTATATTACCTGTTATATTCCGTTTTATTCTAGCAATGTAACAATTATATATCGATGTTTGCTGGGATACGATAAATTTCTATAAGGGTAGAAAACAATTTGCGATACCCATCATTCCCAAATGAACTAAACCGAAAGTAAAAACGGAGGGTTGAACGATCACCATTCTAGCTCGCATTCTAAATATTCCGTACGCATTAGACAATAAGCTTTATTGTCCGCAACGATCGCGATACAACGATGATACCACGCCACATTCTCCACCCTTTGGCCGCCATCGCGGCGCGCCGATGTTGCCGTCTCTGTGTGTACGTTTCACCCCCTCCCTCGTGGCGAGAGCTCCATGGAGGTGACCTACTTTGTGCTAGCCGTTGCTTCCGCACACGCCTCGGGATTCAGGTTATGTTGCACCCTCTCCGCGTGCCATCCGCACCCTTCATCCGCGTTTGCGGGACTGGAAGAGAACTGAGGGACGAAAGGGGAAACGTAATCGGATCGGATAACGGGTGACACGGTTACGATCATAAGCGAAAAAAAGATGCAACTGCAGAAAGTCGAATTTTTTGATCGCGAACTTGATGATTCAGCTAAACTTGGTTCATTTTTCTTCCTAGGTAATTAAATGTTAATTATATTTGAAACCTGAATTTGTTATTTGGAGAACATACGTGCTCGTATCTTTTGAAATAATTTAAAATGCATAATTAGAAAATTTACATAACGCAAATATCGGTACTTGTACCGTTACGTATATACGTTTGGCAGAAATAATAGAGCAATGTCGATTTCTTTTATGCGATCTTTTTAAAATTACAGCAAAATCAGCCGAGTCAATTAGTCTACGTTATATGCAAAATATGTATGTACACGCGACGTAACAATGTATAATAAAGAAATATAAAATACAATTGTAATGTGTCGCAAGACGCTGACGAAATATCGCATCGAGAAATTCTTCGCTTTACACCCCCTACTGTGTAGTGTAATGCATATTCTCTCGCGTTATTATTTTCCAGCCGTTGCAACGTGACGACGACGACGTCGTGCTCGACATAATAATTACTCGTCGCGCGTTCGGATCCTCTAATGGATATTCCCGACGATCACAATGAGGACGCACCCCATCTCCTCCTTACAACTGTAAAACGCGGACGTGCGCGCAAAATAGCTCGCGCGAACGTCTCGCGAAAGCGGAATATAAGCGCCGAAAGAGAAAAGAGATCTATCTACATGCTACAAGGTAGATGCAGAGGGTACAAATATTCCGGACTGCATGGATACGCGACGAAAATGCGGAACTCGGGGTGGCCTGCTGCACACCTGAACACGTCTGTTCCCTTCCCTCGTTAGCAACCCCTTTACATTTTCTTCCCCTTTTCAGCTTCCTACTAATTTTTTACCGACCCTTTTATTTCTTTCTCATTATAAGAGTCGGGCCGGTTTACTTCCAAATATTACTTTCTTCCCTTTGTAAATTGCTTGAATTATTTATGACTTGACTTATTATCGTGCAATTAATCGCATGTTTTTATCTAAGAGCAAGGACCTAGTAATTTGTGCCCTAGCTATCTTAATGAACATTTATCAGTCTCTACTTTTCGTGCGTGGATATCATTATTGTGATATATATCTCTCTCGCCACTTTATTTGCTAATGTAAATATTTCCGTAACATAAAACCTGCTCGTATACAGGAATATTATGTTCCAAAATACAAAGCGAATGTACCTCAAAACACATAGAACGCAAGTAGAAGGTGAAATGCGTCCTCGCCTTGTTTGTCACTTCGAAGATAATCCGTCCGCACATATATCGCGCGAAAATATCGGATAATACTATATGTTAAAAAAACATGAATGAGAAAATTCTTTCTCGTCGTCCTCGACAAACGCAACCGGAATGCGTGTCGCACCGTGCGAACATTACGTCACACGCCTCGCCTATATGTGTGGAGACTGCGCAAAACGGGCTGACGCGCGAGATGTCATCCCCCTAGAAAATTTACGCGTTTACACCCATGTTTCCCGGACCACTCCTGGATTACATTCAGCACCTCTGCTCCGCTCGCCATAATTCAATCCTCGATTAGACCACGATGTCCATGACAGGCCACGGATTATTCGCAAACGCGGGGTCAACATAGAACTCCGATATAGTGCAAGCGCACACATGCGAACGCGTATACGTATATATGTATACACACGTGTATACGGAGCGGGAAGTACCGTCGCTTTTTACGAGCCGCCAACTTCGGAACTGGGCCAACCGCGACCGGGTCTCGCAACCGTGAAAGCATGCGGAGTTCTCTGGGTCGAACGCGGAATCCTCGTAACTGATACAAAGAGAAAGAATCGATACGAGTAGTCGCGTCTTCGAGTGAACAAGTTATTATGTTTATCCCATTGGATTTATTGTATTTTCATCGCGCGTGTATATATATGGGATGTATGCGTTCGCATGAATTGCATGGTCGAAAGAGATGTAGATATATGGGCTTCTCGCGCGCGCAGATAGGATAACGAATCGCTGGTGGTGCTACCGAAAATACATCTCCGTGATGTACAGCCCGAATCCAGCATTTCCCTGACGTGTACATACGACACTGCAGTGTTTTCTTCGCGTCTTCTTCCGGATCACCCAATTTCCCAGCAGTTTCCTTCTCTCTCTCTCTCTCCTTCCCTTCCCTCTTTCGACCTGTATACCTACTCCCGACGGTGGGGGAAGATTTGCGCAGTGGCCTCTTACCAGAGGGGTGGTTGCCGCGATAGTAGTGGTAGTCACGGTCAAGACGTTCCCGATTGTCCCCGGAAGACGAATGTTCAATATCGGCCAATAGAGAAAATCGCGCGACTTCATAAGAAACCCCTAATGATCATCGCGAATGAAAATGATGTTGCGAACAGTACTATGAGCGATGGCAAGCAAAAACGAATAGGGCACGGGGAAACAAATTGATGAGAGGGAGAGAGAGAGGGTTAACGGGATAAAGAGGAGAAGGGATACGCAACGAGAGAACGGCGAGTAGGGGTAGTGGTACCGGGATGGAGCCTGCACAGAGGTTGCTGTCGACGCCCTGCCGCTGCTTCCTGGTTTCCCTATATTGATTTTCCGCGCCACGAGCCAGACAGAGACGGAACGGAGCCGAGAAACATTTCCCTCTCTCTCTCTGCGTTTCTATGTATGTGTGGGTGTGCATGTGCGTGTTGTGGGTGGACGCGCGCGCGCGCGCGCGCGAAGCAACCCTAGAGAGGGAAGAGGGTTGAAATCCCCGGGTGGGGATCCGGAGAGGGCCCGTACACGAGGAAGGAAGGAATACCAGAACCAGGGGGATTACACAGAGGCGACGCGTTCGTGGAGAAGGTGGGGCCACCTTTTGCACTTCCACCAGCGTGGAAAGATGGGCACGATTATTCGACATCAGGGGCTCACCCCTTTCTCTCTCTTTCCCTCTGCTCTATTCGTGCGACATACACCCGGGTATCCGTCTCTTCTCCTTTTCTCCGTGCTCTACCACGTTGACCAAATAAGTGTCACGGCCGTTTTATTCCAGGACGACGGCTTCGAAGGCCGCGCTCGCTTGCGTCGACGTAAATTTCAATATTGGTCCAGGATGGGGAGGACGTGTGCGAATTATCACGTTGCGAGAGATTTATATAAACATCGCGTATCAAGTCATATATATATATATATGTATAATATACGCGCGAGATACACGGCTTATTAAACAGCAGTAGAACTAATGCAGCGTGAGTTATATTGGACATTTATATATACAGAAATTGTTTTGGACGAGAATAATAGCTTAAGAACAAAAATGTTTCTCGACAGTTGATTTTTCCTTCTATTTGTTTTTATCAAGCTCTTTGCGTCGTTGAAAGTTTGCGTTATTTTTGAATCATATATCTCACAATTATTTGTAAATACAACGAGAGCTTTTAAAACCAGATACATATAAAAATAAAAAGTTAGTAATTTCAACATCTATCCGCCCCAACATGTTACGAGAGGAAGCATTCCGTTTGTGCGAGTAAACATTTTTCTCCTGCATCGTGCCCGTTATTTTTCGTTACACCGGCCGTTCTTCTCAATTGGTCACCTTCAAAGATTCGACTCTCCTCCGTTATCCTTCTCACCCATTTCTTTCTCCCATAACTCCTCGTCTATTTCCTTTGCGAGACGCGCGTAGAAAGAAATCAGAACGAAGAAATCTTTTTAAAATACAGGATGATTTTTCGTATCAAGCAACGTAGAGAAACTCTTTCATTCAGCAATCTAAATTGAGTAAATCGATATTAATATTTAATTTTTATCTTAATATCATCATGATTATTGCTTAATATAAGAATTACTATTTTCAGTATTTGGAATTATAAAAATTCAAGAAACATAATTTTCACCAAGTTTTAGTTACTTTAAACATTTAGAAAAATACGTGAAAAAAATCATCAGCTGGACTGTATCAATAAACGAGATATCAATTCGTTAAATGACCGAGGCTTGATAAATTGCAGTTCATTGGAATCTTCTTTAAATTACGCATATATCGATCGAGATCTATGAATGACGGTCTAATCTGATCGCGGGAAGATTATTAATCTTCGGAGGTCGACTTTTTTATCGAACTTTCCGCGCGAGGAAGTCGGCAATTCCGTGGCGTGACGTCCGAAATAAAAGAGGTCGTCAGGCTTTATCAAACTTTCGTCGGGAACACGGCATTTCGGCCGCGCGGTAGCCGAAATAAAAGAAGGGAAACGGATGTGCATTAAGGGTGTGGCGACGACGACGGGGGAGAGAATAAAGGGGTGGGGATAGATGGAACTTTTGAATACGTCCCCCGCTCTCTTTAACTGCACTCCCTGATTCGTTACAAGTGGTCTATTACAGGCCTTTCTCTCGCGTCTTTTACCCCTGTACTTCTTTCCTACTATACTTAGTGATATGCTTCCTTCTGGCGAATTTTTCTCTGTTTCTTTCTTTATAACGCTAGAAATGTTATTTCTCTTATTGTTTTTTAAACTTCTCTTCTCGCCTTGTCGTCTTCCTATCTCGCGGTACATTCGCACGTCCTTAAAAAGTTTTTTTGTACCAGAAATAAACGAATATCTTATAAAATGGCTTGCAATGGAAATTGAAAAATCCAAAATTCATGGACTTTGAAGTATCTTTTCTTGCATTATAGTGACTATTGTTGATTTATTTTGATCTCGTGAGACGTTGTGATAAAAGTCTGAATTGTGATGTAAATAAGTGAAGTAGATAAATATTGCTTTACTACATTTTGAAAAGCAAATTTTAGAACAGTTATATTAATTTATGACGTCGATTATCACGTACATCGAACCGTTTAAAATAAATTTCGAGTATTGATTCACCTACTTTTTTCTGTCGCGAAATTTAACATTAATTATTAAAGAATTTATAAGGAACCATTACGAATATAAGATTCCCTTTAATGTTTTCCAGGATCGTATGACGGCTAATGGAAACTCACCGTTAGACAACATGAGGACCTTGGAACACTATCTGAGCGATATTATGCGAGCCGGTGCAGCAGATACTCCGGAGCATCTGAAAGGTATGTCTCATATCTTGCCCTAAGCTTCATGCAATTGAAACGATATGCAACGCGAGCGTGCAATATCTGCGGCCGTTCGCAAAATAACGACTCGAGATGCCGCATGTCAACACCGTTAAATCGGAAATGCGGGGAATCCCGCGTTGCAATTGCGAGAAATCCGTTCTCTTTCGCATTTACAACAACTGGGAATGCGTTGAGAATTCAATGAAGTGTCTCGCGCGAGCTATTACATCCTCGAGATAATATTATTCTTGAATCTACGAATTGGACGCGTCAGATGACGATGAATATAAATAGTTGCAAGAGAAGCGGAAAAACTTGTGGAAAGTTACATATATTATTGAATTTTCTCTTCATTTTAAAGAAAAGAATTGATTAAAATAGAATCTTTTAACTTTATAGAGATCCCTTTCAAATATTTGACAAAAGTTTTAACATTATTCGGTTTTCTACTTTAAATTTTGCGCGATAATATGACAGGAACGAGTACAAATATGATTCTCTACGATTTTATAAACCGACTACAAAAATAAGCATGTTATACGACGCAAGTTTGATATTTACGTCATTCGAATTTGTATGGGTATAGACTTGTATATTCTGATCATACGTCGGATACACAACGGATAAAACGTAGACATTGTCCTTCACATCGTACTTATTTACATTGTCGCAACATTCATAATCGTATCGCTATATATACATATATATTTCTCACATCGATCTTCAGTCGTAACGTTGCATTTAATGCATCGTTTGATTACGTCGCTTCAAGTCTATGTCTATTACATCGAGGGTGTACTCGAGGTCGATCGCCTCGTAACTGTGAACCCTCGTAAACCGTCCGATACCATGCTATTGAAATTGAAGAGTAATTAACGAGATAAGTGCAAAATCTAATGTAGAAAATATTCATTAGTGCCGTTTAAAATACTGCAATATTTTGTCAAATTTTTATTTCATGACAAATATTTATTTAAACAATTACATGATTCTAATCAATTGAACTATAATATATTAATAATAACAAATTATGTCTCTGCAAAAAGTATATATATATATATATATATGATACTTTTTGCAGAGACATAATTTGTTATTATTAATATATTATAGTTCAATTGATTAGAATCATGTAATTGCTTAAATATATATATATATATATATATATATATATATATATATATATTGTCATTATGATGGCACTAATTTTCTACACGACCGCGGCTTGCAAAGTGCTTATTGTACGACGTTACTACGTGACGATATGACCGAGTCTGATATGAATGGGCTTCGAGCCAGCTACCAATCCGATCAACCCAAGCGAGAGATGACTACTCGACGTACTCGAGTCCAAGTACTCCGCACCCTCGCACTCGACGCGACTCTATTCGCTTTACGTCGGCACGTAAAGAGACGACGCAACTACGCGGTGTGTATGTACGTGCGGCGTGCGTACGCAAGCACGTACGGGTGGACGCACAGAGCGTTGAAGAGAGCAAGACAGCGCAAGCGGCGGAGGCAGGACGCCATGCGTCTCGTCTGTTCTCTCCTACCCCTTTCGCACCCTATTTTCTTTTTTTTTTTTTACGCGCGTATTCGACCTGTCTGCCGGTAGAAAGAGAGAGAAGAAGAAGAGAGAGAGAGAGAGAGAGAGAGCGCTGACAAACCCCTCAGACGAGCATTCTCGCACCCTGTAGTCAAGGGCAAGGGTGCCATCGCCGAGCGTCTACTTCGTCGAGCAGTCTCCGTGTGATGAAACCGTACGCCAATCAAGAGAGCGAGAGAGAAAGAGAATAAGAGAGGATGAACGAAGTCGAGGGTTGGACACCCCGATGCAAAGTCTCGGATTTTTTTCGTAGCGAACTTCAAACGAACCCATACCTACTCGAAAGGGTCCGCCACGAAAGCTTTCTTTCGTCGCGAAACGCGGAGGTAGATGGTCGTGCAAATTCAGGACAGTTGCTGAATTCAGCAGAGTGTCTATAGTCCAGCGTCGTTGGGATTTATCGATCGCGCTAGTACTTCTAGAGTAGACAATGCGAAGCTCCGCGGTAGCTTTTACTGGCGGGTCACAGAGAGAATAACCTGGATTAGGTGGGTGTACGATAGTCGAGTATCTTTGTTCCTTGCAAGTGCATTACTGAGGTCTCGTTGAGGACATTTATCGAGAAATTAGGACAGCATGATAGAGAGTTAGTGTATTCTCTCATGAAATTTCAGTGGAATCATTCCTCTTTGCCTTTAATGAGTTGAAACTATTATAATCGATGCACGAAAGTGAAGTTTTCCTTTGTGAAAATTAAAAGCGTTGGCTCTCGTGTTCGCTTCTTTCAATTATTTTTCCATTGTAACGCGATAATGACTCTGCTCGTTAGACTTCGTTCATTTTTTTTTTCAGAAATAAGTTTTTTTTATCAAATTATTGATCGAAAAAGTATGGAAGGATGAAAATAAACTTAGCGCCTTTGATAGGTCGATATCTTCATTGTTTCGTATAATTATTCTGAAAATTGTGTGTCGGGATAATGTTGTATTTGTGTCAGCCGTCTTTGTGACGAGATTCTTTTGTTTTACATAATCCACTACGCGCTTGAGATCCACAATTAAAACCTGATGCATTCGGGAACAGAGTAAATAATGATGTATCATATATAACGAATGAAGCTGCATCGATCGCAATAGAAACCTATCAACTTTTTATAAAAAAGGAAAGAATACAAAGAAATATGAATGGCAAGCCTTAAAAGAATAAATAACAAAGAAAATGATTGATGAAAGTAAAATTTACCGAGAGACATTTTTTTCCAAAAAAAATATTTTTCACAAATAGATTTCTTTGAAATTTACAATAATTAGAGAGAATTATTATTTTGTTCTTGTTGTTAAAATTTTTAAATATTATAAAGAATATTAGGTTTTAAAGAAAATGTGTTTTAAATAGTAAATATTAATAATATACGTAATCAAAATTAATATCGCATTTTAATGTTATTCGACATTGAATCGATAGTATATGCATATGTAGCTCCACAACCTTCAGATGTGAAAAAATTTGAGGAATTAATCCTAAAATCCTGGCATTAACTTGCGCGAAGATACAAAGTAACCAAGTTAAAGTAGCATCTATCCCGGATTATAAAGTTTTAAATTTGTGAAGTTTATCAGCGCCTCCGGTTTCCGGTGTACAGTACATCTATTAGGAGAAAAGTTCTTTGAAGTTTTGCGGTAGGATCGGCCGAGGTGAGTAGCCCCGTTTTTCTGCGGAAATGGTTACGCGAACGAGGCAACTTCATCGGCCGTAACTGCTGTTACATCCGGATTTTCTAAAAACTTGACCTACTGTCGTGATGTTGAAGTGGCGCGATGACATTTTTTGCAACGGCAAGTACGCCCACTCAACGATGCCTTACAATGCTTCTGAAGAGCGGAGAGAGCTTTTTGCTCGAAAAGAAAAGGCTATTCTATATAACTAAGTTATTCTATAAGGAAACTAGTTTGCGCTCTCTTTGCTCCAAGCCTTTATCGTGTATCTTCTCGTGTGAAAAATAGCGCTTCGGATCTCTAATCCATCATTTGCGTAGATAATTTATCCTTATCTCCCTGTATCTTCTTGGGTCTCCTTTTTTACGGAAGATAAAAAATATCTATATCCAAATTGAAATGTATTACTTTAGACAAATAAACAAAACTATTCGAATATTTGTGACACACATATATATGCATTCTCTCTCTCTCTCTCTCTCTCTCTCTCTCTCTCTCATTCAAATATTTATCGATAAAATAGAATTGAAAGAAGCTCGAAGAAACATATAGAGGGATACAGCGCCTTGTAAACTTGTTTGTATACTCGAATTCAAACATCAAATACCTGATCCACAAAGCCAATATTTCTTCGAGCTTAGAGTAAATTTGTTATTATTGTTGTTCCATATTGATATTTCTTCTCATATTGGAAGCTATCGGGATATGTCATATCAAACGCTACTATACAATAATGTGCACAGAGAAAAATGAAGAAACGTTTTGCTCCTTTAATAACGTAAATATATTTTCACATTCATAGGTACGATCACCCTTGAATAAACGGCAATGCAAAACGTATAACACACCCGCTTTGCGCGTCCTTGAACACTGCTGGCTTTATAATTTCATTTTCTGACCTATATATGTGTATGACTGTCATGTAATCACTTAGTAACACGACGGGATTCGTAGAGGGTGGTTTTAACTGCCGCGTTCGCCAGCTACCTAGGGTTTCATTGGATCGTATATGTTTCACACTCTCTACCCTTGTTCTCTTTCTCTCTGCCTCTCGCTATACTTCCGGCTTTCCCTCTTTTCCCTTTTTCTCGAGTCGTATACATATAAGCGTATGTATATAATTGAAAAAGTTGAATGGATAACGCGCACACATGCAGGCTTATTACGCAGTCACAACCTTGAAAGAAAACAATTATATAATAGCTATTTTAAAATTAAACATGAAATTCTTTTCAACCGGTTAAAAACAATTCGCGAGAGTGAGGAAATTATCCGTAAGGAAAACTCGAAATACTATCTTTCAACTAGAAGCTATAAAGACGCACTTTTCATTTAACATATTTTACAACACAAACAAAACTTAGCTACCTCGATGTTACATTTGAATAAGTGATAGAATGAACAATGTGCAAGCAATTTCTTGCACATTTCTTGTGTCAAGATTGACACTTTTTTCATTAATATGTGCGCTTGCGAGATATATAATAAAAAATCAAGCGTTTATATTTAATGCACTTGAATGTGTGTAACAATATTTTATGTATCAGTAATATGTATGTCTATAAATATATCGTATTTTAGTACTCTCTAAATATATTATATAACACTAGGGTAAAAAGTTTTAATTTCAGTATTATAAAATCGAGCTATTTATAAGAGAGAGAAAGAGATCGTTTCAATTAAAACTCATCACGATATCAAAGATTACTGAATTCTTTATTATAATTGTAAGAAATTCTACATCGCTCACACATTATAATCGATTTTCACAAATTTGTCCAACATTTAAAAATAAGATCCCAAAAACATTGAATCTTTCTGATATTACCGAACTGATACTACGCGAACACGTGTTCTACTGAGCGTCTTTATCGATTTTACAAACTTTGACTGGGTTCCAAGAAACATGTAGATCGTAGAAACGCGGAAGAGTCAATGAACCTCATTCTACGATCCATTGTAGACTCGTGCGCGTTTCGGTGCGCGATTTTATTGATTTTTCACAATCCGACGCGTTGCTTTTCCAGTTAGCGGAAGTGACTACGCGCCCTTCCGTTGCTACCTTCTTTCTCTTTAAATTTAGAATCTGAGAACGTGTAGACGAAGAATACTATACGGGATCAATGAACTTCAAGATATGAACGCACTTGTACAATACCATGAAATGTACTGTTATAAAATTTGACAAATTCAGAAAATTTCCATATACCTACACACTTTTTCATCATTAATGATATCTTTATTTCAATTAACCATCTTGAGAGATAAAAAAATTAAGAATTGTTTTTATATATTGCTTTTTCTCATTCGTCCAAACTCGTTGATAGACTGTACCAGTCTCAAACCTTATATCTTCTTTTGGAAAATAATTGCGCGATCCCTTTAGTCTTCTCGCCTAGGCAGAAGGACACTTTTCATACAAAATGGAGAGTATCACACGCGGATTAGGGTCGCGCGGTCGTTTCATCAGCAGATGCGCGGTGTGCCTGTCACAAAGTGGCGCCATCCAGATACGATATTGGCCGAGATTATGTGAGGAACCGAGGATGCGGGTGGCTATCGATCGTAGTCGATATGAGAAAACTTGCTGAAGCTAAGGTAATAGCCGCGGCCGGTTTGATAGAGCCGATCGCGGTAGTCGGTCTCTTCGCTTTTTCTTCCAGCTTTCGAATCCTCGTTACTCGTTCCTCTTCTTCGTCGAGATGTTTCTCGTAGGAAGGAAAATATTGGATCCGTTTGTAAAACGTCGTAGGGATCCTCCTTTTACGGATTCCGTTATCCTTGCCTCACTGAGAACGCTAGAAACTACTTCCGCTTGTCTCTTTCCCGATTCGAAAGAAAATAATGTGATTTTCTAGATTCATAGTTGATAGTGCGTTTCTTCGATCCTCTTATTTTAGAATTTTTATATGATAATTTTAGATATTTATATATAATAATCTTTTGTAATATTTTGTTTTTTTATCGCCATGTGTTCGCCACAATTTACGTAATTTTGTTCTTTTTTATTTTTTTTCTTGCCATTGAATAGTTGTCATAGTTTTAAAGATTGTGTAACTTTAAATTCTCAAGTCAAATATAAAGAAACTATTTTGAATTGTTATAAAATTAATAATAATGAAAAACCAATATCGAAATGTTGCAACATATATATTTGGCCTCTTTATTTTGATAAATAATAATTTTAGTAGATTATTTTGATTTCTTAATTTTTTAAATAACATATCAATCAAATTTTTTTCAAGATGTAATGGTTTTAAAAATAATTTGTTTTACGTCACGATAAAAATATTAGCTATTGTGATACAAAAAAATTACACGAGAATTATTCACATTAAAAATTATTCACATTAATAATTTTAACGTCAAATATAATCATTACTTATCTGGAGGAATTTAATTATGATAGATAAAGCAAAGTGTTATTTGCTATATTTCTTTTCTTGGTGCGCAAAATGTTAAAAGTTGCAGATAGATCGTATGCAGAAAGAATAAATGTTAGAAATTGTTGATGAAGTCTGATCATCACGAAATTTCAGCGTTCTTAAAATTTGTAATTAGAATGCCTAATAGTAGGTATAGTTGATTGAATAACTTTCGACTTTTCTTGTCTTCCCTCAATCAGATCTTATCGCTTCGTGCGCTATATTACACATATCACGCGTTTTCTTATCAGACATTACTTCACTTTCTTAAGATCATTATCTGATATGTCATATTTGGTATGCTGTTCTGCGAATCTTAAAAAAAGTTGAATGATATTATTAACTGGCTGGTTCCATATTGTAACATTCGCATATTTAACTTTTATGTCAATATCACGCTCTGCTGATATCACGATGAATGTATAATCTCTATAACAGTGTGAATATAAATCGATATACCTTTTATTCTACATACGATTTGTATATAAAAAAATCGAGAAATTACTTTTTTACTTGAATTTATTTATTATTTATAAAAATTATTAAATTTATATTATAAAATTATTATAAATAATCATGTTTTATCTCATTTAATCTTAGTATGATCTAATTGTATGGAACAAGAGTACTTATACGTTTATAATCTAATCGAAACAGGAACGTAACTATAGCAAAACGTAGCAAAACACGTAATAGGAACATGTAAATATACATGCCGTGTGTGACGTATGACATGTACACTTGTTCTTACGTATTCGTTTCTAAATATAGTTTATACAATAATCAATTTTTACGATTGCGATTAGGTATTTGCGATCGCAATAAGAAAGTAACTCCAAATCAAGCAAGAAAATCTATCATTAAAATCAAACTTTTACTTTTTAAACAAATTCTGCAAAACTTTGCATGTCCAGTTTATTCAATTTTTATTGAATTTTTCTTATTCTAAAGAGCATTATAATTTTTTTTAATGCAAAAGCTCTAATCGAAAGTAAACGTTTCATACATTTATCATCATCATTAATTATTTGCGAAATATATTTTATCCTCGGCATCGGTGCATTCTCCTTTTAACTTCTCACATTTCGAATCTAGACTTGCATCTACAAAGCGTCGCGTTGTTTGTCATGTAATCAAGATCTCGTCGGAGTGGAAAATTAACAGTATAGCCGCGTGAAGGTGCGCGATCAGGTTGCCTCTTGCTAGGAGCCGAGCTCGTGCTATTCGTGCTGTTTCCCCGACTATCGACCGAGCGACCAGGTAGCTTTCAGGTGATGGACGAGTCAGAAAGGAGGAATGCTGCCATCTCTGAGAAGCTACCGAAAGATGACACGATCGGCCGACATCGCGGCTTTTAATTAAAATTACTTTCGTACGAGATAGCAAAAAAGGGAGATATTACAACAAACGAGTTCGCGCGCGAGTCGTTTATTATTTCTGCACGCGCGGTTTGTTCCACGCCTGAAAACGCCCGATCGTTTCTCTTCATCGGACAAAAAGACGGTATCGGAAACAGAATGGATTGGCGAAATCACAAAAATCGGAGAGAACGAGATATTCGACAAATATAGTCAAGCACAAAAACATTTCGATTACTTTTTAGAGAAAATTTTTACAGCAATATATTTTTCTGACGCGAAGAGAGTATCACAGAATTATATAGAAATGTTAAAATAATAACATATCAAAATAAAATTTTATCTGCGTGATTTCTTGCACTTTTTTCGTAAAATTGCGTATGCAATTCTCTTCACGCAAAATGGCACAACGGCTTATTTAGAAATTTGGATGGAGTTGGCAATGCGCCTATTGACCGAATGCCACCGTAAAGCCGCATTGCAGTGACCCGCGACAACGTGTCCTATAAAAATTGTATCGAGGGAAAGATAAACGCAATAATTTTACGAACGTTGTTAAATTCACTTGCTTTAATTCGTGTCATCGGATACATTATATTATTAGTGAAATAATTAATCGAATCTTTAATTACTTTCGATATTTTTTTCCACAACAACGATAGCAATATGTTTATCAAAAATAATCAACAAAAAAAGATTAATCAATTAACCTGAAATGATAACATATCGCACGTCAGATATAGATTTCTCTTGTAACCTTTTCCTTCCCTCTTCTCTTTCTCTCTTTTTTTTAAAACATAATTGAAATTTGTACACAAAAGAAATTTTAAATAATATTTTCAATTTTTACATGTCGGAAAATATTCATATATAATCAAGATGAAAGTCATTGTCACTTCAATGTAATATGAACAGCTCATTGAGAACATTAACGCATTAATAACTCATAGTAATCCAATGGATTTCAAGAGTCCTACATTTGACGTATGATGCGCTGTAATTAACATAAAAGCTCGTATTAGAGGAAACAAGACGTTTATTATATACGCCATTATTCACTGTTTTTCTCGGATCACGAACAAATTATAAATAAACATTTGACAGTATTCGAGTAGTCTTTTGTATCTTTCGCCACCGCGCCATTAGTGACGTACATTTAAGCCGTTATGTAGCCCCGACGTCAAAACAAAGCTCCGCAAATATCCCGGAGGACAAAAGACCTCGCATCAAAGAATAAAAAAAAGGGTGAAAGGCTAGGGGAAGAAGAGAAACGGCGAAGAGTGAGAATGGATGAAAGCGTTGGGCAGACGAATGAACGACACACACTCGAGAGATGGGAGATACTTCAGGGCGGCGAAAGTCCTTCTCTTGGCCTTGCGCTTTCATACCATCAAGGTCAGGTTTGAGCTTATAAATTATTGATCAATATTTGCAATTTTCTATCTCCTATCGTACGTAAATTCATGTTCGCGCGAGTCCTTCCGTACATAATTTCTACATATAAAGTCGAATTTTATTTGACTCTGTTAGGCGCAATAGTCGCGAGAACTCTCGTTAGAAAATAAACTTGTTAGTTGCGAAATGAGTTAAAGACGAACGAAGCACGCAGCCACCTCCTGTACTTTCTCTTCGCGCGCGCTACGGAATTTATTTTCGCATATTTATGAACGCGTTAACGTTGACGTCGGTCGTTTTTCAATCACAGTAAATTACACTAACAACGTCACGCCCTTGTCGGCTCACGATAATCAGCGGGTCAAACGCTCGGGCGAAAGTCAGGGCATGACTTATTCTCTGGAGAGTTTCTCGACCTGCTTGAGAGACCACAACATTTATTTCCGTGGTCCTGCAAAACCGCAGCAGAAAAGTTTTCGCGCTCGCTTGATTCGCAACCGGTAAAGCATGAACAGTTACAGTTCTTCTTCGAGTAATATGCAGCTTATTTGTCATCTTAAAAATTTTCAGGATATTCATTTTGATATACATTTGCGGTGAATTTTTTATTTGTCGAGGAACAATCGACAAAATTTGAAGTTTAAATCTCGCAGAAAAATCTGTAATGAAAATGATTTATATTTAACGTTAACTGTTGTTTCTAAAATATTATTCAAATTCTGCGATATTACTCCAATTCTCTCTGATTGAACGTCGTTGCGCGCGTTAGTGTTAGCTGTTACTAGTGTAAGCTATAACGTGATTACACACGTTTCGACGTATTCCAAATCAATGCGTATTCTAGGAGGTTGGCGAGTGGAGGGTAAAGGATGAGGATTGGCGAATGCCGAAACTTCAAAGCCGCACCGGATTAATTGACACTTAATCGTTCGATTATGCGAAAGAGCCGCTATACCTCGAGCTCGAGAGTGCAGCGAATTCATTAGGGAAATTAATAAGCAGCATCCTCGATGCCGCGCATTTGCAAATAGCTTCTTTCCCCGTGGGCGCTCCGTGCTACAATCAAATACCCGGCGAGATCAATCTCTATCATTTGCTGTGAACTGAATCGATATTGAATTGCGATTGCGATTGCGAAAGTATAGTCTAATATACATATAAATTACAGGCCATAGGTCGATAAATATATATACACGAGATTTATGCATTGCAATCTTTAGATGACTATTAATAGAACCTTTTTTATATAGATAGGAAAAACTCCAAAAACTAAAATTCTCTTTCAAATATTTAAATTGTTTAAAAACAAAGTTGGAATAAAAACATATGCACAAAAATTAAGAAGTTGAAAAAAAATACCGATATAGAGACGAAAATTAAATCATAAAATTACATAAATTTACATCTTGTATAAAAACTCGTAAAATAAATCCGTGTTATAAAATTATCTTAAAAAATATATTTTATATAAATAATTTTTCAAATGTAAAAAAAAAAATCTAAATATGATAAGCTCGTGTTGTATCTCTTTTCGGAATAACATAATAATAGACTTGAAGAAGACTACATAAAGCACAGCTATAAGAGAGATTCGTAAAGAGAGAACAAATAAGAGCACCCCGCGTTACAACCTTCAAGATTTTTGCTTTATCAATCTAACGATAGTATCTAATGTTGCGTGGACGCAAACGAGAATCAGAGTGTTCTGTCCAATCGAAGAGCAATTAAGACGTTTTTGCTGTCTTGAGCGGATCCCATTCTTTTTCTTATCCCGTTTCTGTTTCCCATATCGTGTTTCGGGGTCTTCCATTGCCATTCCTGCGCTGAATTCTTCCCTTTCCTATATATCCCTCGAGATCGATTCCTTCGTAGCGTGTGAGCGTATTTTCTTCTTTTTTTTGCCGCTCCTATTCGGAATTACCTGCGACATCTTTAATTGTATTTTTTTTTCCCGTTATCGGTAATCTATCTTTTTAGTTTCCTCGCCTTTCTTAACTTCTCTTTCTTCATTCACGTCATTCCCTTCTCGATATTCGCGAGTTTTAACGCCGTGATAGGTAAAGTTTTAATGCGTTCGCATCGCATTACATTTTATTTGCTCGATTTTCTCTAGAATTATAACATTGGTAAAAAGCTTTTTCCGCGATTGGATTTTTCACCGTTAAATGAACAGAATAGAATCAATAGATACGAATCATTAAAATTAAGATCGAATAATATACATCGCTTTACTCGCGATAAATTTAAATCTTCTTTAATTATTCCTATGTTTTCAATCTTGTCTTGTTGCGCAATATAATTAAACGTTTATAATTTTTCTGAAATTTAAGATTTTTATAAGAACTTATATGGGAAAATTGCATCGCAAGGATTCAAGGCTATTTCCGTGCTCTCTATCTATAAAACTCCGACAAAGTTATTTCGTTATCGCGCCGGAGTGAAATTTAACTCAATCAACCAGATACGTACCATGGAATCCTGGCGGTGCTGCATTGGCGAGTAGTTCGCACGGTATAATACACGCGCATATACAGCACTGTGCGTAAAAAGGCAGCTATAAATCTATCGGGAAGGTAAAAGAAAGAGGCAAGAAAGTAGAAACACGCAGCGATGTAAGAAAGGAGCGATAATCTTATAGGGAGAAGGGGTTGTTTTCAGCGATATCGAGGTCAGCGTGAGATGCGCGATTAAGTTAGGGCTGGTGGAGTGGTTCGGTAGGCTGTAGACTCATCAATCACCCCTGCTTCTTCCTCTCTCACACTTCTACCCTCTTGCCTCCCTCCTTCTTTTCCATGCCTCTAACACCATAGAACAGATCCATCAACGACGTCATTTGCGTGTATCTAGGGGTGGATCCAACCGCCGGTGCAGGGCATTGACCTCCTTTGGCGTGACTCTCTTAGGCCCCTTCTTCTCAACCTCGACATCGTTCTCCCTCGGGTTCCTGCTTTAAGAAGGCCGTTTATCGCCCCCGCGTTACGTTATGCGTCGGGGCCGTAAGAATGGCCGCCTTCGGGGACGGTCAAGTTTTGTGCGCCTCCAGAGAAATTAGCCGGTCGGCAGTCACGTTACGTACGAGTGTCACATAATGGCCGTATAAGGGCTGGAACGCAATGGAATATAAAAAGAGATGTTATAGGGGGAGTGTAGAAAACATAATTTAGTTTTATTGCTATTTTCGTTATTTGTAAAATATTATCTTCCTTTTTTCTTTTCTCTTTCTCTCTCGCCCCTGTTCAAAAATAAAACCAATATATCCACTCAATACGTTTCTTTCGTCATTTGAATAATAATGAAAATAATATTAAAGAAAAGAATTTCTTTCCCTTCTAGCAAAGCTTCTTTTTGCTTATCGCTATTTTCCTGCGTGTTTACGCGCAAGACAACATATTCAAATGTATTCGGAGATATTCAAGTGTTCTGTTTTAGATGCTACTCTATATATCATTTACATTCCCTAGTGTGCCACCAAAATATTAGTTTGAAAGTCTGCTACGGATACGAAAAAGTTCAAAAGTATATACGAAGATTACTGATTTATTGATTCGATATGAGCATAGAAAATGCAAAAAAGAAAAAACATGTTGTTCATTATGTTTATTGAACTACTTTTTTTTATATTTACGATCATATATTTTATTCATATTTTCACCAATCTCTATCGCAAAAGAAGATAGTCCATTGAAGGTCAGACTGCACCGCTTATATCGTAACGTTATGTAATTCCTGTCAAGATACGCGCGACATCCATGAGGTTTCCCAATAGCGTAATGCTTTCAAGATGTTACCGGGTGCTTTCAAAATGTGCAAAAGTTTGGCCACATCTGATACATCAGAGTGCACTCAACTTCTCCCGAGGCAATCGTTTCAAAATTCAAAACACGCGAGTTTGCTGCGCAATTTTGATAAGAAGGAACAACACATATATTATTAACAAAAATATTACAATATATGCCAATTTTTTTCTGATTATCTATACTAAATGGAATATGTACTATATTAATATACAATAAAAAATTGATATTTATATGGGAAGTCAGTCGAGGTTACATATACCTAACGATTATCTTTATTAAGATTAGATTTATATGGCTATATTTTTGAACAAACTCTGATTATAATTATCGCGTTGTTTATGCGTACAACGTATTTATGAACGGAAATAATAATTCACGATTGAAGATATATTCTGCCGTTCAGTCAGGGAAAATAGGCATGCCGCGGAGAAGTCTAACAAGTAATAGAGCAGTTTTCAAGGATAATGCGCAGTATCATAATTCTATTCCTTTTCCAACGAAAACATTATGTGGGTGAAACTAATGAGGCTAAAGCCTCGTAAAATACGATAAAATGAACGAACCGGATAGTGGATATACGTTAATAACGTGGTCTGTTTAGCTTTATACACATTCTGTGTATATAAATCGATATTATTGTAGTAAAATTAATTAATTGAAATATAATCTTCCCTTAACGCGTCATGTATAGACGAGTCGTATAGAAGCTTTGATTTAATATAATAAACTTGATTCATTATGACGTTGAATAACAGAGTTGCAATATTTAACGTTGATCTGTAAAATATAAATATATGTATATTTAAATTAGAAAGCAGTTCAAAGTAACGAATGTATCAAAAAAATTATTATTACCATTGTAATTGAATTTTATAAATATTTATTCTTCAAGTAAATATTACATTTTATTACACAAATATTAAATATTACATAATATTTAATGCAAAAGTTATTCAAATGCCAAAGAAATAACTTATTATATACATATATATATAATATAAATAAAATATCTTCTACAATGTGTGTTTTTAAATTTATGATTATTTGTATAATTCATATAAAAAATTAATTTGATTTTTTTATGTATTAAAAATGTATAAATTTTTAAAAATGTGGAAGAATATTTTATTTATATAAAATATAAAAAAATAAATTACTATCATAAAAATATCAAACAATTTCGCGTAAGTTAGTATTTATTTCAACAAAAAATAAATTAAAAATTTATAAATTACATACCTTTCACAACTGCTGCGCTTTCGACTGATATCTCTTCGAGGATCTTCCTCTCCTGTTCAGCCTTTTTCGTACTCATTCGTGAAGATATGGCTAATTAATTGCGCCTTAATCATTATAGAGTACGACTATAATATGCACCGTTTTATACAATACTATTGATTGCACATGACGTGCCTCTATTATTATATTAATCAACTGATCTATCATATCTTTCCGTTACTTTGGCAATTCATATGTGATTTCGCACTTTCAATCCAAGAATGATGGACATATAATATACTTAAATATGTGAAAATTTAAAGGATAATGCGAGATACACACATATGCGACTTTTAACATATTTACAGATAATATTATCGCCTGTAAATATCGCAATAAAACAATTTATGATACTTCTTCGAAAGATTATAAAGACGACACACACTCGTATCGTTCGAGTCTCATCGCGCGAATGATAACAAAATGAATGTAAACAGCATGTCATACGTCACAGATGCCATACAAAAGCAGACACCGAATTTTCCAATATAATAATATTGGACAAGGCATATCGTCGTAGTATCTTTTGAAGTATCGTCGCGACAAGTATTCTAGAAGATGCCGAACGCAATTAATCAACTCTCACGATTGATGAGCTCATAAGAGATACTTTAGTTAAGATATCAGTTATTTATTAAAGCAGATACAGATGCATGTAACATATACCATATGTGTTTATCTCGCGATATATTTATTTGAAATAGTCAAGAATCAAAACTACAGAATATGGAAATTATCAATTATTGTTTTATTTCGCTATTTATGAAGACGATTATTATTTTTAATATTATTTCTTAAAATAGAAGTCGAAAGTATCTCTCATCACTTTTCATCTTTCTATTTATAAGTACAAGTATGATATGCCTTTCGTTTTCGAATGGATAGTCTTCGAATTGCTTATTCAATTAACTTCTATGTGAGATAAAATCATTATTCTCGCATGCATATTTACAGCATCGATATCTCTGAACAGAAAGTGTACCAATCTCGCGCGCACATGATCTTTGAGAGAATAAAAGATTACAACCGCAATCTCGACGTATTACCGTTCTGCGACGCTAGGATCCTATTAAATCGTTATCGAGCCACGCGGGCCATAAACCACACAGTGCACATCTAGAACGTTTCGGATTAAAATGCGGAGATAACGCGAGGCCGCGTACAAATGGATCGACCCCGAAGCTCGCCGTTCGTATACATATATAATTGACGAGTGTATGCGACATTCCGTCGAGCCGCACGAGCGAGTATGTGAGAGATCGTGTGTTTTGTCACATATACATAAATAACTCACTCGGTATCAGTTTTTGGGCGTATTTCACCTTATCTGTCCGGAATAGTTTTTTTTTTCAATCCCCGCAGGGCGACGTCTGTTTTCCTCAATAAACGTGTTTTAGCGGCCGCGGCCGTGCGGCCTCTCGTTTTCCGCTTCGAGCGTGGAATTTACACCGCTGCCTGGCTGACGCGGATTGCAGCTGCACCATCAGCGTGAAGCAACGACAGCTCTCGGTTCAAAATTTCGTTCGTCGAAAGCTTTGCCGTTCCCGGAAATATGCGGGGAAACATCTCCCTCCGTTTCGCGTCGAGTGCAGCGCGGGAGATGCATATTCACGGAAGTTGCAGCGAGAAAATGTAAAAGATCTCGAAAGTCTGATATGTACACGAAAATGCATCAAAGGAGAGTTTGCGCGTCTCTTCTCCGATTTAAAACGAATTTTTCCTTAGTAAAAGTTGAGTGCTATGCATTTTTAACTCTTTTTTTAATGTCACTCTAATTTAATTTTCAAAATAAAAATTGAAGAATAATTTATATAGAACGGAAACGTTCTACATATGTACAAATATATCAGAATGTTGGTCCTCTATGTTCGATAAGTGGAACATATATTGCATTATATATCACTCTCAATATAGTTGCCATCTGTACTTAATAGATGTGCAAAATTTTGTAGGGAAATTAATATTCCCTCCGAGATGTGTTCTATATATAGGAGAGAATTGCAAATAACTAGGATGTATAATGTTCTCTGCTCGTTTTATTCATTTATACGCGTCTTCTTTCTCATATGATATTTCGCACATTTTCATACAAATATATACATATATTATTAATTATTATAAATATTATTCATAATGTCGAGATTGTGCTAGCACAATTCGAAAGTTGATTAATAATCGATTTATACGAAAAGAAATAAAGTATCGCGTATATGCTCTAAATAATGACACAAAATTTAATTAATTAATTAAATTTTTTGTTTCGATTTCATATTTGCGAGAGTTTAATTTTACACGTGAGAGTGAACTTTTAAATTATTTTAATGTAATTATATCATATGATAATTAGACGTTTACAAGCTTTTTCATTTTACGAGTTGGTAGTGTCGAAATAATTTATAAACTCAGTCGTGCGTGTCAAATTAAAGTTCTCGTTAAATCATCGCGTCAAAAACTTGTAATACACGACAAAACATTTACATCAATGCGTTTTACATAAAAAAAAAAACAAGGATCCCATTTCTCGTCAGTGTGACGGGTCAATCGTGACGCGATAGTCCAAATCCGGACGGCTAAATCAGCCGAGGCTAAAAGACCTCGGCCAAGCGCCGAGGAAAGACTCGATGACTATAATGCATCATCGCGCATCACGCTACAGATGTTTTGGCAGTCAGCTGGTCCTCCTCGTGCACTCACACACGTATCCTCGTTACTTTGCACGTACGCTCGGTCAGGTCAGGTTAACGCGTGAACTCTTAGACGTGTGCATGTGTGTGTACGCACGCGACGAGATATGCAACAACAAGGCTGAACGTAATAGAGGCAAACTGAAGGATGAGCGCACGCCGCGATGGTCTAAATTTAGATCTCCCCGACTCGTTACTTACTTCCGCTTATTTTAGTTAAAGAGGTCGGCGTTTCGCCCGAGGGATCTCTCTCTCTCTCTTTCTCTCGTCTTGATTTTTCTCTCTCTTCCTCTCTCTGATTCCTCACAAACCTTGCGGACGTGTTGGCAAAAAAAGTGTCACTCTCGAGGCCAAGAGCTTGCTCGTACAATATTTGTTCTATCACTTATTTAAGTCGCATTTGGCTTCGTTTTTAATTTTACGTATATACGAAGTTTTTCGAAAGATAAAATCATGAACACGTTATTGCATGCGACGGAAAAAAAAAACAAATTGTTTCTCAGAAGTGTATATCCGGGATGTAAATTAGTAGCAGTGATACACATTTTGAAATCCGACGATGTGTTATTTTAGCTTTACGTAACTTGTCGTTCCACAATTGCAAAATCATACAGTCGCGCTCGTTCCCTATACGGACTTGTATACTGATTTCTTTGCACCCGCTGTGTTACAAAAAAGCGTTTTTTAGCTTGCTGCTCTTATATTTAAAGATTTCATTAACAACTTGTTATCGTGCGCGCTGACAAGTCATTACCAGACCGATATTACGAAACACGGCGTACGTTATTGTCACACTTGATCTATACAATTGACATCGGAGAAAGCGTAACGTGTAACACAAGAGAGGCATGAATATTTTAAAAATTCTCATATTTCATGAACACTTTCCGAGCTTCTTAGTCGTATCTCTTAATAGTCCACGTATTTCGTTGCCCTTATTCGAAAGAGACTTATTCGTTAGCATTTCATCTTGTTTCGAAATAATATAAGCAGAGAAAGGCTTTGAGCTTAAAAGACTTTAGGAAGAGGACTTTATAATTTCTTCGTTCTCGTATAAGATTGATATTTTCAATACGAAGAGTTTCATTTCTTCGGAATAAGCTTCTAATTGTAATTGAATTATTGGAAACGTATATAGAAAATTATTAGGTCAGTGATTTAAATTTCATCGAAGTTTCATCGATGAAAGACTTTATATTTTCTGTCCGCGTTCACACGGATTGCAAATGATCTTTTCGAGAGATTTGTGAAAGTACCTTCAGAACACCATCGATGTTCGATCATTTAAATAATATACAAGTTTGTCGCGGCAATCAGTACACCAACAAGAGATTGAAATACATTCAGCCGAAGGGGCGTGTTTTTCGATGGATTGACCTATAAAAATGTTGTCGCGCAGTTCGAATTATCTTAACGAATTAATTAGGCGGTTCGGATATATCAATATTTATTTTTCGGATATTTTATTATTCATAGACTTTTGCAACGGATCAGATTTTTATTGCACGGACGCGTTGAAAGTTATGAAGTATATGTATATGTGGCGCTGACAAAAGTCTCTCACGAAAGGAAATTTACGATGCTATTAACCTACCGTTCGGTAATCGATATCGAAAAAGACATTTCGCGAGTTTTACGTATACTCTCCGAACTCGCCGGACGAGGGAGAGGACAAACTGTTAAGATTCACGAACCGTCTTGAGAACGAAAAAAAGGAAGACATATCCCGCTATACTAATACACGCGAGATCTCTCTCGCATGCGGCGTACATGCAAATTTATGCAGTTGCGCCGTCTCGGGTCGTTCGTATGAGCTCGTTGTATCGGCGATTTTTTCCGCTGCCGCTCTCCTCGTTCAAGGCAAAAGGAGCTGTTGCACGTTGCACAGAATTAGGAACGTTATACCGCGACGGGAAATTATATATCCCACGGATACTTAACTTAAAACGCTTCACGCGAGAGGCAAAAACGACGCGGCGATTTTACCGATCGCTTCCTTGTCTCGGCGGGTTCGTTCGCCTTCGTTGAATGAGACGACCTTTACGAAAAGTATGCGGAGAACCTTCGTCGAAAGATGTGCGTTATGTATAGATTCACTCGCGCGCGCTCTGGCTCGTCATCCGTATTATATAATTCGTAACGAACCCAACCAGAATTCGCCGAGTAGTATATCGTCATTCCCCTTCTATCTTTCGCGATTCATATTCATGAGCAGTGTGCGTATAGTGATATTAATTAACGGGACTTTCGTCACAAGTTCATTTTACGACCGAGCGAATTAGTTGTGTGTCGAGTGATAAAACCGAGGAAATTTCGACAAGTTTATTTAGAGACGCGAAGAAAATGAATCGCACTCATTATTATTGAAAGAATATTTAACGACGCGTTTTAAGAAGATAAAAGTAAATTGTTCACGGCTCTTTTTTTCAGCAAAAAACTAATTTAATTAATCAATCTAATAATACTGCCGCCTGGTCATTGAATAATTAATTGCGTAAGAATTATCGATATTTTTGTTAAGGCAAAATGTCAACTTTAATTTAGTGAAAATGGTTTTCTACGTAAAAAGAGAAGTATGAGAGGAATCTAGGACACTTCGCTGACCTGCGGTAATTAATATTCATCCTACCAGCGATGAGGCTCATTTATAGATAGCTGCCATTTATATAAAAATGTCATTGAGTAAAAAAAATCACGAGTATAAAGGGCAGCGTGCTTCCAACCCTTTAAACCCTTTGAATCAGAAAGGGAAAAGAACAATCGCTATATATACGTGTATACTCGGATTACAGTGCATCACAAGTGGTCGGGGTACTCGCAATTCGCGCTTGCACGTCTGGTCCGACACACCACGTCATTATGTAACGGGTGTGCGTCACAAAACACACACACACACATACACGTACACGCATACGTATCAGCGCCAGTATTGACACGAGCAAGCGAACGAGCGAGTGTCGCAACGAGCGCGCGCTAATAATTGTGCCGCTTAACCTTGGACATTGATTAAACCATTCTTCATATCGGTACACCTCTCTCGCGCGCGTGCGGGCGGACGGTATAATATATACGTATATATTCGCCGCCCTTGTACGACGGTGACGCGGCTACGCTGCTAGAGACACTCCGAGAGATTGTACTCTACGCGGCCTGGAAATCTAGGAACTTTCCGCCATGTGACCGCCGAGACGGCGACGATTTTTCCCTCGCTCTTTTTATTAAAAGGACCGAGAGAGGAACATGCGCGCGCTTTAGCCGAAGGTGTCGAATGTCACACGTACACCAGGGTATATGGTTCCCCGTGTATGCGTGCTATCCTGGTTTAATTATTCGCGATAGCACAACCAACGTCGTTCATTATCGAGCAGTGTACGAATTACGGTATAACACCGTCTTTGCCGCGTAATTTCATGCTCGTGCGTTCGCTTATATACATATATAAGTCGCATATATGTATATAAGCGCGTGCATGCATATTTTGATTTAGGACCCCGAATTCTATACGCAACAATATCGTTATCGCGTCCTCTCTCGTCCGTCTGAATTTACTTTACAATCGGCGCTTATGATACACACGTTTTGTAAACGCGCCGAGTCTATAGGAAATCGCAGTAAGCATGATTAATCGGTTTCGCTATTCTTGCATCATTAAACGTAATATCGCGTCATTCTTTTCATCTTGTAACGAGTCGCAATTGACTAGAAATTCTCTATAAATATTTCTGAATTACCTCTACTTTATATATTATAACTATAAGGAGATAAGCTCTGTCATAGAGCACTGATATAATAAAATGAAGATTATTATTGCGCATGTTTTAAGTACCTTAATTTAAACGCGTAATTGATTGCTAATATTAGACATTAATTTTGTTTTAAATAAGCAAAAGGAAATAATTTTATCTTCAATAAAATAAAATACTTTATCGGTGAACGGATTATTGTCAACGCGCTCTATATGCAAAACGACAGACAGATTAAAAGTGTTTCTCGCCCCCTTCTCGCACACGAGAGATTTACAAGGAGAGATCGCGTGATATCCAGACGGATGTCTCGGCTTATATTCCTAATATCAAATTTTTTTTACTTCTACCGATGGGGCTGCTCTTTCTCCCTCGAACCCCTTTTTGCACGCTCGGCACGACGCGACAGTGGCTCGTCGGGGTTTCTCGAAATTATTACGAAGAGGGAGGCGGCCGGACAAAATGAATACAGCGGCGTGCATCATATACATATATGAAGGGGCGGCCCTGCGAATACGCAGATGCGTTAATGGCTCGTGATTCATATTTTTCCGTGCGGTCTCTTTTAGTCGCCGTCGTATTTGGCGAGTGCGTGTGCGGGGCAAATAACTGGCATCCTTCTCTGTTCCTCCACCTCTTCGTCGACGAACTCGCGATGATATATCTCCGCGTGTCCGTGAAACTGTCGAACATATGCGATGTTATTTCAATACCGACTAACTGAGAGTCCCGGCGGAACGAGTCGCCTGCTTGTTATACGGATAATTTGATATCCGATGCTCTCGAATTAAGATAAATCGCGCACGCTACGCATATATAGCCTTTTTCAATTCTTTACGTGAATTTTATTGCTGGTTACATATAGCTATTTAATATAATAATGATTAGTTCATATTATTGTCCTTTATCTAGCACGAGCTTCAAAATTATTGAACATTATTTAATAAATTTATTTCATATTATATATACGTGAGCTCTCATAAGTGACGTGGCATAACAGCTGGTTTTGTTTGTCCCTACTTATGTTAAATTACTTGTTACGTTTTAATATTCTTGAACTCGCTGTTTACACGTAGACGCGTATTGTAATTAACTAGGCAAGAAATGAAATTTAATTACAATACCAATTGCGGAAATAAGGCGCACATGCGAGCGGTGCACGCGCGTGTTTGTTACGTTGCATAGTAGACGCAATGGCGTCGTGAATATTTACGAGAGAGATACTTATTGCGATTATAAAATAGTTTCCACCTTAGTTTAGATAGGAATTTCCAGATACGACGTACTGTTCAGCATATAATATCAAAGATACATGCCTCGACGGGAGTATCTGACGCTAAAGTATCTCTTATCGTTTTGTCAGCACGAATTATGCACAAAGTCATATACACTATCTATTATTCATACTATATTCGAAGAAAATTCATACACTCCTTCATTTAACATTTAACACATATTCGTGTCTATATATACATTGAACATTACATTTTACAGATAAAAATAGACTCGCTTCGTAAGATCGAGCAATTTTAGCAATTTTTCACGCTCTTCGTTATCATAAAATATGAATTTTTTTATTCAAGTCTCTCGAGGAATTTGGTTCTTCTTGCCTGGTTAAAAATTTACTTCCGAGATACCTTGTCCCGATATATATCCCCGAAGTACGCGATTCCCAGATCGTGTCTGTCGAACTACACGTCGACGATAGATAACATTCACGTATGCACCGTGTCACGTGCTTATGCAGAAACGTGCGCATAAGCGAGCACATTCGCGGGCAGACAGCCTTGAAGACGTTATCAGGTTGCTTCGCGCAGTCGTCGTCATGATCTGCCTGCACGCGACAAGGTGCTAGAACATTTTTCGTTGTTTTGTCCGTGTTTGCAGTTTCACTTTTCGCGTCGATTATACGGACGTGCAATCCGGACGAGTTACTCTACACGGTCGTTAATTAGTTATCTCTGAAATCTATTCATTAATCCGGGGAAGGTTAACGTAAATTACCGCTAATTAATGCACACATACGGCTTCTGCGTGTTATAATACCCACAAGATTGTATATGCGCGCACATATATATATATGTATATGTTTGGCATATCGAATCAAATAAACCGCATATGCGAATATATATTCTAATATGATGATTATTAGCGGTGAATTGTAAATGATATTTATCTAAACCGTATTTGATGACGCGATATTATTACGTTACAATATTTCGTCTATTCGATCCGATCGATATACATGTGGGAATATTGCTCTAATTTTCGAGAAAAAAACTGCTTTAAAACACAGCCAGTTAGCCGCAGGCGAGCCTTCAATCTAGCCAGCAATTCACATTGAAATTCGCGCTTTCCGCTAATTGCGGAACGCTACACAATGTACAATATAATCTAATAATGATCCCGACTACGTGGTATTCGGCATTCGGGATAGAGAGAAGTTCGATGGCGCGCCCGGCATTGAATTTAATTCCAACGCACGCAACGTTCAATTTCCGGGATCGTTTTAACCCATTAAATATTAGTGCCAGTTAATCCGTGATTCTGATTTTAACCGGTGTCGAAGAGACAGACATCGCTCGTACACGATAGTAGTGTCGCTCGTGTTCAGTTTTATTTTCGGAAAGACCTGACATCGCGCGAGAGTGAAATTTCTTTATATATATACATCGGTTATTCATGTTAATATTTTCATGATTCTTTATATATAATAGCATTTATTTATAAGGATAAATTAAGGAATTTGTTTTTCGTTTTTGAAGCTCGCGATGAAACAATCCGTCAGCTTATTTTTAACGAATTCAAACAAGGAAAGAGGATTCGCACGCGTCATCATATTTTGAAAGAATATCAAGTAATCCAACAAATTGAGATGGAATATTTCGAGGCTTATGTATGCGAAATTTTAATTTTTAACCAGTTTTACTAAAGTATTTAACTCAAACATTAAAAATTAATAATTGTACACAGAGAGAATTTTCTCTTAGAATTTTCCCTCAAAATTAACATTTTTTTCTGTAAATTTTAACAGATAAATCTTGTCACTAATAAAACAGAATATATTTATTGTATAAAATTAGAAATAGATGCACATTGTGTTATTTTTACATCTTTTTTTTGCAGCAGTTTTAATAATTAACATTTTAAGTTCAATTAACACAACAATATGTTAAAATAACGCAGGAATGTGTTAAATACACACAACAATTTTAACAGGAATTGTTTTTAACAAGAAAACAATTTTCCTACTGTGTATATACATACATGTAGTAAAAATTACTATATGTACATTATTGTCCCATGATTTTCCGGGTAAATTCTAAGAGAAAATTCTCTCCGTGTACAATCCATCCAATACTTTATAATATAAAAAATATTTTTGAAAAAATAATACAACGTGCTAGATTCTTTTTAATTCTAAACATAATATCGGAGTAAAATTAGAAATAGATGCACATTGTGTTATTTTTACATCTGTTTTTTCAGCAGTTTTAATAATTAATATTTTAAATTCAATTAACACAACAGTATGTTAAATTAACACAGGAATGTGTTAAATACACACAAAAATTTTAACGGGGATTGTTTTTAACAAGAAAACAATTTTTCTACTGTGTATATACATACATATAGTAAAAATTACTATATGTACATTATCGTCCCATGATTACCATGATTTTCAGGGTAAATTCTAAGAGGAAATTCTCTCCGTGTACAATCCAACCAATACTTTGTAATATAAAAAATATTTTTGAAAAAATAATACAACGTGCTAGATTCTTTTTAATTCTAAACATAATATCGGAGTAAAATTAGAAATAGATGCACATTGTGTTATTTTTACATCTTTTTTTTCAGCAGTTTTAATAATTAACATTTTAAGTTCAATTAACACAACAGTATGTTAAATTAACACAGGAATGTGTTAAATACACACAAAAATCTTAACGGGGATTGTTATTATTTTTGAAAAAATAATACAACGTGCTCTAGATTCTTTTTAATTCTACACATAATATCGGAGTAAATTTTGCAGCATGCGCCGCAAACCTCGCGACGGATGATGCGATCGATTCGACATTGCGGAAAAATGTGGGATGTTATCTGACATCGATTTGAAAAATCAATGTGTTACGATTTCTAGCGTTCTCGTGATATACTTTAGCACGCAGTTATTACGTCGCGAGAGCGAAGCCCATTGATTTCTTCTCAACAGCTGGCCGGCAGCGCTCGCGCACAATCGAGCATCGATAACCGGGAGAGGAAGTCTAATTGGCGACCATTTAAATTCGCGTGGAGAATCGAAATCGGAAGGGGAAGCCCCTCTCGCGACTCGAGGGGTAAAGGGAGGTTATATACGACGGCGTGTGTCAGAGACACGCACGGGGCGGATCTGACGTTAGATGGGTAGGTGTAGTACGCATATATGCATTACGTAGTAATATTACCGCCAGGACACGCGTGAGTTTTTTTTTTTTTTTTTTTTTTTTTTTTATTTGAGTCATCGTGTCTCAATATTGCGATTCGTCGCACATACGCGAGTGCGTAATGTGCAGGTATATACACGCACAATTTTTAGCCGCTCTTTTGCGTGTGCTCGTGCCACGCACATGCGTATATAACAGGGTTTTCTACCTTTTTTTTATCTCTCTCCACGCTCACCTCCCCTCGACCCCTGCAACGCACCCCACCTTAACCCCATGGCAACCACGAGCGTAGACCACCACTCGAGGACAGTGACGTAACGATTTTGTGTTACACCCGTGAGTTAAGCCAGTGACGTAAGTTTAGCATTTCGCAGGAATGTAAATATTGTTTCTTATGAAAAATTTAAAATTTATTAACTCATATTTAAAAATCTGGGGTACTAAAATAAAAATATTCAAAGGACAAAGAATGTATTTTTATCTTATGGCAATATTTGTGTCTTAAAAAGGGGTGCAATGCGTTACTATATATAAATTAATTTTAATAAAGTTTTGGTAATTCTCTGTCGCGAAAATATTTTTTAAAAAATATTAATAAATATCTTTTTTATTAATGAAAAATTTCCATCAAGTTTTTTTTTTAAATTTGTCTGAAAAATTTCAGAAAAAAATAAAAACTTAATTTTTACCTTCCTCTCAATTTAATAAGAAATCCTTCTCCTAAAATTTGTCGCACTTATTTAGATACACCCCGATTAAAGTGAACTGTCCTACAAATTCTTCATCCCCGATCGATCCGCTAATAAAACTGTAATGAATTAATGAAAGCTATCGATTTACGGTCCTGAAATACACATCTCCCGCTTCGTAAGCGTACGATCCTGTCCATCGCGCTCCCTCGCCCGTTTATTCTCTCTCTCTCTCTCTCTCGATTCTCTCTCGTACCCATTTACCATCGCTTCCCGTTTCTCCTCTTTCCTTCTCTCGCTTCGCGTATCGGTCTCGCCTGTTTCCGTCATTGTCTCCCGCTGCTCTTCTCTCCTCGACCATCTTCCACGCGTGTAATACGCACACGTGGGGAACGACGTGCGTACGTACGCACGCACACGCGCGCACTGCCAGTCGCTGGCACATGTACGCGATATATGTAGAGGCTCTGCTTTGCTCCCCCACCACTCGCCGCGCCCCGCTATACCTCCCACGCCTCCGGGCCGGGACCATCGCGGAGCGGCCATTCCTTCACCGAGCTCCGAGTAGCGCGCATCGCGCGACGTTTTTCGCGCAGCCATCGCAAACCACGCCTTTTTCGAGCACAACACAAACACGAGGGATCGGGAATTCTCACTCCGGGCTTCGTGGCGAAAAGTGACAACGAACGGAGGGAAGACCGATCCGGGGGAAGAAAAAAAAAAGAGAAAGAGAGAGAGAGAGAGGAAGTGAATACAAGCCGGTAGTCAGTCGAGCGCGAGCCTGCCAACCTTCTCGCCGTCTCGGTTCCGGTCTTATATCCCTCTCGAGGAAAGCGAGGTAACCTGCCGGTGCGGCGCGGTGGCAACAAGCCTTTTTACGTTCTCAGCCGTGACGTCGTCGTCGGCGGAGTGATTCGCCGGTCTCTAACGCGCGCTCGAGGTATATATCCAAGTTTTTCGCCGGCCGAGGACGACGGGTGGACGCGCGCGCTTAGCAACGCCGTGAAGTGAGCCGCGTTCTCTCTCTCTCGATTCTCCTTATCGCGCGCGCTCGCCTCGCGATTACATCGAGGTGTGCGATTGCGCGCACGGTAGTTGCGCCTTCCGAGAGGATCGGAAGAGAGAGAGAGAGAGTGAGTTAGTGAGTGGTGGCGGTCACACACTCCCAGCTAGCCTCCCGTATCCATGACCCTCGCGGTGACTTGACGGGATCGTGAATGTCGCGAACGTCGCGGACAACTTCGCGCATCACCGGCAGCAGCTGCTGCTGCCTTCAGATCCCGAGCGATTATTCGGCTCGCGCAGTCGTTCGCGTCTTCTTCCGCCGCTTGTTTCACACCGTCGCGGAAATTATATAGATGTGCGCGTCGAGTGTATCCTTGTTTCTCGAACTCCCGAGGCTCTGAACGAAAAACAGTTGTGTGATAACGCGATAATTGTGTCCGATATAACCGAGTGAGATCAAAGTGTACGCGCTTAGAGAGAAAAATAGAAACGAAATAGGAGATAGACGATCCAGGAGGGTGGTAGAACTAGAAGAGACGTTGACTGCACTTCCGTCGAGCAATCTCGACGGACCGGAAGCAACCCGAGGAACCTCTTCGTCTGCTTGGAAGATGTTTCGCGCGTACGGCACCGCGCCAGCCGAGACAGCTTCGGGCGCCGATCTCTATTCCTGGACGACGCCGATCTTCAATAAAGGTCTGTGCGCGGTCTTTCAAGCCCCCCATTCGATCGTTTATATAATACACGATTTTTTTTTTTTTTTTTTTTTTTCGTCTCAATATATTCTCGCGGCTCATTTATTCGTGTCGCGTATTTTTTTTTTTTTTTTTTTTGCACGTGACGCGACGTAATTTCGTCGTCCCTCGCGATCTCGCGTGACGCAATCTTCGCGACGATCGGGCCGTTTTCGGATCGAGGGGGAGTTCACGACGACGGCGTGTGTCGCGACCACGTGATCGTATTTTTTTTCTTCCATCCGCGGCGGCCTCTCGCGACAGTCGCGCGGTTTGCGAGCGATATGACGACGCGGGTGCAATATTGCGCCGCCAGCGATGGCGACGTCGTTTTTTTTTTCGAGCACGTGACACGGGGCTGTTCGGGTGGGATACGCGAGGGGGAGGGAAACGGGGGGGGGGCGGAATTGTTGTTGGAAATTGCCTCGCGGCGATATGGCTCTGCCTAAAGCGGATTCGCGTGGCGAATTTCGCGCGGAGGTGTATCGATTTCCGGTCTACCCGCCGGGCGAACGTAAATATCGTCGAGGGTGAGGGGGGGGGGGGACTGGCGAAGAGGGGGATAAATGAGTTGTCGAGAATGAATGAGAATTTTCGAGAGAAACTCGATTTTAGAGAGCGACGATGTAACTCCACGAATATGGAGGAAACTCGAGATGACGAGAGGTCTGATTTAAAAAAAATATTATCTTGAAAATATAGTATGGGGTATATATTTAAAAAGTTAATTGATTCATATATGCGTCGAGAGAGGGAGATAGATAAATGCTGGAAATTCCGGAATAATCACATTTTTCCTCTTCGTATCTTCTTTCATCGTTCACCACCGTATACGAATAAAAATGTTTTTGTCATCTTCCTGGAATTCGGAAGAATTACGCGTAACATCCGCTTATACAAGTATTTTCGAGAACATTGTTATATTCATAAATTACTACATACGTTTGCGCGTTGTGAAATATTGCCTAATCGAATTAACGCGCAGCTGGAGTATTTATATTTATGAGCGAATATTCGCGTTAAACGTTTCGCTAAGCTTTAATAGATTTTATGTATAAGAAGACGCGACAGGTATTACGTTACAACTTCGTTGTAATTAATGGACTATCAATTTATCTCCCAGCGCGAGATGCTGCTCGCGTTTCAAAGTATTATTTTTTTCCGGCAGAGTAACAAGGCTGCAAACACAATATATCGTGTTGAAAACACGTTGAATATTATTGTTACATACGTTGTCTTAAATAATGACCTGCCACATATGCCATGTGTGTAACTTTTTAAACATTACGCCACCGTCAGGGTCACCTTGACGTCACACGTCGCTCGCGTCAATGTTGCGGCGACACACTAATTTACGAGCAAACCGAGAGAGAAACGTCGCGTATCTAATACTGTGCATATACGCAGAACAATTGCAGAGAGAAAGAGAGATCTTATTCCATTTATTATTAGCAATAATCGATATGGTTTCTCACACGGACAAATATTTCTCTTAGAATTTATACTCTATGAAAATCATGGTAATTATGACACAATACGGTATTGGAAGAATGTTATAAGAGTTTCTCCCTGATTAATATTTAATAAAAAATATGCTCATAATAAAATTAATCAAACTTATTTTATATTTTGTTGTGTTAGATATTAATATTTTTGTTGTGTGTAAATATTAATCAGAAAAATTCATATAAAATTCTCCCAATATCATATTGTTTCATATAATTTTGAGGGTAAATTTTAAGAGAAAATCCTTTATGTGTGTAGAACTGTACCTAATTCAATAAATAATGCTCTAGTTGAAGAATTTATTTCAACATTTTTTGCGGCATCTAAAATTTAATTCCTTAAAAGCCCCACTCATTTTGCGCGTTCTTTTATATATTTTTTTCTTTTTCTATATATTCTTTATTAAATCCCGTCTTTATATATCTGTTTTAGCCTTTCCTCGATATCTTTCAATTTTCCTCCCTCGCGCACCTTATAATCCCCGCTTTTCTTCATCTTCTCTCGTTCCTTTTCATTACTGCTTTTTGCTTCTGGTCACTCGGGTCGTATCCGGATATCGATCATTTCCGGACGATAGTCCTACGAGCGCCTGCGCTCGAATCTTTTCTACCGCGATATGTCGTCGAGTAGAGAAGCGTTATCGAGGGGACGGAAGATCCTTGAAGAACAATCGCGACCCCCCTGTACGAGCAGGATTCCTGTCTTTCGTGTAAGGCCTGGACTCTTTAAACTTTAAAGGTACTCGCTGTCGCTATATACCCTTCGGTAATCAGATGCGCGTGCTCGGTCGCCACCTGTCTTACAATAGACGCACGCGTTCTCCCGGTCACGCAGCTCAGTTACGACCCTCGAACCGATCGGCTTTCTTGTCATTTTCAAACAAAGCAGACGCACCCCGGACTTTAATCGAAACGCTATTCACATCGTGTGTGTCCGCTTTAGAATTGAAAGCCATGCAGAAACAAAACATGTAAAGCTGTAATTTTCGATATTGAATTAGGGCATGTTTCGATATATACTGCCAGTACTGAAAAGCTATAGTTTACGGTACATATATTTTCAATAATGGTAGTAATGTCGGAACATGCCCTTAGAAGCGCGATTTTATTTTGTGATATAATTTTTTTATATGTAGATATATCTTAAATTTTAAATGCTACATTATTTGATTTTTATTATTCTATTTTATTATATTATTTTTATTATACGTTTGATAAGTCTTACTGCACATTGTTTGCAAGCAAATAGATATCATTTTAATATTAAAAATTCCAGGTAAAAAAGTATTTCAAGTAATTCATATAAATATATATATATATATATATATATATATACACATATATATTGCGCGCATCACAACGTATATATTTTTCAATTGCAAATATATTCACGAAAATTGAGATTATAATATAACATATATTAATAAGATTTTTTTAAATTTATAAATGTGTATCTCATGCATGGTCGTGTCACGAGATGTAGTATATATATATTTTCTTACGTAATAGATGAAATATACACATTTAAATTTATCTCTTGTAAAATTATCCCGTATACTTGATATACTCGCGGTTTGTTCGATGCGCGATGGTTTGAGATTTCGCTTATATTACATCTCTCGACGAATCGACATTTTACCTAAAAAAATACGCTCGTCATGGATAACGGAAACTTACGAAAGAGGCTGACACCTGATACCTCGCGCGAGGCTGACGGTGGTGTCGTCACACTACACGTAGCGTTGAGCTCGCACGTGCGTAGATACGCGTATACGACGACGGGTCCATGAAACGCGCGCAGAGCTAGGTTGGGTTGGTCGCTTGGTTGGTGGTTGGTTGGTTATTTCGTTCGTTGTGGCGGAGAGAGAGAGAGAGAGTGCCTTGACCTGGCCTGGCCTGACCTGCGCAACTTTGCACCCTACCCTTACCTACCTACCTATCTACCTATCTATCTATCGCACCCCCTTCTCTCATATTGCCCGCCTCGCCCTTTTCCCCTCTAGTTCCCTTTCCAGCGGTCGGTAGCCCGTTTTGTACCCCTCGGGAAAACCCACCCTCTTCACGTACCTACGCAGCGTGGAACGTGGAGCGATGTTCCTACTGGCCCATCCTTTCTCCGCCTCTTCGTCATCCTGTCAGTCCCGTAATCCAGGAGCGCTCGTCTTACTATGCTGCTATAAATGTGCAATTTATAAAAGTATTCTAGATATAGATAGATATTTACAATTTACGGGGTATATATGTGTATATTTATTTTTTTATTTTTTAATTTACATTATTTAAAATAAAATGTAAATATTTTTTTTTTATAGAGGACGAGTTATGTTTAATTTATATATTATATAAGTAATTAAAATTAGTAATTACAGTACGTTTACCAATGTAATACGTGATAATATAATGAGCGATGAATGTAAAAAAAATAATTTTGTTTTTCTACATTTAAAAATTATATCAACTGAATTATCTCCTTATATTTGCCTTCATTAGAAATTTTACAGAATCTTTTGATTATATATTTATATAAAATGTAAAGAGAGGAAACTATGTTTCCTTCTGCAGAAACGAGAGCAAAGTGATTTTCTAATAGCGAAACGAACTTCATTCCGTTGTACTTACGCGCTCCGTCGTAGAAAGTAATTGCGCGCAAAATTTCCCATTAATTATGACAGAATTATTTATAATAACCAAGACAGATAACTCTCATTTAGTATTTGCCAGCCGTTGCTATAACGAGAGTTTTACGCGCATAGCTCTGTGGAACCTGATTAAATTTTTTCGCGTATGACTAACATTCTGCGTTCCCAGTATGGACACGGAATTGAGGGTGGATGCTTTATATTCACATTTTCTCACATAACATGTTTTTCATTAACTTAAAATTGATATTTTTTGCAAATATTCAAACATGATGCGTGAAAGAGTTTTTATCCAGTTAAAAAATATGTAGAATTATTTTTCTTATCTAATTATATTTTTATAATTATATCAATTATATAGTTTATCTAACTCAAAAAAATTAATAATGTTAGTAATATATTCTTGTTCAATATAATTGCGAATTTTGCTAAATTTTATTAATTCGACTTAAAAGAATAAATTTTACATATTATTAGGAATAAAATATCGACGCGCGTTAAATTTAAATAAAGTGTATATAATTAATCTATCTCTCTTAGCACCCCTGTTAAATAATATAATATATACAATGTCACGACGTCGTAAAACCAAATCTGCTATTTCGTACGAGTCCTAGTCGAGAGCAGGTGTTTGTTTAATTTTAAAAAGACAGTCCAATCACTTTCCCTTCTTTTCCTCCCTTCCTATGCTGTGTTTTGTATTTTCACCCCTCAGTCTCTCTCTTTCGCTCGACATGTATGTCTCTCTATTGTGACAACGATGAATACGCGCGAGAAGGAGAAAAATACCGTAGATCGTACGCATGCACAAACATACACGCACATACGCTCGTATAAACACAAACTCGCTGACCAGAGTTAGAGAGAAGAGGCTATGTCGCGGCAAAAGCAGCCCGGTGGTAATCGATAGTGTCCTGGCATCGTTTGTCTATGTCTACCACCGCCGGGCTGCTTGATAGACAGAAATGGGACGTGTTTCTCTTTCGCCGGACGCGGCGTGGAGGGTATCTCATGGACAATTGAAAATGTCATTGCTATTGCCGTGTGTATTCCTACCTACGACGAATTGGAACATAAAGAGGACGGAGCCGTCGACATGCACAATACTCGCTCCGCGGTGTTATTTTTACGGATTATGAATATAGCGGGATATTCAGCTCAATTAGAGACAACACGTTTATATATACTTCAGACAATATTTCGTTTAATCCTATTAATTTTAATTTATATAATATTTACAACCGGATTTATATCGTGGGATTTATATATTAATATTTTATTTAAAATGTGTGTGCAAGAATATTTTTTGAAATGTTATACAAATGAATTATTACGAATTTAACATATTAATTAGATCTTCGCGGATTAATATCTCGTATTATAATAATAAATGTTCGTGGTGACGCTGACGTAGATTAAATGTCATTTTTTAAATTATTATTAAAAATTAAAGTTATCTGTCTGTGTCAGAAAATTGTACATGGATTAAAGATGTCATCTTCATAATATGCAGAGTTTATACTCATTACTCTCCGACACAGATGTGTCCGGATACTGTCATGAGGATTAACGATTCTGCAAAGTCGTGCAATATTTATCGGTGTATTTTCCCGATAACAGTGATAACTTTTATTTGTCTATTTGCTTTTTTAATCTTTTTTTTTTTTTTTTAGTAGAAAGATTTTCAAGAAAAGATATAATTTGTTATATTATCTTTTATCAGGAAATAAACGCCTCTCTCTCTCTCTCTCTCTCTCTGTCGAGAGAAATACTCTTTCGTTATTAAAAAAAATTGATGAGGATATAGGATATCGCGTCATCGATCGTATGCAGATTGCGAGTAGGTAGGACGCATGCGAAGCGCTTTTGCAGCGAGCAGGAAATCCGCAAGAGTTGCGGAAGATAAAGCGACGGGTATATTTTGCGATTTTTTTGACGTGAGAGAGAACTCGAGCGCAAAAACTATGCGACCCACATCTATCACGGTACGGTAATTAGCATCGTTACGGGTCAGCTTTCGGAATTGGTCGTTTATATTCCTCTTATAATCGTCCCATTCGTTGCATTATAGATCTAATTAGAGGACAAAATTCTGCTATATTTTTTCGATGCTTTCAATGATGGATTTTTCGGTCAATCGATTGGTCTCGATCGAAACGCATTCTGAACTTTATATTCGGCATCATATAGTCAATAATACTTAATTTCGTCGTCGCGATGATCAAATGTGCGCGCGCATGTGACCTATTTTAGAAACGCGATACGAGCGTTTTTTCCCCTAAAATTGTATTTTCTCACATAACACGCGCGGAGATGCGCAATATAACGATTATCTCTTTTTGAAACGCGATAAAATAGTTGCAGTTACGTCGTACATTATCAAGTTATTAAATATTTTTGTCTCATGAAAGATATTAATTAAATCATTCATAATAATTAAATTGTACTTGTAAGATGTGGTAATTGCATTTTCAGTGGATACGTAATAAGGTAACTTGATAAAATTAGTAGATAGTGCAATTGATTTCACGCGCGTGGAGCTGGAAAATTCAGCTTGGAGGGTGGAAATCAATGGGGATCCGGCGATACGTATTGCAAATATATCAAATAAGAGCTGTCCGGATTTCTATACTATGTGGCACTCGCGTATCACGGGAAATGACAGTTCTAGGTCGCGTTGCATTTAACGACGCGACGTACTAACACCGTTTTCGTGAAAATTATAACCTGCCTGGGAAATGACACTTTTAGCAGATAATTCTCGCTCCAGGAACGCCAAACGTATTATTTTACTCCCGGTTGCTTTTTTTGTTTTACACAGCGACACAATCGCGTGCGCTTTGTGCACGCGAATAATGAGGCAAAATTGTAACTTTGATATTATTCACCTGCTCCTATGTATAAATTATCATTTTATTTTAAACATATATTTATTTTCTCTCGTGATAAAGCGACGACCGTGTAAACCAGTAATGACTCGCGATTTAAATCGCTACGATTGTTTATCTCGCGGATGCATACATTGCCGCTTTATGCCCAATTTATATCGGAATCGTAATTGCGTGCATCGATTGATCGTTACCGTTGGTGTATATAAACAATTCTGTCCCGTGTCCCTGCATTCGCGTTTGCCATGCGAAGTATTTGCGCGCTCTCGACCGACATAGATCGATTGACGTCAACAGGCTGCTCTGTGATGACATAATAGCTACATCACGAGATATCCTGCGCGTTGGAATGACGTTCGCCGTGAGTGCGGCTCATTTCTTCTATCGACCTATTTTCCTCTTGCCTCGGTAATCATTTCGCCATCGATATTTTTTTTCTTTCAGAATTTGATACAAATATAAATTGAAATAAAATGGCATTTTCTTGACGTGCAGATATGGAGATTTAAATAGAGTTATTACTTTTATTATTATTATTTGTAAGCTTTTGTGATATGATGGTAAAAGATGTGAAAGATATCTTTCAAAGAGAAATATTTGTGATACTTTATATATATAACTTATAATACTTTATTTCGCATTTATTTTATGACGCTTATCGATATTTTCAAAGGTCGAATATACTGATGGATGACAATTCGATGATATCTGTTGCGGTTCGAGCTAGATTAAAAAATTGCAAGATAAGCGTGATCTAGAAAAGATCGTGTATCTGCATAATTTATGTCGTGCAAATACAAGTAACTTCAATGACGCTTGACTATTTTAAACAAAATTCAACGAGATCTCGAATTCGCTTCGAGGCGTGGCATCTTTTGGCTACAAGGCAGATTTTTCATTTTATTTATTCGAAAATTACGACAGAATTAATTCATGATCGATTAAGATTATATCATAAATATTCTTAGACTTGAAATAAATAAGTGTGATATGATGATGATGATACAATCAATATCGTCATTTACATATATTTTGTAAGCGTTAATATCGTGTTCTTTTTCTTCAAGTCAACAGTTTATAAAATTGCGATATATTATGGAGAAACACCCCTGATATTATAGTAGAAATACTTTTATATAACGCAAAACAATGAGATATTTTTTTATCGAGAGGTTTCTTTCTAAAAAAAACTATTTTGCACCTTTGACGTTATTGATCGGAGTCGTAAGTTAATAAAATTTCAAACTTTAATCGTTACCAATCTTACGGAGAAGTTTTGCTTTTTAGAAACATCGATCGTCTCTAAAGAATGTGGCGTCTCTGGAAGAGAGGTCGACGTTATCGTGAAACTTCGATAAGATATCGATTTTAATCGGCGCTTAGCTCGGGCCTCTTTATAAACGCGTAATAAAGCGCCGCGATACGGTTGCAGATTATTATTTATATGTTCCGTTCTCTTCTTCGTGTCCAACGCCCATTACATTCGTCGTAACGCACATATGTATACGTACGATCACGAGCGTCCGCAGAATTTTTTCCAGAAGGAGGCATAATTAATTTTTTAATTTTTGTTCTTCTGCAATTTAAAAAAAAAAATTTATTTTAATTTTTTATATTAAATATACAAATAAATTTTAGTGTTTATTCAAAAGGAGAGCAAATGTTTCATTTTTTTTACTGATTCCAAGGGGGAAGCAAATGGCTCCTCTTACCTTCTTCTGTGCTCACGCATACGATGTAACTTTGGTGGAAGGAAAACGCGAAAGCCTCTTCCGCCGATTAGCGCGATACGACACAAAAGAAAGACACGCCTTGCGGCTTTCATAATTCGCGAAAAACAACGTATTCCTCTTAGTGCTACCGCGCAATTTCACCGTCGCGCTCTATAAAGGCACGTTAACGGCATTTTCGTGCTGCACACGTTAAGAAAACTGCGATATGCGCGCTAAAATTATCCTCCCGACCAAGCCTCGTATAAGACTTTTTAAATAGCAAATCTCGTCTTTAAATTGAAAAATTATTGTAACACGCGATCTCTCTTATTCAAAGAGATGACTTATTATATCGATGAAATTATCTGATGCAAAATTCTATTTTCGTTTTTTGGTTAATAAACGTATACCTACTTTTACTCTTATAATGATCCTATACTCTCAACAATATTCGATTAATCACAATAGAATTCCGATAATTTAATAATTAGTCCTATTACAGTATCACGAGGCATTTTAGCTTTCATATACTGATGATTGAACAGCTGAATAATCGGTCTCTCGATATGAATTTCAGAATGACTAGCCATTATAACCAAAATGTTATACTTTATTCGATTATAACACGAGAAATAACGATATTCCTCAATATGTGATTATATCTTAAATATTGAAGATATCAAAATATGTAATCATTTTCTAGAAAGGCATAGGATAAGATTCAGTATCGTGTAAAAAATCGTATCGACATATATCAGCGAAGCCGAAGCTGCGTCGTGCGAAGAAAATTCGCCGATTCGATTTCTATCCGATCGCATCCAATACGTTTCGCTTTTCTTTCCGTCTCGTCGATTTCGTCGATGTATCGTTGTGAAAATTCTCTCCCTTTCCTCCCCCACCTCTTCTAATTGCGTACTCGAGATACGATCACTTTTCGCGCGAGCATGTGACACGGAAGGAAGGAAAGAGGCTCCGATGGGAAGAGGAGAAGGGATGCCGAGAGCAGGAGGAAGAGTTATCACGGCCGGGCTGTGTAGGAGATAGGAGAGCAGGTAGGGGATACGCATGTCAACTGGAGGGCATTCAACTATCGATCGCATAGTTTCCGCCACCCTCGAGAAGAGAAGAGAAGGGAGAGATATACCGCTCGTCTTGTCTCTCTCTCCGTCGACCTCGCGCTCTCTCGCTCGTGCTAGCTCGCTTTCGTTCTTCAAAATCCTATCTCTCTTTCTCTCGCGGATGAATCCAGCAACGGCGGTTGTGCATCACGCGCGGCCCTTCCAGCAAAGACTCTTCCCGTCCCTTCTATCGATAGCCGGTTGCTTTGGCCTCTTCGATTATCCTGTCCCTTCTTATCTGCTTTTTGCCCGTCACTCTATCGGAATCTCGGTTCAGGAGGGAGCTCGGTTTTCAAGAAATATAGTCTCCGCGTATAGAGTGTGTTGGAAATTGAAGAAATATTAAAATTACATATACCCATGTGGGAATCTCAAAAAAGCTCGGTACTGGCTCAATACTGGTGCCAGACTCGCCAGTACTGGCTGACGTTCTGGGCCGGTATAAGTTGAGATCGGGGTCATTACTGGGACAATGTCGGAATGATAACACGGGTCCCAATCTCGGCCCGACACAGAGTAATTAGTACAGAGGCAACGTTGATTGCCAATGTTGGGCCAACTCTTGATGCCAACTTTGGCCCGACACAAAGTATTAGTACTGGGACAACATTCATTATCAGTATTGGGCCAAATCTAACATTAGAATAACCGATATGTTTAAAATCATTATAAATTAATGTTTCAAAATAAAAATATTTGTTGTCATACACCAACGTATGGCCCAATGTATCCCCAGTGCTGATCCAATATATACGATTTTATCCAACATAACTTTTATCATCTCAGTACTATTTCACGTCTCGCCCCCAGTGCACGCCCAGTACTGATACGATATTTGGCTCGGTATAGAAAATATTTTGTGTCAGTACGGTACACAAACATTGGCCCAATTTTCTTCTAGTATACTTGAACCGGTACTCGTGCTGCAGACAAAGTTGCTTGCTTTCCATAGTAATCCGACACGAGTCGACTCAATACATGCCCAGTACTGAGACGATTCTCGGCCATCGATTAATACCATTTTCGGCCTTATACACGATCAGTACTGAGACGAGACTCGGCTCGGAACAAAATATGATCGCATGGAAGTATTGGTACAGTACCAATTACCGAGACTGGTAAAGTATTGATCTGGTGGTTTATTTGTATACTGGGACAGTACCGCCTATCAAGTCTTGGCAGCCAATATTGTGTCACTTCTGAGCCATGTTGACAACTCTGGCAGAAGCCCGACATTCGCACATGGGTATAACAGATGTATGTGCGAAAGATTTTGAAATTTGATTGATGTTATCCAAATGCAACAAATTATACGTTAAATACTCTTTTTCCATATTTATCAAAATATTATCGTTTCAACGCTTGCACTCTGTCCTATTTTTTGTAGCGTGCATTCGCTCGCGTGTGCCTCTATCGAGCACGATGACGGAGATAGAGCGAAGAGAATGAGCCTCCTGCTCGCAAGCCGCGCAATGATTCCATTCAAGAAGTCTCGCGTGTATTTGTATATATATACTCGTCGTACATACACGACGCCGGAAGTTTCGCGCGTTTTGACGCAAGTGCGCCGGAAAACGAGACGCAACGGCGGACGCGAGGCGTATCTGCCGCTCTCGCGTGATTGTGACGTCGAATATCGCGGTCGCTCTTTTCGTTTCTTCGTCGTCACGCGGGGGAGAAAACGCGACTCTGATGCGACGGTATCGGCGATTGCGTTTCGATTCACCCGGTACTTAGTTCCACGGTTACACAGCTGTCTGAAAAGTATTCGTGCGTCTCGTGTTTGCGGAATCGCGGAAGTGTCGTGGAAAACACGCGACGCGGTTATGGTCTATAGACGTCTCTTGATATTTCACGCGACTCGTGCTCGGTTGATGCTGCAATGACGGATGAAATGATCGAGCGAACAAGCAAGCGTAATTAAAGACATCGGTATAATATAACGGTAGATGAAAGATTTTATTATTTCGCGGTCAACATTTGCACGATATGCAACATCGCACGTATATCGATTTAGATAATTGTATATGAAATTTTTAATATACATACATTATTTAATGCGTATTTTAATTTGTATATACGGAGAGAATTTTCTTTTAGAATTTACCCTGAAAATTATAGTAATCGTAGGATAATATGATGTTGAATTCTATAGAATTTTATAAAAATTTCTCTGATTAATTACCACAATAAAAAATATTAATAGGTACATAGGAAATGTATCTACTATGTACATAGTAAAATTAATCGAGTATATCTTATTGTGGTGGATATTACAATAATATTTTTATTGTAGTAAATATTAATCAGAAAAACTCTTATAAAATTCTTCCAATACCATATATTGTCTCACGATTACCATAATTTTCAGGATAAATTCTAAGAGAAAATGTTCTCTGTGTACATATATCTTGAGATCGATATAAAAATTGATAACGCTTTAAAAGAATTTATTCCTATTTGTTTTTTTTTTATTTTATGATAAATTGACATGATAAAAGAGCAGGTAATCAAAATCATGAATCGTTACAATTACATCCGATTTGAAAAATTATATTCAATCTGAAAACAGAAAAAAAACCGAGAAAAAGAGTTACGCATATCGCGATAAAAGAGTACTTCCGCAAATACGGACATAAATGCGCGTGTTGTACTCGCAACGCGTTAAATCCCGCATACGACCGAGCGCAATCATGAGCAACCGTAATAACACGCATAATGACGGCGGAAGGGCTGGGAGGAAACGTGTACAGTAGTGAGGAGGGAGACCGCTCTCGGTGGGGTGAATTTTAAAACAACCTTGGAGAGAGTCGTGCGAACCACGCGGCGATATATATCGATATGGTTTGGCGACACAGTGGGGATGACAGATACCGGGTCGAGAGATCGGAACGATCGCGGAACGTGAGGGAGAAAGAAGGCCCCCACGATGATGCGGGCCAGCTGATCGGTAGGACGCACGTGTAACGCGCGTCCCACACGTCCGTTCGCCGCTGCGGATGCATTTCGTTAATGATACACGAGGCGGTGTATTTAAATTTAGCCCCCTCGAAGGGGCACCCGCATCGCTCGCGCTCTCGCTAACTGCGATCTACAAATCGGCTGACGGCGGCCACGTGGCGACTCGCGCTTGTGCGTTTCGAGGTGTCTTTCACTTTCTCGCCCGCCTCGCACCTGTATCCTGTTTCGCTCACTCACGGGCGATTGTATTCCCGACACTTTTAACCATCTGTATTTTTCTCTCTCCTTCTCCCTCGGTCTCTTTTTAACGCGCAATTATTATATTGATCGAATCAGAGTTATCTGAAGTATCTTGGATTTCTTTTATTACATTCTGCAATTGCTTCATAGTTAATGCAAACTTTTAACTTACATTAGGTTGTGTAACTTGTTATATGGAATGTCAATATACACAATTAGTAAACATGCATTCTTGATTCGAGGAACTTTAATCATTACGCAATTAAAAGTTGCGAAGTCATAATATTTATTAGCGCTGTCGACGTTTGTAAAAGCAAATTGTTTATTTTTGCTTTATGTCGAGCAGTGAAATGGTATATTGAATTTTGAAGATACACGTTTACGTATTAAAAGATAATATATACAGCAATTATGTACTAAGTATAATCTTTGTAGAAAGTTGTTGAAGAAATATCGAGTTCGCGTAGATTCGCGTATCACGATTATTCACGAATTAATAATAGACTCTATCGGTGAAAAAGGATCGCGTATTTGCATTCTGAGATTTCTGAGTTATGATGTGGTCATCTTGCGCGTTGTGCAATGTAACGTTTGCCGCGTCCCACGTGCAATTTTATTGCGTTATCCTTGTATGTAAACGTGTCATCCGTAGAAAAGTTACTTTATGAACCATCGTGTCAAATCACATTCGATCTCGGTGAGAATAGCATTTATGAATCATTGCCTAAAATCGAAATGTCATACAAATGCAACAGATAATAACTTATAAACTTCAATTTATTCGTTTATATCTACCGATTATATCTATGTATCTGAATTAATTTACATCGATACACTCAAACTGAATCTGTATATAGATATTTCATTTATTAGTTTTTATATAATCTTGATGTCTCCATTTTTTTTTAATGAAACATCGGAGGGAACTGAACTGTAATTATGTTTAAAAATCTAATCCATCGCTTTTCACACGCTCAAGTGCTTTGTTAAGAGAATTTATGTCCATAGCAGTTAATAATTTGCATTTTTACGCGACGCATCCCATCCGGCTTTTATCAAGCTGCAGTCGTGTGATATAAAAATAGCTTCCTCGACACACTTCGGTATGCAAATGGCTGGCAAGGACGGGGGTCGTAGCCCCCACAGTAGCAAGAGTTTCAAACGAAAAAGACCGGCACACAGGTGGAGTTCCTTTTACGGTGGTTCCAACCGTGTCCCGTTCATTTGTATGTACGCGAGAGTATACGCGGATTCTATCCTTCTCTCCCTCTTTCTTTCTCTCTTTCTGTCTGTTGCTGCTGGATAAAACGTGGGAAGGCCCATTGTGAGATAATTCTACACTTGCTAACGGTTAGAAGCGCGTGCTCATACGGCACTTCCGTTTGACCGAGTTCATCCCGAAGCGCAATCGTTCGGACAATGCAGGCAACCGAGCAGGAAATTAAATTACACGAAATCTCCGTGTCACATGAGCACGCGGTCCATATTTCTCGCGGCCGAGATATTGTTTTTGTCAAGGTGAGAGAGAGAAAGAGAAATACCAGAAATGACCGTTTGTGTCTTTGATGGTTGGTTGCTGCTGCTGTTGATCGTTACGTGAAATCGTGGATACGTGCAGCTCATAATGTCGTGTTGCGCGTCGTCGCGGTTGAGCAAGACGAATGATATTGTTGTCAGAGTGCATCAAGATTCGCGAGATACGTAATTGCTGATAAACAACTGTTCGTCATCCGATAAATCATTTGGACGGTTATTTATTCGATGTTTAGCAATAAGTTGACGTTTCGGTTTTCTTGGAAAGATATTTAATTCCGAAATTTATTTTTTTTTTTTTAATTTTAATTTTTTTAGTGAAATATATGCTGCATATAATTTGCATCAGTATTAATGAGTATTTATGAGCATATATGATTATATTTATGAGTATATATGATTATATTTTCCAATTAGCATAATAACGAATAAATTAAATTGCTGATTTGAGGAATATTAAAGTTTGACGTAGTGGAAAAAATTGATCGGATAATATTGCGCGAATTGATATCGGGTTTCTAATATTATGCCTTCATGAATTACGACCGTTAAGAGAAGAAAACGATGGCAATGTTTATATCGTATCGATACACGTGTCTCTTGGACGTACGTTGTTAGGAGTTCAGTGAAACTGCATATTGATTCATATATGAAATACGTCATTTACGAAAAAAACGGTCAAAGAAAATTGTCGAGCGTTGTTGAATGCGCGTTCGCGATGGAAACTTCACAGATGACTAAATCGACAAATCGATACTACAGTATAGACCGATTATAGAGCGACGACGATGGTCTAAGAATAAAGTTTACTATTCGTCGTTGTCATAGCGAGCTAGTTTCGCGCGTTTTTCCGTGCACCTATTATACAGGGTGTTTTAGAACTGGCGGAAAATTTTTTAATGCCAGATTTCTGGTATTATTTAGAGATGATTTTTCCTTAGTAAAAATGTCGAGGGAAGCCATCATTTTTTTGCATGTTCCCAATTTTTGTCATCATGTATCTCTGTACTACTAACTAAACCTTAAATTAAAATTATATAAAAATAAACTTTATCTGCGAAATTAACTGAAAAGTGCGATTTTGTTAATATATTTTCTTTCCACAAGATTTAGTTTGCAAAATAGACTTTATTTTCTACCGCATATAATTCGAAAATTATAAGTGCCTCAACATTTTCGCTGAGGAAAAATTGTCTCCAAATGACACCAAGAATTTATCATTAAAAATTTATCCGTGAATTCTGAAGCACTCTGTATATGTGTATATGTGTGCATGCGTGCACCGCGTTTCAAACGCACCGGTAGCAGCAGCAGCAAGTGAGTCGTTTAGTCTTACGGTCAAACCGGTGGAATGACTTTCTACGTGAACCCGCGTTCTTCTCCTTCTGCTTTTTTCCCCTTTCCTCCTCACCTCGCCCCAGGAGAGACCGGAGTCTCTCGAGTATAATGAAATTGTAATTCCCAAGAAGACATTACAGTTCGAATAATCGATCGTGGTCGGTGACGTAACGCGAAGCAATACCGCACGATGTGCGAAAGTAAACGATGGTTGGTGGTAATGCAACACGTACATAATTTTCAAAACTGGTAGCTCTCATCTCCGCGCCGCGGGGTGAAATAACTCGGCGTTCGCGATAAATCAGCGCGTGGGAATTACGCGTCGCGAATTATGCCGTAACGTGACGAGTATCGCGTTAATAATGTTAACGGTGGTGTAATTTTGACGGTTTGATGCGCCTCATAAATATACGGCCGTAATGGCAAGTTCTAGCCTTCGTTACATTAGTTTTTCATAAAAGAGTATTATACACAGAGAGAATTTACCCTGAAAATCATGGTAATCGTATATAGAACAATATGATATTAAAAGAATTTTATAAGAGTTTCTCTGATTAATATTTACAATAAAAATATTAATATCTACCACAATAAGATATTAAATATGTTTGATTAATTTTACTATGTACATACATATTAATATTCAATACCATTATATTGTCCCACGATTACCATGATTTTCAGGGTAAATTCTAAAAGAGAAAATTCTCTCCGTGTATCTAATATATATGCATATATAATTCCTAAAATATACAAATAATTTCATATACATATACATATGTATATAAATATATTTTAGGGATGTTAATTAAATATTATTGCGCAAACAGATGGAAGACATTGATTAGTCGTCGTTATTCATCCGTCTAAGTAACAACAGCCGTTTATCATTGCCCGTTAATGAGACGACGTTTTCAACAAATCGAACGAGCGAACATTACAACGGACGGCCGAGCACGATTCGCATCTCGGAACACGTTCGGTGTCTCCCTTTCCATTTGTTTATCTTCCCCGATTCGGCCGAGGCCACATGCGCGATGGTGCGCGCACCATCGTCTTACTCGCGCCGGCCTTAGTAGGTACATGCCTCCTTCGTGCGAGCATTGCATACGTGTGCCACGTTGCATCGGTACGTGATGCGCGTCTCCTCTTCTTCGCTTCGCAAGGACGGGAATAGAATCGAAACCGGCTGCAAGCCGCGACGTAAGCGCGCACGTCCGTCGATGACTTTTTTCCCTTTTCCTCTTTTTTTTTTTTTTTTTTTTTTTTTTTGCGCTCTTTCCTTTTTAAAGTCGCGTCCAGTGTCGAAGAGGCATTCGTTCGTTCGGAACGACCGAAGTGGCGAGACGAGAGCCATATCCTGTGAAGTAGCAACGCCGCCCGTGTCAAACGGGCTGGTGGATCTTCCTCGTCGCTTTCTCTCTATTGTCGATTATGCAATACCGATGCGATAAATTGTCCTTAAAAACCTCGCGCGTCTCGACGAAAGCTTGGGAATCGCCGTAGCACTTGAGTTAAACGCTCCTCAATTTATCGTAAGCGAAATCCATCTCTTATCCTGCACTGTGGATTTGATATTTCGTCGATTCTGAATGTAAACCGATAAAAGCTGACGAATCTTTTTTGAAAATCGAAAATACTTAAATATTCTATATATAATATTTCCACAAATATGATTAAATGATTTTAGATAAGGAAAATATGTGTTTAATAAATATGCCTGTTGGGAGCCACATTAAACTGTCGGAGATCGCGAATCGTAAATCATATGCATATATCTATTGCATTTTTCTCATATATCTCGTCGTTCTTTCTAAATAAGAATCGGTTACTAATGAGCAGCGCTACATTGTCCTCTATTTGCTTCCGTATAGGATTACAGTATAATCATTCGTTATTATATGCGATACTAAAGTATTGCCGTATTAATTGCCACTCGTTCCGTGCCTTTTCTCCGAGGTTAACCCGCGGGGTCTCTGTTGAAATGCTCGAGGATCTGAACTTTGGGTAACTGCGCGATGCGATGCGCCGCGCTCTCTTCTCATGTGTACATTAGACCGGAGATTGTGATTACTGACGTAACGTGTTATTTCTGCGATATCTTTCATATGGAGAAACGTATGCGCGACCGAAGTTGCGCGCTTTTAAGATTCCGGCCTCGTCGGGAGCAAAATCACAGTAAGATGAGGAAACGGGTTTATAGATGAAAACGCGGGTCTTTTTTCCTCTTGGCAGACGCGATCTTCAAGTGCTCCGATTTCGCGCGAATCGATGGATTCGCTCGGTCGACATTTCTCTCGCCGATTCGCGCGAGATATTTAAAAGCGGCGCGTGTGTCTTTATTCGCGCGGCTGCATTTAGTTTCCACCTGCATAATTCATCGCGGAACTGCAACTCGACGCGGAAATTACGGTTGATATGCGGTTTGACAGTACAATCGACGCGCGGCAAAGTAAAGAAACTCTCTGGCCGAGTATCTTTACATAAAAAGTTCTCCCGTGGAGAATACGGTTTCCGACAATTAGTCACGTTTTCATATAGGTACTATACGATAGCGTTTGATCGAATCGAAGAGACTTGGCTCCGTTCTCTAACTTCTGTCATATAATTCCTAATTAGAACATTATTTAATCTTACATAAGTGATCTATGTGTTTAATTGTTAAACTTGAAAAAAACCATACATAATTTATTGCATTTTATTGCACGAGTTCTTTCTCGCAAAAATTCAGTTTTGACTTTTCAGCGAAATTATCTGCTATCGTGTTATTTTCTGGCGAGAGAGGAGAGGAGGACCGTGTGACGTGCGAACTTGACCGTGATAAAAACCAGCGCGATATCGTTAGACAACATCCGCTTTATCCATCATACTTGTTAAGAGTCACGACAGAATAGTGTTTTTTTTTTTTTGTTTTTTTTTCGAGGGAAAAAGTGTTAAAGTCTATAGATATTCTAAGATAAAAGGACACATTTGCGCGTGTCGACTAGTGTCATCTTTGCGATTTTACGTAAGGCGTCTTCGCAATAATAGCCGGATTATGTAAGAGGCAGGGCGTGCATGTGCGCGATGATGATAATAATAGCGTCCTTTTCGTAGAATTAATCGCTGGCGCACGTGGTCGTGTTCGTTGGACCCAGCTTATTCCCGTATTTATACGGGTTAACAATCTGGAATCGCCATAACATGAACTTTAGGACGATCCTTGTCGTATACGCGAGTGTTGAAAGCGATAACGATTGTTGCTTATATATTATAATACAGCAGAGGCAGCAACGTAGTTCTCGTAATCTTCACTTTGTATTATTCTCTATACATGAATTTCTCTCTTCTTTTTACGAGAAGATTTCTCTCGTTGCCTCTCGTTCTCTCATATGTTCTTTTTACGCGAATAATGTTATCAAATCATAATCAGCTAACTTTTAATATCAATTATTTGTCCTATTTTCATCTATATTGTTTAATATTACATTATTATTTTTAAGATACTTTTATTAACACATTTTATATTTATTGCATTGTAAATTCTTCCTTTCTTCTGCCTTTAGATATTTTTCTAGAATATGATGAATAATTCTTTTTTTTTCTCTCTCTCTCTCTCTCTACCTATTTTCTTTTGCACGTCTCTGTTTTTCTGATTCGAGCTCTTGAAGACTCGTTCGACGTTGTCGTTGCTACTATTCTTAGTCGCTCGGGCTCGTCTTTTCTTTCCGGCCAAGTTCCCTACATCGTTTCCTTTCTTAGTCACGTTTACTCGAGTGTTTTCGTCGATTCAGCCTCGATAATCGCTTAACGTATGCAATTTTTGGCGATAGAAGATTCTTGTCTGATCAGTTGACAAATATCCGCAGTATGATCAACTATACCAAGAATTATATTTAAATTTATATTACTGAAGAGTAGAGAAAAAAGAGGAAGAGAGGGAGAAGACTCAATTTTTGATTGTCGTTCGATATATTTGAATTCCATAAAGTCCCATTTTACGTAGCATTACATATTACATAGTACGATGTTATGTCATCGAATGTCGAGTCACTCTGAATGCCATGACATTGACTAATACTGCATACTAATATGAGAACTTCACTTCCGATGAATTGACGATAAAAATTGTAATGGAAAGATGTTATGTTTTCAAGAATATTCCTTTATGAATATTTAGTTTCTTTCTTAGAACAGTTTTTTCGTGTAAAGTATATCAGATAAGGTTCGAAATTTTCAAAATTACAATATGAACATAAGCATACGCACTTAGCCCTATTCAAATGAGCATGAACCTTGACCTTATCTACTTAAGAATGTATTCTCTTCTTTTCTATAGGCAAAGCCTATGGAAAGTGTATAGAAATTTTTCAAACTCTACAGAATTCGAAATAAGTCAGATAATCTTGAAATTAAAATTTTCAAATTTTTGTGGATTATATTGTAAATATATTGTTTGTATTATTGTTCGTATTATTTGTTCGTATTATTTTCTATATATTCTCTACATTTTTCTTTACGCATATTATTTGATATACATATTTCGACTTTTCTAAAATTCTTATAACCACAATTTTTATCCGCAAGTCATATTGAAATAAATATATTAGTGTTTCAAATTATATAATAAAAATGATCTTTATAGAATTAATTTTTTTCACTTTGTATAATTAAAATAATTCGGATTTATATTTATATAAATTAAAATCGCAAAACACGATTTCAAGTAAATACGAAAATTTGACATTTGTCACGTGTAGATCTTGCAGCTGCGTAAAATTCGAGGTATAAAATTTTAAAGATGCAAAATTACACCTGGTACGATCGGTACAGTATTGTGCGATTGCAAAAATGCGCGACGTATACCTTGAGCGTGCAGCGAATGGGCGTGAAAGATTTCCTTTCTTTTCTAATTACACCGCGCCGCGACGAAGTCGCAACGAAATTGCGTCGCGTTGTGTATACATACATACACACACCGGTATACAAATTGACCGTAAAAGGAAACGTTAGTTGCGAAACCGTCCGCCCCCGTAATGTCGTCTTTTCTCATCGAGGGCTTAATCCCGGGACCGATTATACGAATTGCGCAATGTGTCGCAGCGTTCGGACTCTCGCGCGAGTTTCCAAGTGTCAGGCTTCCAAATTCGAATTTCTGTGCCACCTTCCCTCGCTCCCGCGCCCGTAATCCTATTGTGACTCGATTGTGTGCTGGCACAATCAGCATAATCCCATTCCAAGTTCCTGCAATCCGGCGTGCGGCTTATGTGGGATCGGGATGAAATTTCGGGATTCGGTCGGCCGGAGCGGCGCTTTTAATACGCGAGCGAGTAATATCGGTCGTCGTCGTATGCTGTATGTCGGCGATCATTTAAGCACTTCTCTTCATTAATGCGCACGTGTGACAGCCAAGAAACCGTACGGCTTATGTGATTATGCGTGCTTTCGTATGTAGATTTCATCTCGCGCCGCGTCGAAAGCAGACGCGAGGATGCATAAAACACAATTTTGAGCACACTCGTAACGTTGCGTCATGACAAACGGTATATTTCTCCATCTGCTTAAGAAAAGAATTCCTCTCATTCGTATTTACTTGAAATCGTGTCTTGCAATCTTAATTTAAATCCGAATTATTTTAATTATATACAAAGTGAAAAGAATTGATTACATAAAGATTATTTCTATTATATAATTTGAAACACTTTGCAATATATATTTATTTTAATCGCTTTTGCGGATAAAATTCCAATACAAATTCTAAGAAAATCGTTAATGGAAAAATATTAGTTGAAAAATAATTTATGATTTATGTCTGTCATATAATATTACATTTTCATGGAATTATAAGCAATAAATTTACACATGTTTACGTGGGGATGAGATCGAGTGACACTCATATATGAACATCTTTTCATGTCGAAACTTTAATTTCTTCAAGTTGCGCATAGCGTCAACTTGAAGAAGTGGCCGTATCTATCAATAAAACATTCGAGCCGCCTTTTCAGCGAAAACTTCTGCGAAATTTCTTGAAAAATTCGCATCCGATGCGCGCTTTATGATAGAAATCATTGGCGCTTTTACTTAGTTAATATGCATAAGCAGGCGGAGACGCCTCGCCGTGTAGTTGTCGCATAGAAAGTCGCAGGAGAACGTTTTCAAGAGCGGTGTATGAATATTAAAAAAAGAAATTAATTGCTATCCGCCGGCGAGTCTCGGAAAGAATATATTTCTTCTTCTTCTTCTTCTTCTTCCGTCTTCGTTGGAGATTGTTGCCAAGGATGGACGATGTTATCGCGAGGTTATCAACGATCGCACGATCGTTTGTGAAGTTCTCTCGTCTCGTAAAGTGTGCGAGATGCGATGCTTCAATGTTCCTTTCTACCAATAATAAGCGCACCTTAATCGCGTTGGTAACACTTAATTGAATGATGGCTTCATCGTATCAGGTGCCTTTCATCGAAAGTGGTGTCAATTCTCGGATAGTTCTTTTTTTTTCGAAAGAAGTGTGCCGAGTTCTCTCTCCTCCTTGCCTCTTCCGTTCGCATAAATCAGCTGATGTCTCCTTGGCTTTTTTCACGTTTTAATGCGAAAACGTTATTCGATAATTCGCGAGAATTATCGAAGGCATTCATGCACGACGCATGTAAATCGCGATGAAAACATGTTTCCTATCCCTTCCGATCCCTTTTCACTGTGCGTGAGAGTTAATAAACTTTAATATAAAAATTTGTCCAATCGTATGAAAAACATACAATTTTATCATAACACTTTCTTAGAAGTGTAAGCTATTTTTTTATTTTGTACTTTTACGTAAGACTGGAAGAAATGATAAATAAATATTTAACGAGCTGAAAGTTTTAAAACACAAAAGTTTAAAGCGCCTTCCGGCGATTAAGTTTTATTTCAATTTATTACACTTTATACAAAACCCTCTTCCGTTATCCATTTCAATGATTGACATGCCTGCAGTAGCATGTATCCATGCATTGACCATATGTACCGCAACTAAGTGGGTCAATATGCACATCCGTATATCGTAGTTATGACACTGATGACTGCCTAATTGAATGGACTATGATCCACCGGGTATTTTCAGATTTAATAACCCGATATTGAGCATCGTATTGTGTCTTAAACAGGCGTGTATCGAATTAGCCTTTTTGTTGTTGAAGATGCAGTGCTCCCACAATATGCATTTTGTGCTCACTGTACTCGAGCAGTTAGCAAGTATAATCAACCAGATGAAACGAACGAATTGTAGACTGCGATACACGTGTGTGTGTGTGTGTATTGTGTGTTACGATATTATATATATATATATATATATACACACATATATATATACACATACATTTTATTTAATTATAGAACGTGTCATATATATTCTATAAAAAAATTAATTAACATTAGAGTATATTATACTTTGGCTTGTATTTTATATTTACTATTTTTAACAATTTTTTTTCATTCACGAAAAGAAGCCGTTGGCTTGCATAATTCGCGTAAAACATCTTAAAATTTACTCTCACTATTACAGTGAATTCGCACGTTATATAAGACGCGTGTTAGCGATAATCGCGAAAAGAATCAATTAACTCGACTCGGTGAAAAAACCGGCGGGACGACTTTCATTGCGTTCCAACGAAACAAAAAGTACGAAAGTACGCACGAAAGTAAGGTCACTTTCGGTGGTTGGTTCGCGGGACACACACTCACATGTATGTATAACCGCGAATAAGTAAGCCATCGCGGGCCGCGTTTCGGTAGGTTTCTAGCACTTTCACCGGACTACTGTTGATTTGTTTGACACATTAACAGATCCAGATTTTATTACGATACGCTTCACAGATTTAATTCGACCTAACCATCCGACCGAGCGATTTATATAGCCGCTTATCGTTTTCACCATTACTCGTTTTGAAATAAACTATCTTGCCGCTTAGCTTAATTTTACTTAATATTTCATTGTATTTATTGATATTGTTTACGCTGAAAAAATATATATTTTTTATTAGCGTGAACAAAATTTGTCCCTATCTATTTTTAGCACAAATAATCTTAAATATAGATTGGACGATTCACTCTCTTTGACGCTTATTCTTTTTGAGATAAAATTTATTATGTCACACGTTATATGAGTCAGAAAGTTATTTTAGGATTAATAACACGCAATCATTATCTAGCATACATAACGACTATTATTATTATTCCACGAATAGCCAAATGTTTTTAGACGTCCCTGACACCTCGGGCCATATATAATAACGATCGGTATCGGCACGCATTCGCTATATACGAGAATATTTACTGCCTTGCCATATCTAGAGCATTAATAGCAGATTACAGTATACACGCGATATTGGCACGTGACTGATGCCTCGGTTCGAAAGTGCAACTCCTGAATCATCCGCTCCACAAACGATTGATTTCTTAACCGCATTAAGGATTAAACAGATCTCTCTTCTCTTCGATCCGTCGATCGATCAAACTGGAATCCACTACGGAACAACTATACGGACGATAATGTCTTTAACCGGTTGACGTTTTCTCTTCCAACACCTTGCGCCTTCCTTTCTCCATATATTAATTTATCTACGTTATTATCAATTTAATTACGTCCGAAGGCAGCCGGGAAGTCGCGTTTGCTTTGTGCTTTCAAGTTCGAGAACGTTGTGGCCGTTTCTATTTCGAGCCACCAATACAATAATCTTTTTTCCAACGCTACAATCACACGTAAGTCAGTTCGAAACGATTGATTCCCACCGCTAATTGCTTTCGCGAATTCCTTCTGCAAGTCGACTGCAAGCGTCAGAGCCGATATGCAACTATTACAAGGTCCGAGAGGGACCTTTGCCATCGCGCATATTAACGTATATGCGCTGCGTATGACAGTTCTCGATGCACACGTCGCGGAGACGTGCGCGACACGCTTGTAACGAGAGATATGTAACCTTCGATCGGAATATCGCAGAGACCGGACGTTGGTCATCGATCGCGTCCACGTCACCGGCCTTATTAATTTGTGCCAACAATCAGTGTCAACTTCGACGCCAATAATTGGCCGGCTTGCCGAGCGGAACGCGCGTTTCGTCGGTTTATACCCACGCCGAGAGAGTCGAGTTTCGCTTATTATTTCATCCGATCGCGTTTGAACTCGTTACAAAGGCCACGATAATTATACGTAGTTGGAAGCTCGGCCGCAAATGTGTATCTACACATGCAAGATAGCACGACGGAACGGTTGTTACCGCAACTATTGCTACATTCATGACCACATTTGTACATACTTAGGCTACCATTCGCGAAACAGATATGGAAATTTATGTCGAATGCGCTGGAGGGACACTGCGGTTAATTAAAATTCAAATCATTCGACTGCGCGACTGCGTGCGCGCGATGTCTGTCATGCCATAATTATATATACGCCGGCGATAAATTTAATTAATCTCGTATTAATTAACGCGGAATAAACCGAGAGCCATAACACTTCGAGAAGGAATTTCCATGCTTCGAAGTAACGGAAATCATTTATTTCGGCACGAGATCGTGTCAGTTATAACTTAACCGTCGAGGAACCTGACTTTGCACTTTCAATAATATATGCTACTTTCTTTAAAGATACGTATCCGTTTTTTGTGGAGTTTATGATAGAGATGCTTAGAGGAAACCTCTATCCTACTTGAGATATTTTAATAATAAATACAAAGGAAAAGGATAATCACATCTTGCCGTATCAGAAATGGAACCAGATTTTTAATTATTATTCATGTTTTCGCATACGATAAACAAAATTGTGAAAGGTTACTTGAAGAACGCCGTGCGGACGGAATGAGTGGACGAGATCGGGTGAGATTTTCGCGGTCGTTGATTCCGCGTTAAATAGACCACATCGATGCACCGTTTAATCTTCAATCAACTGCCAAAGTATTATACCATTGGCGCATTCGTTTGCCAGCTAGTCGGTGCGAATGGACGCGCTCCAAGGAAAACGGGCGTAGAGAAAATTACGATTGTCCGTGCAAACTCATTGTGACAGGAGTGCCGAGTGAAAATTGATTACTGTAGAATTTCTGCCAACGCCTTTCCATTTCAATACCTGCAGATAATACCCCCGTCATTGCCAGTTTTGGATTAAATCCATTCCGGAGAGTCGAAGAACTCAAAATGCGAAACGACAGTTTCGCTCGGTGACAAATTCCGGCCGAAATATTCGCGAGATAAGGCGGAAAAAATGTTCATTCCTGTACGCGATAATAATTGATGAAAGTTTGTCAGAAGATTTTCTTTTTTTTAATTCTAGTTTTTTCTTCTTTAATTAAATTATTAATTATTCGTACAAATAATTTAATTAAATTTTTTTGTACAAATAACACTTTCATCGTAATAATATATGTATATTTCCTATAAAAGGATGCACAGCGTCAAATTGATTGAAGAATCGATTAAGATTAGGATCGAGATTCATGGAACATTGTGTACATCGATGCGACCACCAAGAGAGAAAATCGCGTGAAAAATAATTTGTGTTACTCTCCTCGAGCAAAGGGTTACTCGCCAGTCATTAACTTTATTCGACAAATAGCCGAACTGCAACAATGGACCATTGTATTCTTTGGCCATTGTGCTCTTTGTTTTCTTCGTGCCAATGATCTCTCTTTACCGCGACGCACCGTAAGCCGTAAGCATCATCATCCGGGTCTCTCTCGGACGCGTAGAAGACGAGAAGAGAAAAGCGAAGAAAATACGCGGTTGTACGGGTATGCGCATGTGCGGCGGATATAGACAGGGAGCGAAGGAACACACAATACGGGAACTGGCTGCCGCGAGATCGCTCGCATAGGAAGCCCGCGGGCTCTTCTCGGCTAGCATCTGTCGTTACTCGGCGCGAGTGCGCTATTATCGCGCTTAGAACGCGCGCTGCTTTCAAGCACATGTCGGCCTTCGTTTGTCATCGTGACAGTTTACGGTGCTCTCGCTTGCGATTCGTGCCTCCGGAGAAGCCCATCTCGCGAGGATCTCGCGCGCGGAATCCTTCCGTCTCTCCTGACTCTCGCGTGTCATCGTCCCTTTTAACATTCTGCGTTTCATCTGCATTTCTCTATAGAAGGCCACGTGCCTTCGACTCATTTCCGACGCGTTTGTCCGATCTCCGCGGATATCTCTCGACGAGAGAAATTCCTCTCGGCGATTTGCCTGTGTCTGCCTCTCTACCTGTCTCATCTCGTCATTGCGAAGTGCTCTCGATTACCGCACGTGGTGGTTACCTTGTCCGACCCGAGTCGGTGACGAGAATAACCGATCTGGCCGTTTGACATTTCGTTAATTTCGAATGCGACGCATCGAGGTTGAATTCCAATATCGATTCACGTAATAATAGGTGTCGTGGCGTGCATTAATCATTCGAAATATTGCCCTACTTTGTAACGAATTTATCGTTGTAAACCGCTAATAAACGCTCACATTTTTTGTAATTATACTTGCCAGTCACTTTTTTTAATATAAAAAAATACCGTGTTATTAAATCGCACGTTAGAGTCTCTATAATTTGCGATAAAATTCGGGACAGAATTTTATTTATAATTTCATGTATTATAGTTTTATTTTTTAATAAAAATTTACAAACACAAGGAAAGTAATATAGACACACGTACAGAACATAAAATATGCGGATATAAAATCTGCATATAAATAAATTCATTTTGAGTTTTGTCGCAAATTATAGATCGTTCAAAGTATATTTCGGAAGAGGAATTTAGTACTTCATGACTTTTAAAGGTTTTACTGTTGACAATTTTACATCGTCCCGACAACAGTGACTAATACTTTGTCACACTAATGTACAAACACTCGCTGATAAGAGACGCAGATACATTTCTGACGCCATTTCCTTCTGTAGCTTTGTTTATCGAGAAACGTAATCGGTTTGTAATTTAATTTTTTTTTCCTCGTTATTTTGTCTTATTTATTTCTCATCACACTTCCAGAAAGTATTTATTTAAGTCGAGAACATGCACAATACACACGTTAATTACTCTCGAAATCACAATCCATATCGCGAATGACAATAATTAAAGCGCGCGATTCGTGCTTACTAGGGATGCACGAAATACCAAAACTAATCTTGGTCTTGTCTTGATTGTCGAAATTCGAGACAAGATCAAGACAGATTTTAATTTAATTGTCAAGACAATACCAAGATAAAATTATCAAGATTCTTGATCTTGTCAAGAAGTCTTGCGGTTTTTAAAAAAAGTTACTTAATTGTTCCCAATCTCCGAACGGAGATCCTAATTACAAAAAATGTGGAAATGGGCGAGAAAAACAAAAAATTGTACTTATTGTTAGAAAATAAAAACATTTATATGTTGATAAATTTAGAAACAGAAATTAATACAGTAATAATCAGTATAACATTTTACGCAAATATATAGCTAAAAAATATTAATATTTTTAATATTCTTTTCTTATAATGTTAATTATATCTTTTATTATGAAATTAATATCCTTAATATTCTTTTAAATAAAATAATGTCTAAAAGAAATATAACACTTACAAATAAAAACTGCAAATTTTTAACATTAAAGATTTCACCCACGAATTAATACATATTAATGTAGATAAAAATTGTTAATAAAAACCAAGACAAGACAAGATCTTTGGTACAAAAATCCGCTCAATACCAAGACAAGATTAAAATTTTCGAAACCAATACAATATTTTCGCGAATATTGTCTTGTCTTGTGTCTTAGGGAACTCTAGTGCTTACATTCGTGCAAAGAACTGGCTGATTTACACATAATGTAACGACGTTCGGCTCTTATCTGGTTACATCGTCGTTGACGCTTCTTGGCTCGCTCGCGAGTAACTTTCCGTGAGAATTACAATTTTTAATCAGCTTCGATTACGGGAAATACTTGGCGACATGCCGCGGTACACGAGTAAACACACTCTGTGATCCGGCTCTTTTTTTCTACGGCGATTCTTAGCGCAACGCGATGAAATAAACGTCGCTTTCCACGCTCATTCGAGAAATGTCAAACGTTGCGTTAACGACATTCCTGCGGGCGCGATCGACGATTGCTACAAAGTATCGGAACGAATGGCCCACTGGATAATGACAGCGGAATGTTGCGCATTTTTTTCTTTTTTTTTTCATCGTAGCATCTATCATTTTTTGAGCGAATACATCGGTGCTCATTTGAGCTTAACTTGAAAGCCATTTTGAAGAAAATCAATATTTGCATCCGAAACTGACTCTTCTTTTTTTTATTAAAACGCGCAATCGAAAGATAACGTCAGATAACTCGCACGCCAATTTTTGATCGCGAACTTATATGATAGCGCGTTCTTATATGTATGAACGACCAATCTGCTGCTGTTTATCGGAGGCATAATCTCTGAGTATACGACGAGAGAATATTTCTCACAGAATACTGGAAAGACGGAGCTTATCCCCGAATACGATGACGGTAGACGAAACCGAGATATGAGTATTCATTCGCGGAAGTCGGATTTAAGGTCGCGGTACTTGAACCGTCGAGCGACGTAGTCGAGTTCTCACGATATAAGTTGCCGACGAAGAAAGAAAGGTAGAACTAGAGAGAAATTAATTTATTATATCGAAGAGAGAGATGAATAATTGCTTTCCGGATTTCCCTCTAGATATCGATAGAAACTTGAAACACGACGATAAATATAATAAATAAACGAAAACTTAAGGCCGAAATAGATAATTAATAATAAACAAGAATAAATCGGTGAGAAAATGGTTAAAAAACGGCAATAGCGAAGGATGGAAAAGAGAAAAAGTAGTAAAAGTAGTTTTCTCATCTCGGATGTGCGTGTGCGTGCAATGGCAATAATTCGTCATATGAATAAAAGATACAATTGGTAAACGGATAGACAGGAGAGCGTGACACCCGTGATTGGCGTGATGACTCTTAACGTTAACGCCATAGGCGATATACCGCGACTGAGATATGCATGAGTTTTCGAAAGTGATGCATAAACGATCCGTATTGTCTCACGGAGAACTTTATTTGCGACCAACGAGAGAAATTGACGAACGGAGGAATAGGTTTCACCATATATTCCAAAGATGGGAGATATTGTAGAATAGAAAGCTATATATCGATTTATTTTATATATCAGTACATCGACATTTATATCATAAAAATTATATATATATATATATATATATATATATATATATATAAATAAAATCTTTAAATATGTGCTAACATTAAATTTCTTATTGTGTTGTTTATAACAAAGAATTATACGATGAACATATGATTTATAGTATGCTTGTTAAGCGACTCTACTGTTATATACAAACAAGGAATAAATTACACTCTATGGCTAACAGCTGGTAATCGCTGCAGCGCGCTAATGAGCGAATTTATCGTCAGTCATCGATGTGTCAAATCGGACATGTTCGAGTATTTCGTGAAACGCGCATTTTGCTTGTTGCAACGAGGATTCTCGCGTCCATTTATTGAGCAACGGTGCCTTGTTTGTCGGCGCAGACGATTAAATAGTGTGTACAGCTGTGAGTGGCAAGTGTGAAAAAATTCGATAACTCTGCATCGTCCAGGTAATGGCTCGAATCCGCGATCGGGAACCGTGATTCGCGTTTAAGACAAGCGCGGCGTTTACGTACCGCTAGTTTACATCTGGCGCGCATCATAGATCGATGTACGTAAGAGGCTCGTAAATCCGCGGAGAATCTGACGGCTCCTTGTTCCCAGTCGTTTCCCGGTAGTCGAATGAAGATGAAACACGATATCGAGATTAGTGCAAAAAATTAAATTGTAAAATAATATAAAATTGCCAGTGTAAATTTAGAGGCGCGAAAAAATATGGGAAAAAATTAAGAAATTTATCATGAAGAAATATTTTATATTAAAAATTTCAAACGTACATTTAATATATTTCTGTTATATTATATTGTATATCATATTATTTATTAGTGATGTTTTACAATTTTTAGTCAGAATCGTGTAAATCACATAAATTTAATAACTCGTTTAAAACCGTGAAACAGACCAGCTGTGATCCTGAACGTGATCTTATAGCATCGTTGTTCGTCGATCGAGCTTCCGCGTTCGAAAGCGTCTCACGATCGTGATTCTAGGTGAATCCTGACGCGAAGATCTTATACAGGCTTAGTATTTATTTGCGACGGGATAATCTTGCTCATTGTCGAAGATTGCCAAAGATTAGGCCATTAGTTGCCTCTCATTAAATCGGGGTTTCAACACATTCCACATGAAAATCGAGATTTCGGGAGACACGATCGTGCTTTCTTTCGTTTTCTTTTTATTTCGTTACCAAGTTTAGCAAAGTAAGACTCGCTCGAATAAAATGATTTTTCGATAAAATTATTTACTATGTAATTTTTTTTAGATCGAAGCTGTTAGCAAGCTCAAAAATTAAAAGCAGTTATCTACCAATTGCTGTAATCCAATTCTAATTATATCGTATTTGCCGTGTCGCGATGAATAATAAAAGTATCAAAACTTATAAATATTTGTTTGTCGTTGATAAATACAATTTAATACCCGAGGGAGACAGTTCTTGAGATATATTTTAATTTGCATCGAATTTTATATAACTTTCCTCGAATGATTCACAACTCCACGTGTATTTATTACTCCCTCTTTGTTTATAAGAGATGAACAACGCAAACAAGTCCAAGTCTCTTGCGTAGTAATTTCGGAGTCGCTGTGTTCTCGACGACCAATCGAGCGCGAGGAGAATGAATCTGTAAAGATTTTTAAACATCGAAGAAGAAAGCGTTCGGAAATTTTATCCAAACAGACGATGTGGGGACAAAAGGACCGTTTGGCAAAAAGTCAAGTCGTCATGGTGTCGCGGTTCGGGCTATTTTTCCCTTGAACGAGGGGGAAAGTGAGTCATAGACTCATGCTACGTGTATCTCCGTTCATTTCGTCGCCGAGATCCCCTGCAAAGGGCATCGTCCTGGAGATAACGCATCGAAAAGCTCATTGCACTCGGGATCTCGTTCGTCCTTTATCGTTTGCTATCTGCGAACATTCGGAGATTTGTTCGTATCGACACACACGTCTCGAATTGAGGAGACTTTCGGATAGGCTTTCGATGCGAACGAGAATTTTATTATATTCTCGGTGATAGGTGAAGGGTTGAAAGGAAAGAAAAAACGCGACAAATTGAGAAAGACAGAAAAAACTCGGCTATTTGCTGGATTGACAGTCTGATCGATTCCAAGAGCGAATCGATAATAATTAATAACGCTTTCATCCTGATGAAATTGCAGGGAACGGACAAGGGTATATATATATATGTATAATTTCTGAAATCATCCTGCCACGCGCACACGCAAAGACGGAGAGGGAAAGAGAGGTAGGAAGACACATGTCGTCACACAATTGTACATCTTCGCACGAGAGTTCGCTCGTTTCGCTCGTATTGCACGATTTTTGCATATTTCGTAAACGCGTATCCCTGTAGCGAGAACAACTGTAGCTCTCTTCCACGCCTGTGCTTCTTCACTTTCGGTACTTCAGATAATTAGGCAGATGCTAACGCGTATTAATTTACGCAATTGAAAGTTGTTTAAGATATGACGCAATTTTGTCGAGAGATTGCTCGGTGGTCTCGACAGATATGTGTACATATATATATACATTATGCGTGTGGAGTACCTTCCGCGAGCTATTGAGGAACTGGACTACATCGCTTGAGTTCGATGCTCGATGATATATTCCGTAAACGTCGTGAGAGAGCGCGATGAGACGTATATATATTACTTTCATTATTATCACGGGATAAATATTTATCAGCAGATAAGGGTCTGGAACTTTTGTGCGCGAAGAAAAGGGAAAGGAAAGAAAATATTATCGCTTTCTGCAAATGAATTTACTTAGCGATTTCTTGTCAGAGACTCGTTATGCACGTGTCAGCGTGAAAGTTACGAGACATCGATTATGATAAATATACACAAATATATGCGCACTAGTTTCCCGCGTTGTATAATTGAGGAAGTTGGCTAGATAAGGATTCACTTTATTCATAGTAAATTTTTGCAATAAAAATTTTTTAATAAGATATATTGTTTTTACATTAATCCTCTGATTCAAATACGTATCACCTTATTCCTATTAGGAAAGTTAGAAAGTTACGAAAAAAAATCTTTGCAAAAAAGTTACTACCAGGAGAACCTCAATATCGCTTTTTTTGCCAGAATTGCGAGATTCCCAACGTAGCCAGAGGAAATCTGTAAGATTTCGTCAAGATATCTCTCTGGGAAATGATAATATCTGCGAGATATCTCACGTAAGCACGGGATATATCTGGGGAATAGTATATCCTTTTGAGATATATTAATGTAACTGCTTGCATACACATATATGCTTTTGCTATAGCGTTCATGAGATAATCGCAGCATGTCCTTTGTAATATCCACATCCCTGAGATCTTTAAGCAAGAGCACACTTCGCGTAATACTCGAGAGATTACTCTCGTAATATTGCTAACACTCATAATAACGTTAATAATATTTTAAGGAAATTTTTTCGTTAGATATATAATAAAGATAATTTATGTGACACATCATCGCGCAGTTTTCAATCGCTCTTGTTGCCCCTGAACATTGATGGAAGACAATAGAACAATTAATGTATATCGTATATAACACTCTGACAATCTCCGATCTCGAAGTGTTTACATAATTCGAATTGTTCGAGTATAGGATCCTCTCATACCTTGTAGGAGTAATCGATCGTACTTGGATGCACGTGGGCACATAATCGCATCGAATCGAACCTCAATCATTAGATTTCACATGTCCCATTTCAGAGCGTCGGCGTTCGGGAGAAAGCTATACGCTTCTATTTTTCCTTGCATTTTTTTTATATTCTCTCTTCACAACACCATATGCTGATGGCTGTTTTCGATGCGACAGGGACATATTACAGGGCGTATTATGGACAAAGACCTGCGATAGAACGTTGCGCAACGATATTGCGGCGAAAACGCTATCCTTTTGCACGCGTCGAAGGAATCAATCGCGGTGTATGTCACAAACAGGGGAGCGCCCATCTCTCCCGTAAATGCCTGTCATTTTCGATATTCAGCACAATCACGCGATCGCGTCAGGTATGCTGAAATTTAACGAGCGATATTGATACCTTCGTTTATTCTGCGTCAGGTTAGCTGGTTAATCATTGTTTATCCCGATAATGCAAATATCTGTAATATTTGATTGTCGCATCGATATAACGGGAAATATTAATAAATTAATATTAGAGCATAAATTAATAAATAAATATTTTATTTTATATTTATTTACTATTTCTATATAGGTAAATAATTATAATGGATATTATATTTATTTAATAATAATTTATTATAATTATTATTAAATAAATATAATATCCATTAAAGTAAATAAATGAATTAATTTATTATATATATATATACATATATTATTTGCACATGAGATTTACAAAAAATATACAAGATGTTATCTTAAAAATGCCTTTATTCCATTTTTGGAGACCGACGTTTTCATTCAACACTGAACTGAAAAATGATCCTCTATGATTATCTGAAAGATAAGATATACGATGATACGGGAAAGACGTTGAATACCACTAGTATTTTTTACTTTTACGCGCATGCATAGAGCGATGTGCGAACGCAAGTACGGTTATCGGTGAACCCGCGACGAGATAAGGTAGCTCGCTATCGCAAGAGTGACGATGTAACCGGAGGTAGCCAAGCCCTGCCGTCCACGCGAGACAACATCGTCGGCTTTTTTCCGCATGGCCACACAACGCGCGTTCGTTGTCAACGCTTACCGAGGCTCTCGTCAACCGGATTCTTCAGGAGACTTCGCAATTAAGCGTATTTTAAGATACGCGCGTCCGCTGATTGCGGATTAACAATTAATTTCTTCGCGTTTGAAATTTACAGCTTATACGAAAAAGTTTACCGTCTCATAAAGTTTCATTAATATTCCTTTCTCGCCTTTTATCATCTCGTTCGTTATCCTGCGCTTTTTTTGATAACGAATGTACACATTTCTTCCTTTTCCGCGTATAATCGCGATAGCTATTGAGGAAAATAATATTATTATATCTAAATATATTAATTATAGTTTTTAGGTATAATGATAATTATTTTAATGAAACATTTATCGCTTTTCGCATTCGAGAAAAAAAAGCATGTGTATAATAATAGTTATTAAAAATAAATTGAAAAAATAAATAGCAAGTGTCGTTAAAAATGAGAGTTCTTGATACCTTAATGACAACTTTGCGTAGTGATTCCGTTAAGACTCGGTTTCAATTTCCCGATTACTTTTTTCTATAGCTGGTACCGCATAAACGAGTTTACGCGCGCACGTGCTGATCTAGTCGCCGATAATAGCGATCGATACAGGTATAGATGTACCGTGAAAGTAAAATCTATGGAGCAAATTGACTAAGCATAATGTTATTGCTGGCACGAGTACGCTAACTTTTTTCTTCTTCGGCGGTGAATCAACCTTTAAAGAGCGACGCGATTTCGCAAAATGTGAAAACGAAGTTTTCCGCGCCCTGCCCTTTTCTTCCCCCTTCCTCTTCTGTCATCAAACACGCGATCGTTGACAGGTCTCTTTATTAAACGACTCTCAGACAATCAATATTTATTGTCGACACTCGGGATATCTACATACAATACACATACCTTTCGATTTCATTGGCTGATAAATGTGATAGAGCTCGACTTTCTCTCGAGAAAAATTTGATTACGTCTTGTATTATTTCGCAACCCTACGTTCAAACATTTCTATTACATATATTAAAAATTAAGATTATATTTAAGCTATATATGTTTGACATTTTAATTATAGAAACCAGTTAGAGGAATAAATAAATCAAAGAGCGTGCGTTGATAAAATCTTGTTATTCATCTATATTTTTTTAAAGCCGTACTCAGATCACGCATATCCCTGCAATCTTGTAAATAAAAGATGATTGACGTTTCGATAATCTTGTTAAGAACGATTTTCCTGAAAGTTTCCGTAGCGCACGCGACGTGGAATGGTATCACTGCTTTATTTGCCATGCGTAAGTTCATCGACCGGCCGCACGGAAAATGTTTTTGCGCTTGCGCTTGCTATTATTGTAACGGTGTAGAAAATTAGTCACGATGCCATGGCCTGCAGAAGAATACACTGCCGAGCACGCGCTCGGTGCAGCATAGTTGTCATAGTGCGACACGCAATCTTAGAATTCAAATTATGATGCTACAGTTCATTCTCGTTTAGCTTCGAGTCATTAGGATATATCGATCCATTGAGAGAAGATACGAGAAATTTTTGCGAAATTGACTTTTATTGCCATACAATTCATTTATATTCTAATGAATGTCTCGGGAATATCATCTCTTAGATTTCTAGATATAATAAAAATCGCATATCTGCATTTTTTTTATTCTCTGCTATATGGTTTGTAATTATCAGATCTCTTTTTAATACTTGAAGAAAGGGCCATGTTTGCGAAACATGTAAAGTCAAATAAATCAGTAACATGATTCGACTCGTCGAAAGTTTTCCACGTTGACCTCAAATCACGTACAAAGATACGGGTATAGATATTTATTCCAATCGATCGCTTTTCGAGAAATTTGTCAGAGAAACTCAAGACTCTTGTTTAATTTCATACGATTGAGTTTTCGCGACGATCTTGGAAAATAAAATACCGTGTTCCAGAAGAGCTATTCTAATCAGGAAATCGACTAACCGGTTTTCCAACGTTTTCCCTTTCCCCCGGGCGTCGTTCCTGCCAATTGAGCAATCGCGAATATGCTTTAAACAGGGGGATAATTGCAGGAAAGGTTACATTGTATGTATATATCGACGTTTGCGTGACTAGATCCTCAAAGATGGGATAACGCGCGCTCTTTGCCGTAAAGCCGGCTCGTTCGTTATTTATATACTGGTCGAAAGATGATTAGGGTGAGGGCACGTCGATGACATGCACGGATTGCGAAACGTATCGCAGACACTTCCTAGAATCGCGCCGTTTATCGCGATTATATTCCACCACCCCGTTCGTCTAATCTGTAATTGTAATTCTTGGTTGTTACGCGGTCGCGAGACATTTCCTCGCGTATACATCGATAAATCCCACGTTTCGCGGATCAGGCTAATCTTATCGCGTGTGCCACACAAACAGGAACTGTACCTTCTTGGTCAAAATTTTTATTTCGACGCTTTAAAAGGGAAACCCATCGAACGCGTTGAATAACTATTTCGATGAGCGATGAGTTTGCAAGTTTGTGAAAATCTGACAGTTTTATATTTGACAGATTACTCTGATATTTTTATAATATATTATTTGGCATTCGACAAGTGTAACACTTGTCATAAATATATCATAAGTTGAACGAAACATTTATTTGATAGGTGTGTTAAATTACAATGATCCTTGATTATTTATTGACCTATAAAAGTTTCAAGGACCCTGCACAAAAACGTTTCTATATATATATATATATATACACTCGAAAAAATTCTCGAACCGACAAGCTATTTAGCATGTTTAATAAAGTCGTTTGACAACAATTATTACCGGTCGCAGTTCCTCCTCCTTCACGAATAAAATATGTGCTAATTAACGTGAAAGTCGCCACGTGACATCGCGCTTTCATCATCGACTCGAAACGAGACAGAAACAAATTTACGGTAATATATAATATTAAAAATTCAAGTCTCAGTCGCGATAGATTCGCCGAGGAAAGCGGAAGGTCGTCGGAGAGACCGGAAATTTGGCGCCGCGACTTTACGTTTCGACATTCCTTAAATCACAATGTTCCATCACGGGTGCGAGCGAGTTCGTGTGAGGGGCCCGACCGGTCTTAGGGGTCCAAAGGTTATTTTATGTCATGGGAATATTCGACGAAAGGTTTACATGTGTACACGGTATTGAGTTGCAAGATACACGCAAGTGTGCGTGAGACCTCGCATATTGTTTAGGCGCGACTGTCTGCGTGTTTCCGTAAAATTTCTCGCAAAGCAACGCGCGGGTCTTTCGTATTTATTTTTATTTTCCCCGAATTTCGATAGCAATGAATATGAGTGTGAGTGTCGGAACAATACGGGAGGGGCGACATCGAATCAGCCGATTCTTCTGACTATAATATTTCCTGCGTTCGAGGTAATAACAATACGCGCGATAACACGACGAATCAATTAATCAATTTCCCCGATAAATTGTCAGATAGCCGTATGTCATTTTGCAGCTTAATTACGGTTCATCATATGCGGATATATGGCTATTACTAACTGTATAACACTATATATCTTGCAATTTCTGATAGGAGATGAAAGCTCAGCGTCGTGTTATTTTCCATGAATACATCCGTAAATTTTTACGTACATATATACGCGGGAAATTAATTTCCAGATACATTTTCATTTTTACAACGCACACCATTTTCACTGTTGCACAGCACGGTTCGCAGATACTCGGTTTATAAACAGTATTATATACCGTATTATATTTTATGAAAAGCATCACGAATAAATTAACACACCTTGGGATCTCTCGATTGCATAATACGTCATTATTTATATACGTCTGAGTTTTAGAAATAAATTGAAAAGTCATTACCTGCTCTAGTAACATATAATAAATATGATCAAATGCAGTGTGATGCACACACACAAGAGACCGAGAAAATTAAATTATATATCTTAATCTTCAATCATACGCCTTGTCGTAATATCTTATGCGAGTATTAAGTCACATCTATCACGGTTAATTTAATTTTTAACGTCATTCACCATATATAATCACTCCGTTTAATAGTGAGATTATTTTTCTAACGAAGAATCCTCTACTTCTGTTTCAGGATTCATCAACTGTAACGCCGCCAACACTCTGCAGTCGCTCGCGCAGCTACATGGTGAGTGAAAACTAGTTGTTAATCCTTCTTCTTCCCTTTCTCCCTCGTGTACATAGATATATTCCCGCGTTACGTTTATATTGCCAGACGATGATCGTCTAGAGGTAGAGGAGAATCGCCGCGGATTCAATTAAAATTCGCAGTTACGTAACGCGTCTGCGCGCAAGAGAGGTGTGCGCGACTTCCTGGCGCGACGACGATGGGCAATCGCGGCCCTCCTTCGCCGACGTTCACTTCCGCTTTCTTCATCGTAATCACCATATCGGGGAGGGAAGGTCTCTCGGCAACCTGTATTTTGTGGCGAAAATCCTGTTTTTGACTTTAGCGCAATAAACATCTCCAGAAATCTCACGAGCCACGCGCAATTTTTTTTTGCTCGCGAATCCAGCCGGCAAACCTGTCCAAAGAGTGCGGACTTTGACTTGCAGATATAGTCGATGCACACAGATAATATCAACAGTCTATAAATTATTTTCTCATCCTTCTCATTAAATCGCGGAAATATCCAAATAGAATGCATTTTTTAATAACATTTGTTATTTAATATTTATCTTTTTATAATTTATTTTCGTTGCATGAAGAGGTTGTTACCCGAAAAATACTTCTGTGACACGATTGCTTTGGTTTTTTATACCGTAATATCCCGCTGACGTGCGTTTAGCCGAAGAAAACGCGGAGGAATTTTCTTAAACAGATTGTATTACCTCCGAGGGAGGGATGAGGGAAGGAGGAGGGTGGGCTGATAAATATACATCGGGGCACTTTAATTAAATCTGGTAATGTGTGTCGGCGCGTCTGCGCTCGTGTCGTTGATCTTGAGAGCCTCGCGCGCACCCAGCCTCTTGGATCGTAAAGATGTCCCGGTGCAATTTCTCCTCGTGGTGTTGGCCATTAACACCACAAAAGCCCGTAAAGCGGGAAAGCGGCCGCAAGCGCGCGAGCGCAAGAAGGACGGATTTATTTTCGTGACGTCGCGAATCCAAAAGTAGCTGTCACGCTTCTCGTACTTATGGACGAGTCGGAGACACGCGTTTCGAATTTCATTTTCCAGTCCAGGGGAATGTCGTTCCTGTAGAGAGATCCGTGTATAAAACGTTGCGGCATATACGTGCGATCGCGTATCGTAGGCGACACTTATTTCTTTTTATTGACCGACTCAGTCAGGAACTTTTTATGTCTTCGTGGCCTCTTAAAAAGTTTGGCGATATCAGTTTCGAGATATTAAAAAGCCAAAAATAGCAAATGCACGCGGGAGTTTTCGAGGTAACATTTTTTTCAATTTTTTTATATTGGTAATCGTAAAAGTTTGTAAAGAAATTCGAAAAAGATATTTGAAGATATTTTAATTATACATACATATACATATACCTATCAAATTATTTATATACAATACATTTGGAAAAAAAAATGTTTATTATTGTAATATATTATTAGTGCATATAATTTTGTTTAGAAAACTTTATATACGTGAATATTTGTTGATATTTTATTATAAACCATTAAAATTTATTTAATATATATCACAAAGACATTTGTGTCTTTTTATAGCTCATTACGGGTGCATCGACGCGCGTTAACACATATCCCGGAAATTTCGCCTTTTGGGGTCAAAATTAATCGAATTAAGCAATCGTGTCGTCATTATACGTTGACTTAAACGAACGAAAAAAGAAAAAAAAAACCGCATTCAGTATTTCGATCAGGAGCTGTTTTTTTTTCACTCGAGATCAGACACGAATTCGATGGGTTAATTAACTTTCCGATGAACTTTGGGAATCGAAACGAGTCGATAAACCCGCATTTGCACACACACACACACACACACACACACACACACACACACATTACGTGCTGCGTATAATGTGCTTACTGCGTATACATGATTTTAGCTGACATGAGCTGAATCGCTGAATGAGAGTTTGATTATATTTCGTATCGATTGTATACTAACGCAGAGAATGGGGATATAAATATTTCATTGTCGCGTCGTTGAATCATACATACAGTGAATGCGATAATTAATCATCTTCTTTGGAAACGTACGCAGTCTAAAATTGTTCGAAGAAAGGGGGCCGTCAGAATATCAATAAACTTTCTTTATCACATAGTGCTACGTCTCGCGAACAAGACCTGCTGGACTGTCATAACTATATGTACATATTCTTATCTTAATTTCTCTCGGCAATGTTACATAGATAAATACACGTGCACGTGTCTACGATACGCGTGTATAAATATTCCATAGGCCACGACGCGTAACATGTTTATTATATGTGCAAGATAGAGGGAGAAAGAGAGAGAGAGAGAGAGAGAGAGAGTGGGAGAGAGAAGTCACGTATCGCGCGCATACATAATACAGTTACGAGCACGTTGCACGTTAAGTCGCCTCGCTACCTGTATAACCGACTATACATTACCATATATATTGATCCAACCTAGAAAACGCGCCCGTAGAATCACCCTCCGCCAGACGTTCTCGGCGCTTTTTGACAATGTCGTCCCCAGTTACGCTCCTCGGCTTTTTTTTCACGGTCTGCGAATCGCCTCTTTCCTGTGTCGCGTTTTTTTTTCACCCGACATTGAATAATACGCACCCGCTTCACGTCAGTCCTATTTGTCACATATAGTTTCTATAAATAGAAATGCCATACGCATCTCTCTATATAATGCCATAACTCTATATATTATTTCGTCTCTACGTGTCATATGTAATAATAAGATTGACGGGACGTGTCGGAAAAATTCAAAGTCGTGAAAATCTATTGTTTTTTTATACTTGCAAAAATATTTCTCTCCATATGCTGCAACGAAAGGAAAAAAATTCTATTCATTTATTCATTGAATTTGTTACACCGTAAACTTTTGTCGCATAATTCGTGATTTATATTTCAACGAATTAGTCCTGTTATCACATATTAATTGCATTCTATTGCGATCTCTCGCGCGTGTGATTTCTCGACTAATCGACAGACGTGTGTTATATTACGGCCGAGTGGTAAAAACGGCACGTCGGTGTCAAGTGTTAAAAATGAAATGTTAAAATTATCATACACGAACGCACACGAATCCTCCTCTCGCGGATGCACACTCGCGCATTCGGTCGAAAGAATTTCGCTGATTACACATTCGCGTTTCGCAGGTGCAACGCAAATTCCTGCCGCCGCAGATAGTTGCGTAATTCGCGATCCGCGTCCGGTTCTGAACCGGAGAGCCTTACGTCGCGTTAGAAAAAAAAAATGTATCGTTTGTTAATTTTTTTTTCTTCATAAAGACTTGCATATATAAAGAAGACGGACGCGAGGATGAAAAAATGCGGTAGTCATTAAAATCATTGCATTATTTATCGTGCAAGACGGAGTACGTTGCGAGAATCTGTTATATTTTTGCACGCAAATATGATTGACATACGAGGAAATTCAATTAAGTATTCTCGCGAACCGGGAATGATTTCCGATGCAATTTGTAATCGTAATAAAAGCTCTGTTACAAGCTCTACGAGATACGGAAACTTTCAATCTACAGATACGCATAGAGACGTCGTGATTATTCGTTTATGTTAATCGTCCTTTATGCTCGCTGTGAGACATGAATTTTAGTCCAAGCGGAGATCTGAATATTAATACACCATAAATATACATTATGCGTTATTTCAAAATGTCGCGTATATAATATATTCGTAAAAATTCACGTAATCGAAATTTGACATTCTCAAATCGCCTTTCGAAGATCACATTTGGATTTTTTTTTTTTCCACAAAATTTATGACTGCAGCATAACTTTATAATTGCGGAATAATACAATTAATAATTCTTTAAATATTTTTGACATCATTTTTATTTAGGGAGACTTTTATTATGCACAATTTTTCTTAATTTTTAAATTAAGGTGGAATTATATATCGAATTGAAAAATTCAAGTCATCCCGCGAATCTATAACGTCGTAACGTTCTTCTCTCTCGTTCTACCTCAAAGATACGAGCGTTCCTCGGAGAGCACACGTCGAGAATTTTCTATCGGCGTTTCCCGGCGGTGCTATACTTCTTGCCGGGGAACGAACGTGGCCTGAAATTACGCGAGCATGCACGAGGAACCGCATGCGTGACAGACATGCCCGAGGTCCTCCGGTGATGGGACGACGATTGTGTACACACGGGGCTCTTACAGCGTGAAAGACGCAACCGTGTAGGAGGAAGAAGAGAGAGAGGCGATACATTTCGTAATTAATATACCGTTTTCGATCGGTCTCTCTTCTTCTTCATTTTCTATGTCGGAACGCGACAATTATGTGTGCGAATCGTCTTGAATTTTCACGTCATTTTTATATTCGTAGGTTGACTCGAATTACTTGATTAAATAATTCGCACAAGATTAACTTCTCTTTTCTTATTAATTATCAACAATTACACGTTGCGCTCTTCTCTCGTGTCTAACTTTCTTCTACCTCACGTGCTCAGTTTCGCGCCTATGTGCGTTTCGAAGAATCGACGCGGGTTTCAAAAGAATGGTCATTAGACTCTCGACAATAGCAACCGCGGGTAATTAACTTCCTGGCCGGATCCAGTGTTGTTGCCTCGACTGAACGTATATAGCGCGGAGATGTAATATTGTGCAAGAATGTGTGCTTTTGCGTCTTGAATTGAACACACGAGCGGAACTTCTTTTTTGTTAAAATCCTTCCGCAAAATCTTGAAATTATAATTTTATCATAAATTATTTCGGAGCATACGAATCTTATAAAAATAAAATAATTATAGGTAGCACTATTTTCATATATTTTGCGAGAATTGACACATACAAAGAGATTCATTACAATATATCTATTAAAGCTTATATTTTGCAACCACGAATTATCTTTATCGTTATCATACATTTTTATTATACGTGAATCGTGGATTTTCTTATAGCAGATTTTCGCGATTATATTCCAACGCAGACTTCAATTAAAGTTTACAAATTGACATAAAAATCGCGTTCGGTGAAACGACTTCTCGGAAGAAACTTCGTATTTATTCTTGTAAGACACGTCAGTGTTTTATTATAGACTTACAAATTTTTCGTAAAAATTATAGTCATTGAAGAATCGTGTCTCTTCTCGGAGGAAACTTTTACGATCCGCAGAGTGGTTCTTCAGAGAGCTCGAGATCCTAACAGCGAGTTGTTTTCGCAACGACTGCATAACTACCGGTGGAATGTTAACGCGTCCGTCCAATCGCCGTTCAGATAATCGGTGCGAACGAGGTAGCGCATGCTCGCTAACAATTCAAGCCTTTGACCTTTAACACAAGGCGTAAACTCGTAAATCACGTTATGCGACCGTGCAAAATCACGTCTACACGAAGTTGTCAAAAGACCGAGAGAAGGATGGTGCGCGTCGTTTCCATCGCTTCAGCATCCTTCGAGAATGATGTTCTCGGCGGTGAAAACATTTTTTATCATCCATTATGACACACAGAATTCTTTTTATTATCTCACGCACATATCGCAGAGCCGAGAGGCCACAAAGTTATTATCTCAGCTCGCTTGTTGTAAATCAATTTTTTTTTACGTCAACTTTATCTCTTGTAATTTTTTTTTCGCATACAGTTCTTGAAAATATTTCCATGGAAAATATTCCATTCAAATTATATGTAAATATAATGCGTAGTAATATCACACACGGTGAATTTCCGCGAAGTAGAAAACGTTTCGGGTCACCGTTTCCGAGCCGAAAATCGAGGGGATGCCGCCGTAATCGCCTATTGCCCCTCTTATCTCGCATCCGGTTGGGCCGCGGCCTTTTTGTGTCGCGAGGGAAAGTCGATAGATATGCATAGAGCCACACGAACGCGGGTTAGCTTAGCGAGGTCCTGGGTCTCGTGGACATTGCATATTCAGCGGATGCAGATTCCGGCGCGCGGACCGCAGCCGGTGAAACAATACATTAATTAGCCGGTCTTTCGCAGAGCGAAGGGCCCTCCGAGAGAGAGAGAGAGAGACCCTCTGGGAGTACCTAGCTACTACTACGGTTTTAGGCGGACACCCCGTATAACTTCCTCCTTCGTGTAGCCGGGGCGTTCTCCGGTGCGAGACCATAAATCCGGGCGACGTTCAATATTTATGGGTGCTGCGGTGGTGGCTCCGGTGCGCTTACTTTAATCTCTACTAGCCAGGCGAAATGCCCAACCCCGCAACGACAGATGACTGCATCTGGATACCCGGGATAGATATATGTAGGTCTCGCGATACGAACCCACGTGGCAGCTAACTTTAAAGTTTCTCCGTTTTTACATCGCCTATATACGAGCGCTATAAAGCCTCGGAAATGAAAAATGCTCCGATATGCATCGATCTAAATAATTCCGGACAGGCATCTGTCACAGCGCGCGCTTTACGAAATATTTTTAAATATTAATGGAACGCTATAACTTTTTACTTCTGTCGTATTTCAATTTTTTATTGTGCCAGAGGAGTAGAAATATAATAATCGAAAATATTTTAAGAATTATAAAATGACTTTGAATAAATTATCAAAGAATCGTCATATTATCTGATTTTTTTTTTGTTTATTTTGTTTGATTATGGTTCTTGTCAGTTTGATATAAAGTAGCAGCATCACATTTTTTTTTCTAAATAGTAGAATATACAAAATTATCTTTAGAAATTAATAAATATTCCGCAATGAGTCTTGGTCCTGCTGGCTTCTCAAGAAGATAACGTGACGCAACAATCCCGCAATTCGACCTCGTCATTTCGAAAAGATCATGTTGTTTGTTATGTTCGTATCGCATCGCAACGAGTTTATTGCAACAGTGCGCGTGGAAAGATACCGTATTGCCGCGGTTTGAGAGTTGAGATTTGAGAAGCAACCGCCAGTGTTTTGCGCTCGTTCCAGTTTACTTGCTGGAAAATCTCGCGTAAATCGAGAGGATACCTTAATATCGGCCTTCGTGCGCGCGCGTGCGGTGCTAAATGTCACGGCATTTCTAATCGCGTCCGCGATGTTCGATGTCATGATACAAAACCGCGAACATATATGCGCATATCATATCGCGCGCTCGATTTCTACTCTCCATAAATATAAGCTACGCCGTTCTAATATAGGAGATCGGCCAGCTATTACAAGTAACACTTCATTATTCTGAGTGGAGTGTAATGAGAAGTTCCTAGCCGCGATGGTAAATTGCAGTGCAGTTCATCGGCTTGATTAGACTCCGAAGTAAGAAAATGTGAGACTTCGTTACTTGGCGTAACAGCTAGGCTCAGATATGCTTTCAGTCAGGTGGTGATTAATATGGCGGATATTTAATTAAATCGTCAGTTTTATCTTGCTTGGCGTCCATCGTCGCGTCACAGATATCATTTATTACGTATTTAGTCTATAATTAGCGCTCTTGATTATTTTACACTTATTACAATCTAGACATTAGCACATCTATATTATCTTAAGCTTGTGAGTTAAAGATTCCAACTTGGCCAGTTAATACGTTTTTACGACGGTCCCATAAAGCGATGAAATAAGTTTTCATAAGTCACAGATCCCTGACGCCATATAAACGCGAAATGGACAGGAAGGCGAATTGACTTCCAAGCGAATTTCACGCTTATTAGTGTCACCAGATCGATTGGAGGATTTTACGACTTTCGATTAAATCGATAGGCGTCATTGTGTCAAACCCGGCTTAAGTCAAGGTACGAAGTTTCCCTTGTCCCACATTCTCCGCATCCTTGACGAAGTTTCTCGTGATCGGTGTCACTTCCTTGCACAATACATATTTATCTATTTATTAGTTTAATTCAGCGGTGAACATTAAGCTATAAAGGTGTGTTGTCGCCACAAATAATTTAGCCTCGCGCCTTTTCATCAGTACAGAGTTTATTTACTCTAATGACCTGAATTTTTTATTAATTACATTTTTTTTCTGCGTGCGATTAGTTTAATAAAGGAGATTGAAATTGCTTAAATTCGTACACGAGTGATTTTACACGTCACAGTCTACATTAACTATTTTATATATCATTATTTGTAAATTGCGCGTTTAATAAGTATTTGTTTAAATATTTTTATTTTTCCTTGTGATGCTTAATACTTGACTGCGTTAAAGTATATATTCGACGAAATTTGCCGCGTTCTCGGAGAATCAATCGAGGTGCGAAATGCATCGGCGTTACTTGACGTTAAATTGCAATTACGTATCGAGACGGAACTCGGACCCCGATGCTATTATTGGCAGTCTTAGAAATCGAATTCCGAAAATGTCAACGTTGCAGTGCATCGCGTGAATAACACGGCGTCTCGCGTGCCACGATTGTTATAGTCGAGTAGCAGGGGAATGTAATGGATCTTTCGTATGGCATCTAAAAGATCAACCGTGTTTCGTGAATTTAACTTTGATAGACGAAACACGAATGCCGTACGTCACGTGCGTGCCTGACTCGAAGGGATCTCGATTTTATCAGAACGTGAAAATGACTAACGTGCCATATTATGACGTGAGCTAATTAATCTCGGGATTGCTAACGATATTTTCGTGCAAAACATGCAATTGCATTAAAGAAATTGCACAGGAAACGTTTTTAGATGAATTTTTCGCGTAAATTGCAAATTTATTTTTTATCCAATTTTATTTTAATTACGAAGACGTATAATTAGGAAAATATATACTGGGATCATCAATTTATAGATATATTTATAAGTGGTAGATTGACAAAGGAGAGTCATCGATCACGAATGAAAAACTCGAGTGTCATGAATTAAATAGCTTCCATTTAAATCTCACGCGTCTCATTAATAAACAGTCATCTATCATATACCTATACAATATATAATAATTATATATATTATCAGGAAGCGATTCAGGGAGCATATTAAAGTAAGATTTTTCTGATATCATCGAGAAAGCTAATTTTAAAAAACAATTAAATTAATTACTACTATGCACCAACCTCTTTCTCCTTGTGCATCTCTTTCGTTTTCTTTCTTTTTCTCTTTAGGACGCGATTAACTCGCTTCTCGAAGGACGGTAAAACGGACCTTTGGCCAATTAAAATCGACGATTATAGCGGATTTTATCATAGCCGCGACTCAATTAAAGTCAATTACCGCGCGGTCCTATTCGTGTCGCCGATCACGTGACACAATTTGCATCGTGAACTACTTTTACCGTACGAGAGAATAGGCATCTTAGATGACGCGTATATATATGTATGTATATACGTATATATATATATATGCCGTAATACGCCTCGGGCATACGTGTGTCCGTGGGGAACAAGTGCATAGGCTCTGCTCCTGAATTGTCTCCGTTTCTCTTGTATGCGCGCCGAAGAATGGTTTCTCTCGATACCATACCATCGACCTTGATAACACTTGTGAAACGCGACACGTGTCACGATGTCAAGACAAGTCTCTACGAACGCGACGGATTCTATTCATCGACGACAAAAACGGCGTTAAAAAGAAATCCCTACAAGGTTGTCAGTCACAATCGAGAAAGCGTTATAATTTCATTCAATTCAAATGATGCCGTAGAAATTAAAGAAGAGTTTCGATTTTTATGTTTATTTTGAACGAAAATGTCTAAAGCATTAAAAATTTATGCTATACTTGTCAAAATTCTATCAGTTTTAATTTCTGAATTAATATTTGTATTTTAAAATATTATATTATATATACATTTATATATCTTACGTAATGATATCACATAGTAAAGATAAATATTCTCAGATGCGATGAATATTAATATTTAACGTAACATGATTTATTATTTATATAAACTGTACGTGTGCATATTCTTAAACAATTGTAAATATCGCAGGCACAGATACATAAGATATTAGATGTCGTTGGATTAGGGTCAATTTTCGGGTTCATTTTTTGCATATGTAGAGTACAGCGGAAACCAACGTAACTTCTTGCCTAAGACTTTCTTTCCGTTTAACTGGCTTATGAACGGACAAATAAATCAGGCGTGTGAGTTATCGCGCGCTTTTTCTCTATTCTCCGTCTCCTTTTACTTTGCTCAGCTATTATTTATCATTTGATCTTATATGTCGAAAGATAGAGAGCGAGAAGCGAACTTGGCAGATCCTTCGATCGATTCGGATGAAATATGCGGTAAGGATACGTTGCTAGAATCGTTCGTAGAGTAAAACGTACTTGCGATATTTACAATTGTAAGGATATAATGGAGCTCTTACGGCATAGTCGCTTGATAGACAAATAACACATTTGTACAAGTATTTCATGTCTAACGTTTGCATCCAAGAAAGCACACATTTTTTAAAGCCGCGAATGAAAGGAACTTAAGCCGCATAAAATTTATTTGATAAAAGAAAGAAATTTTTAAAATATATAAAATTTTATAATATAATAAAAAAAGAACAAGCTAATGTACTGGTTCTCTGTTTCACAAGAGGTGCTGTTTAAAACAGAAATTTTAATCCATCCTGATTATGATTGTTTAATTCTAGTGCGTATAGTCGTATTTTTTTAATCGTTCTTTCATTATTTTCCGCTTTGAAAATTGTATAAAGTAAAATTAAAGCAGATAATTGGAACGCTATTGTTTCACGCGATCTCTATACTTGGTTCGGTGCGCGCGATAACAAGAAACACGTTCCATCGATACGAAAGCAACGGTTAATCATTCCGTCTTGATTTGGTAACTTTCTCGGTTAGTGGGGAATTAAAGGAGAGAAAAAAGAAAGAGAGAGAGATAAAGCTACGCAATAATGGGAACTGCCTTTTCAAGATCTGCGTAAATGAGTAACGAGATTCGTTCGGTATTAAGAGCAGCAGCGATCATTTTTGCCTTTGAAAAGATGCTTTTCAAATTGCTTAAAAGAAAGCTCTATAACCTAACCGTGTTCCTCGCTCGTGATATGTATGATTTGACGAAATTAGAGAAAGTCGCGCACGTGCGAAGTAAATTTCACGTATCTTAACCAAGGTACTTTCCGTATAGTGATCATATCTCGAGTCGTGCCTTGCATCGTGCCTTGAATCATTCGAACTGAAATGTTAATTACAATAATATTATTAATATATCTTCGATAAATCATCGCGATTTTGCGATCATAATTGAGAAAGTCTATATACTGATAATTAATTATTTAATTTCCTGTTTAGAGCAACGATTTCATTTTTTACAATTATTATTTATTCGAATTTCGAGGAATTCTTTCGTTAGAACGCGATGATGTAGAAATTTATAGAAAATATATTCTTTTACTTTCGGACTGATCTTCGTCATGATTATGCAGTGGCGAGGAAATTTGTTCGCGGTCTCGAACTCGCGAGGGTGAACGAATGTATTCGTGGTAACCTCGGAATATCGCTGAAATGTCGCATCCCGCCCTTCTTCCTTTCCTCGCGATGCAAGATCGAGGCAGTTTCGGTTGCACAAGACTTTCGAAAGGTCAAGAGTGCAACGCGCGCGCCGAGGATTCCCCTTTCTTTAGGTGTGGGCGCCCACTTGCGCTATTTGAACTAGAAACTAATGCGCGGAACATATAATACAGATTTAAAAGATTGAATACTTTCTTTGTACAAAACTTACATTTTTTTACAATTTTTCTTGATACTTCTATCTTTCTTAATTCTAGCTCCTTCTTACCGGGGAAGTTAATAAGATTGTTTCAATTATCTTTCATTTCTGCATCTTAATTAAAACGCGGTGGAAAAATTGTCTGAAGTAACCTTATTACTCTTATTACTCTTTAATGTACTTTTAATTTTGAAATTTAAATAATTTTTTTTTATTCATTTGCGTGTGTACCTAGATTTAAATCAATACACATCATTAACGATAATTAAAATTGTTATACAATAGATTTAAAATTAGAGTAATAAGATCACTCCAAAGCAAAACTTCTTTTCCGTCATACCTTAATTTCCGATTGAGCAGTTCTCGTTGTCGTAGTGACGTGTAGTGTACATACATATCCGTGAAAGTAAAACCCGGGATGAAAATGATTTACCGGTGATTAGAACGCGGTAGGAAAGCTGTCTTCGGATATAATCTCATTACAAGGTAGTAGAAGAGTTAGGGGTATTTTTCGTTAGCTTTGGCTAAAGTGTTGCGAACGCGCGGGTCATCCAAGAGAGTCCTCCTTCAGGCGGATATTATCCTCGATAGCGCAGGCCTGTCTTGTCGGCCGTCCGTCAAGCGGTTCGTGTTTACTGCTGTTTGTAAATCACACGGCGGACAGGCAATTAGCGGGCCTCGCGAAAAATCGAGCCCCATCGTGGGAACGCTTTATTAATCGCGACACCGAGTCGCGATAAACACCGCGACTATGTTTGGTAGAACGCGACGCGCTAAATCGCGCTATCATCGTTCAGACGATTCCGGGAAAGTCGTTTGTCGTTCTTCGATCGTGACGCATAATCACGCTCATTATCATTGAAATAAAAATAGCGAATTAGATTTTTTTCAGGAAGTTATTGCGCGTGCAATGCTTGATAAGAAGTCTCGGTACAAGTATAGACATTGAAAAAAGTTTTGGAATTATTTTATACAATTTCAATTAGCGTGATAAATTGTAAGTTTGATTTTATTTCTGTGGATAGAATTTCGGAATTACGATAAATATTGTAAGAAAAATTTAAGTAATCTATACGCTATCTTAAAAAAAAAAAAAAAAATATCTAAACAAAACGATATCTTTGATCGTACGAATTGACATCGTTCATTTTATGTCTTCACGAAGAAAGGATTTTGATAGAAACAACAGATTGAAAGGAGGAATGCTAGCAGTAAAAGCGGGAAGGTTTGTAGATCAGTAAGTGAAATTGGATGGAAGAGAAAAAGGTTCTGCTCTTCGTCGATTTAGGATTGTCCGAGAATGCAAATTTCTATCGATTACAACATTGCAAGATATATCTTATTGTAGAGTAATGTTATTCAATTATATCTTTTTTCTTCTTAGCTTCTTAAAATTTTAGATCGTGTAGCTGTGTAGCTCGTTATAAATTTCGCTTTTCCTGATGAAAAATAAAGAGAAGAAAGTATACGTTGCTGTAGTAACGACGGAACGGAAATGCAAAACCGGGTTTTAAATTAAAGACTCGCTCACTAATTTACCACCACTCGTTTCAATTTATTCCGCCGACTACCTCGTCTTTAACGAGCAATACTTTTATTCAGACTTATTATGCCTTTCTCGTAGCAAGATTTTAACTTGAAATCGCCGTGCTCTTATATTTATTCGTTATTAATGTACGTCCAATTTACTTGAGCTTCCAGAGAATAAGGCTTTCTTATATCTTGACAAATGGAATTGTCTTTTGTACCTATTAAGAAATATCTATATTTATTATACTTATTGGATGAGAGAGATAGAGCAGTTTTCAATTTCTTTCTTTTTGTTTTTTGTTTTTTTTTTTTTTTTTATTTCACCGATTCGCTATTATTTTAAACTGACTCGACCCTAATCTGATACCCTCTGTCGTTAGAACAATTACGTTTAATTATCTCATAAATAATAATTCCCGGAGTATCAGTTTTTGATGTTAATTCCATTCAGTCTTCTCGAGATCTCTCAACTTATCCGCATAAAATATTTCTAATTCCCTCGAGCGAACGCGTTAACGACGTCGTAGACGAATCGCACATCTGACGCAGTCTTGTTGCGACATGACGGAAGAGGGGTGGCCGCGAAATCGAGGTTGGGGGAAGTACTTCATCTAGGCCGAGTAAAACGAGAAGGGTGGAAAGGAGTCGAAACGTATAGTCGAGAGAGACAGAGAGAAACGGCGAGATGCAAGCACGCTCTTGAGACGCGTACTCGTTAATTCGCAGAATTTTCTCAAGTTGCAGATAAGACCGTAATTATAAATTCCTCATAATTCGTGCGGTTGCCGCGCGACGAAATTACTGCGAAATTTTGCGAGAAAGAAGGACGTTGGAAGTGGTTCGTATCGACGGAAAAAGTGACCGATGTCGCGTCGCTGGTAACATTTTTAATTGCCGTTTCGCCTCTTCTCTCTTTCCCTGAGCCATTAACGCTAGGGGTTGAGCGAAAATCCTGAAACGACCGACCTAACGTTATTACTTCCTTAACCATGTCGTTAAAAAAGCTTCAACCGCACCGGGCGGGATTAATTAATTGTATGTCGCACTTTAATCAAGACCTAACCCGACCGACCTCGACCTCGGCCTAAAGAGTCTTTTTCAGCGTAATATTGCGTACCATATAATTTTAACTGAAATTTTAGGCGCGTCAGATGTCCCGCGGTGACTAAATGTCGACCGCAGTCGCGACGAACACGTATATTAGTATCGTGGCAACCGCGAATATGGCTTTAGGAAGGTAGCTCCCTCGGGGAAAGTATATAGTGATCGGAAAGTAAGTTGAGGTGAATGGAAAGAACAGAGAGTTGATGTGTGTCCGAACGACTTTTCAATCTATTTTCAATTTACCCTTCAATCACATTCACTCGCTATTGCTATATATATATATATATATATATATATATATATATATATATATATATAAAATATATTCGTTTCGCGTTAAATAAATTTGCTTCGCTATCTGTCAAAAAATATTGACGATACGTCATAGATGTAGCGTGTGACAATTAATATACAATAAAATATTCGTAATATATTACATTTGATCATAATTTACAACGAATCGATTTGCACGCGCACAATTTTGCGTTTGCAAAATTTTATCTAGTTCAATCAATTAATTGCGGATCACGCTTATAAGCGTGAGTCGTTTGTCGCATCGATCGATACGTAGCCATTGTCACGTTCTCGTTGTTTCCACGCGCGTTGTTTCCACCGTTACATCCGGTGCTCTTCTTCGTGGGAACACCGATTCGCATAGTAGCCGCTCTTTCAAGCGATTCTTATTCTCAAAGACGACGGTGACGTCCGTCGTTTCGTTTTTGAAGGAAACATTTTCCGCCTCGACTGGCTGCGCGCGAATGTATAAAATGTAACGCAGAAGGGAGCTCGAACTATCCCGCGTTTCCGGTTCACGGTATTTGAGTTGTCGGGTTCATTTGCGACGTCATGGAGACCCTCTCGTAGAATGACGCGTCGCACGGTTGCGAAAGAGATCTCGAATAACCCTAAGGCGCCATTCGCCGCGCGTTTTTTTTTCCCTTGACAACGACGACGACGACCTCGATATGCCGGCTAATTAATCGACCGGGAGATATCGATCCGGTTAACATCTAGCACGGAGCGAATCGATGTTCGCGCTTGACTTCGGCGTTAGAGATGAGCGATGATGCCTGTAGTTTGGCGCTATTATCGAAATGTAAAAAGTCCCACTAAATTTTAGTATGCAAATTATTGGCGGTACATTTTACGTGACTTTAGATTGTACATTTTTACGCAAGATTTTTAATACACCGAAATCGTCCTTTCAATTTATTATCATACTTAATAATATTATGTGACTTGTATAACTTTTAAAAAATTGTAGTATTATATTTTTATTAAGTTAAATTTTATATCATAAAATTTTATTAAATTTCGCTGAAATTATATAAAATTTAGTATAGATTTAAAATATATTAATACTTACTAGTAGATTATAAATTTACTATATATTTGTTTCCGTAATAATAATATAAATACAAGTTTTCAACTTGTGTGTCAATATCTCAAGAGTAAAATCTACTTCAATTTTTTTTAATGTGTAATGCTAATATTTACCTTTTTTCCTTTGTCGTTTTTTTTTAATTTGGTCTTTGCCCCGGTGTTATCTTTTCAACGCAATGCTTATCCCGCCCTTCACGCGTCACAAAACTTGATTCGCAGTCGAGGGACTTGCGAGGGCCGTTTCGACGCTCATCGTTCTACCGAGTGTTTTTCGCTCTTTCCGCCGCGCCGGGATTCATTGCGATGGTCGCTGTAAACCGAAAACGACTGTTCACACGAACGTCGTCAAATACTAACAAACATCGTCTAGCCGTTGCGCGATTTCATCCTCTGCGTCCCTCTATAACTTTTTATCCTCGCGCTGATGAATAGAAGCGATTTGCTACAAATCGGAGTAGAATGAGACGATTTAAATTGTTTTTTTATTTATTTTTTTTTTTCAAATTGCTTCGAGCAATAATTAAGACTGACCAGGAATACCGGAGATGTGGATCGTGAATCAGTGAGATAAAATCAACAGGTTGTTCTATTTAATGTACCACGAATATAAATAAATGTTCCATTGAGATATTTATATTCGAGGTAAAATAATACGTGAAATTTCCGCAGGTGAAGTCATTTTAATGAATGAACAGTTTGGAGCAAAATTGCATAAAGTTTATTATTCATGTTTATTTTTAGTAAGAATTTGTATATAAAGCTTTTTTGGAACACCTTCGTGGATATTTAATTTTTTGAGTAAAACAATTATACCAAATATTTGTGAATAATACATAGTTTTGTAGATATATATATATAAATACGAGCTTATTTGAAATAACGAGTTTCTTGACAAAGCGAAATTTAATTTAACGAAACGAAACGCATTAGAGAGAAAGAGAGCAATTCGCGAAAAAAACACGGACAAAATAAATGCGTATTTATGCGCTCACGGACAAATTCACGATAAGATCGATTACGCTACAATTTATTTTATAGCCGTATAGACATTCTGCCGTCTGCGATAAGCCGTTTCCGTAAATCGTCGCGCCGTCTGGTAAATTGAATTTCTGATGTCACGGGACACGAGAGACGAGCGCCCATTTGACGACCGGCTGCCTCCGGCTAACAGACAGTCCTTGAGAAGTCAATCCCTTAAAGCTTATCTAAAATTAAATCGGTAGCCGAAAGAATAGATATATATATATATATATATATATATATATATATATATATGACAGAGAGAGAGAGAGAGAGAAGGTGAGAAAGAGGGGAGAAACTGGGGAAACGAGAGCCGACAAGTGGAATTCCGGGGTGCTATGTGTCTGTCGTGAGGGCAGAAAGGACACAATGAAAGAAGGACGCCAGAGGCGTCGCCTCTCTCCATGAGAGACAACATTCATTATATTCCCTCAACAATGGACGATTATTACGATAAACCGGATTCCTCCTCTACCACTTGCTCCTCGTCTCAAATTGGATTAGCCGCATCGGAGCCCTGATCCTTGCATGTCCTCCGCGATTTCACCCTATACGGCTTTTCTGATGGGAACGAGGAAATTTTTAGCGCGCCTTTATGGAGATAAACAACCGGGCCGGTACTTTCGACTTCGCGGAACGTAAATCGCGTTATATGGGGATTCTTTTACGGTCAAAAAGGTCTACTATATCATATGGTCAATTTTAGTCTTCAGACGGTTAATTTATTTTGTCGATCCGAGAAGAAAAGCGACGCGATACCGCCCGGGTATCGAAATCGGTGAACTTGATAGAGTAGGAGCGTTGATCTCTTTTTCATCCTCAAATCGAATTTTTCAGTATAAAACGCGCATGAAAATATTAAAAAAAAAATTTTTAGAGATAAAAGTGATCAAAAAGGGAAAACAATTTTTTTCTCGAAAAGTGCAATAACGAGAAAACGTTTTTTCTATACGTGACAATTTTATGCCGGCGAAATATACACAGCGATTGATCGATCGAACTCGGTGTTGATGAAACAGCGTCGACGAAAATAGCATTGACGAAGCATCATCGGTGAAATTTTTGTCAGCAATTTCGGGGGCGATTCCTCTAGCGAGGGAGAGGAGGGTGATACACAAATAGCCGTATCCGTTGAATCAAACGTCACAGCGAAGTGCGACTGGTGCAATTTGTCGCGCGTCAGCCGATATAACGAGCCAAGTCATTCCGTCGCCACGCCGCGCCGTCGCGCGAATAACCGCGAGATCGTAATTGTTTTTCAAGCCGATCGACCGCGCTCGGTGGTTTATGACGCCGGTATCAAGATGGGAATTTGCGGCGTCTGCGGACGGGGTGAGGTCGGAAGGGGTGGACGGGGTGAGTTTATCACTAGATGTGGCACACGCATTTGCATGCGGCTCGTAAAACAGAGTGTTTAGCGGTCAAGGAAAAACCGGGCATTGTCAGGGAATTTTAGAAATCTGGAGTTGTCAGGGAAAAGTCAGGAAATTTTCTGTGTTGTTGAGCACAGTTGTTAAAAATCGATTCATCTACAGCGTGTTCGTTAATTTATATTTTCATCGTTGTATTATTTTATTTCAATGTGTTTGACACATTGAGACAAAACTAAAAAAATTGGTGTAATATAAATAAAAAAGGTGATCATTTAAATAGTTTATAGTGGCATGTTTGTTTCGATTATCGTACATGCAGATTACATAATTAATTAAAATTTTTTGTTGTTTTAACTTCCGAACCTTTTCATTGTTGACAAAAATATCTCAAGGATTTTACGATTTAACATGTATATAATTGATTTATCATATAGATATTTGCAAATTATAAATTTGGAAAAAATAAAAAAATAATACTAAAAAGTGTGGGAAAAAATGAATTTCTGGTCTTGGAAAATTTGAAAAAGTCGGGGAATTTTTTTCATTGAGTCTGCTGGACACCCTGAAGGGGTGAACAGAGAGGGCGAGGAAGGAGAAAGACGGGGTGAGTTTATCACGTAGATGTGGCATACGCATTTGCATGCGGCTCGTAAAACAGAGTGTTTAGCGGTCAAGGAAAAACCGGGCATTGTCAGGGAATTTTAGAAATCTGGAATTGTCAGGGAAAAGTCAGGAAATTTTCTGTGTTGTTGAGCACAGTTGTTAAAAATCGATTCATCTACAGCGTGTTCGTTAATTTATATTTTCATCGTCGTATTATTTTATTTCAATGTGTTTGACACATTGAGACAAAACTAAAAAAATTGGTGTAATATAAATAAAAAAGGTGATTATTTAAATAGTTTATAGTGGCATGTTTGTTTCGATTATCGTACATGCAGATTATATAATTGATTAAAATTTTTTGTTGTTTTAACTTCCAAACCTTTTCATTGTTGACAAAAATATCTCGAGGATTTTACGATTTAACATGTAGATATTTGATTTATCATATAGATATTTGCAAATTATAAATTTGGAAAAAATAAAAAAATAATACTAAAAAGTGTGGGAAAAAATGAATTTCTGGTCTTGGAAAATTTGAAAAAGTCGGGGAATTTTTTTCATTGAGTCTGCTGGACACCCTGAAGGGGTGAACAGAGAGGGCGAGGAAGGGGAAAGACGGGGTGAGTTTATCACGTAGATGGGGCACGCGCATTTGCATGCGGCTCTCGTAAAAACTCGCGTGACCTGACCAGCTGCCTGTTCTCCTCCCTCGAAGAATCAGTCGCTTCGAGCCGTCTCCTTCGTCATCCGATCCAAATGACCGGGAGAGGGTTGCTCGCGCCACGAAAGTTTCTATTTTTACATTGACCCAGCCCCTGCTCTTTGAACCTCGATATAACGTTTGTAAAATCGCGTATCCTTAAAGTGAACTATAATTTCGTATATATATAGTCGCGACTAGTAATAACACCCTTGTTTGCAATCTGGGTAAATATATCTATTGGGATGAGATGTACATTTTTTACTCGCTTTAGAAGGGAAGAAATGTTATTTTTATCAAGCTTAAAATATCAAAGTAGAGAGATACGAAATATATAATAAAGTAAAGTAAGCTAAATTTATATTTCCGCTAAATCATTGAAAAATCTGATATTCTTCTATGATATTAAAACCCACCTCGGTATGCTTCTGTCCTTTTATAAAAGCATAAATTGTGGATAAAATCGTCCAAAGGACAATAACAACCGCTTTAAAATCAATCGGATTTTTCGAACTTTTTGGAGAATACGGTTAATTAGTCGTATACGTCAATTGGACATTCGACGTCAGTTTCGCGACGATGGTTCAATTACGCGCAAGCGTGTATTGGTGGCGGAAAATGCGATAATTCCGTCGCGGAAAAGGCGCACAACGAAATAACGTGCGGCCAGTCATTAATGAACTTACGAGCCCGACGAGTCTGCAAGGGGGAGATGGCAGAATGGGGACGAATATTGAGAGTGAAAGGGAGGAAGCTGTTACCGCTTTGTGTTCATTCCGATGCAGAGGGTGAAATGCGCCGGCCGTCAACAGAAGAACAATTCAGTCCTATTCTCTCTTCACCGTGGCTCTCTTGAAACGTATATTACGTCGAAATACTTTTCGTGCGATAGCTGGTCGCAGCAGGGACGCAGCTATCCTACAGCACGTATATAAAAAAAAAAAAAAAAGAAATGTAAGATATAAATTAAAATTCTGCGAACATAAAATTATTTTACATAAAGATAAGACGCATATCTATATTACTTTAAAAAGAATTTTTTTATTTTATAATTTAAGCTTGTCTAATAATTTATAGGTCTATAAAGTAAATATAAAATTTAATTTGTGTAAAGCCTATTTAACGTAAGGGTGTTCTATATTTGACGCTATAGTAACAAGTTTTAATTACGAATTCCAATTACGCTCACTGTGTCAGCGGCACTATAAAGTCTGTTACTTTCCTTCACTTAATTAAATAGGAATTAATGATTCATACCATTATTTACGATGTCATTAATAATTTTAGATGTCTCCGTTCGAGCATTTGAAGGGGTCGCGCAACTTTCCTGGGATAAAACGCAGGCCGCACTAATTATTCCTGCGTAATTACGGGCGTTACAAATTCATGGTTCATGGGCGCGTTTCACCCTTGCGACGATTTCGCGGAACACCCTTGGAGCTTACATGAAAACGCCAACCAACCCTCTATACATATATATATATATAGTATACATGAACAATATAAGTATATAAAATATATACGGAATATTTAAAGCGCTATCGGTACTTCTCATAGTACCTTCCCCTCGATTTGCAGTGGAATTATGCGCCCGCGATAGTAAAACTCGTCGGCGATATCTGGCCGAGATTTCGTCGAGAATTTACCAAACGCGATGCACGTGCCGCGTTTATCAGCTTCCGTGCAGTGCCCTCGCGATAGGTTAACGACGTCATACTGCATCGTGGCCCGTTGCACAGGCGTAATACAGTCGCGTGATGCACATCGTAACGGCCATGAGAAGAAAAAAGCAGGGAAATGAGAAAGGGACGAGAAAAGGGGAAAGGAAAAAATGCGTTCGGTTATATCCTAAGATCTTAATGTTCTAACAATCTACATCTCGCTGTAATAGTATATGCGCGCGAAGAATGAATTGCAGGAATGCAAAATTAATTGCTTGAATTTTATTAATCAATTTCGATTTTTTAAATTAATGTTTTGAATTTTTTTTCCAATTAAATTGTTTTCATTCATGAGAGAGATAAATAACTAACTTAAATGAAGAGGAAATAAGACTATGGGACGAGAAAAGGGGAAAGGAAAAAATGCGTTCGGTTATATCCTAAGATCTTAATGTTCTAACAATCTACATCTCGCTGTAATAGTATATGCGCGCGAAGAATGAATTGCAGGAATGCAAAATTAATTGCTTGAATTTTATTAATCAATTTCGATTTTTTAAATTAATGTTTTGAATTTTTTTTTCAATTAAATTGTTTTCATTCATGAGAGAGATAAATAACTAACTTAAATAAAAAGGAAATAAGACTATGATAAATTGCATTAAGATGAAGCAAGTTATATGAAGATGTTGACGGAGTTGGAGTTTATTAAAGAGAACCTACTTTGGATTTTTTGTATCGCATACCGTATACGTTCAATTACTTTCATTATTACATAATAAAATCCTTTTCGCAAAAATGGCCACTGCTGCGAGAAGGAAAATAAGTACATTATCCTTTCCCATAATTGTCTAATGTAGACTTTACGTGTCCGTCCATTTATATTTCCATTAGAAGCGGAGGAGCTCGCGTCGCATTTAAGTAGAGTAGACAGACAAAAGAGAGAGAGAGGAAGGAAGAGAGAAAAAAACAGGATCTAACCGTAACATAAAAAATTAGGTATGCACGTAAAAAGGGGGGACTCGCGCGCAGAAGAGAGCGTATATACGCGATGTCGGCAGGGGTGCCGAGACGCTAGGAAAACACGATGGGGTTAGCGCGAGGGGAATCACTCCCCGGAGGGAATGGATGCCTGGAAAAGGGCATTCACCTCGGTACGCGCACGCGTTTCCTCTTCCATTGCTTTATGTGCAGTAGCACGCACACAGACACGTGGCGCGCGCCGCGCTATTCCATTTCGACCATTATACATATTTCGGGTAGTGGTAGTGGTTGGTCAAATATTCACCTAGGGCATCTCCGGCGAGAGATGAGCGAGTCCCCGTTTTTCGTGCATACGCTTCAATATCCTCGGCTCTAGACCATCCCCTGCTTTCTTCGCGATGCTACGAATGGGCTCTTACGCATCCCTCCGACCTATCCTTCGAGGCTTTCCGTGGGTTTGTTTTGCTTGTGTATACACAAGGTCGACTGTATACGCGCGAGTCGCGATCGATTTGTCTTGTTTTAGAAGGGATTTATTCTTGAAAGAGAATTATAAGAATGATAACGAAGATAAATGTTGTTATCGTTCAGAGGAACAATAGAATTAATTAACATGAGAAAGAATTAATCAGGTTATTTCTCTTGGATTTATTCTTCTTGTGTTATCATGTAAACATATAAAATACCGTGCGCAATATAGGTATTGCTTCTATAAGAATGAGAAAGTCTTTCCAATAACGCTCTGAAAATTGATTCCATATTTTCCCTTCCTCTCACAAAGGAGTATCTCTTTTAGGCGTGCAAAATATCTCTATGGGGCCGTAAACCACTAACACACATTCGATGGTTTCCGCGATCTGCGAGATGAAGCGGGATGTGTGACGTACGCGAGTCACATAACGTTCTCGTTATAATGGAACACCACGTAGGAGCGATCCTTCATCTCCCCGGGTATCTACCTACTACGTTTTTCTCCCGTTTTCTCGGCGCAGCAGCGGAGCAGATAAGACGGAATTAAATGACGGCGCGCGCGTCTTCTCTCCTCGCGGCTGATATCCGCCCAGGATTCAGCCGGGTGAACCCTGGTGCGCTGCTCGTCGTCGCGCTAACGGGTGGCCGCGGAACGGCCGTTTATTTCAGCCGCGCACGAGCCGAGCTGAGATCCATTAATCCCGTTCTCGTGAATAATCGGTGACGTTGACGAGTGATTCAAGTTAGCGATTTCCCGCAGCGTCTGCCTCGGTCCAGGTCGTTAACGCGCTCGCGAGATCTCGCAAGCCGGTCATATAGGCGCGATAAATTCGATCTGCTTAACTTATCTCGATTTCTCGGAATATAAATCTTTTTTTTTTTTTTTTCCTTATATTATGTCTAGAGAATTGTAACATTTATTTTTTGTGCGTCTGCTCGTGATTAGTGATTCTATCTCGAGATATTTATTATAATGTAACGATTAATTAAAGTTATTAAAAAAGATTTCATAGCTCAATATATATATATGAGGTTTGCGTGCCATTATATGGCGCATAAATCACGCGTGCAAATTACGCGTTCGCGATAATATTGCTTCCGTTAAACCTCTAAGCCACGAAATTACATTACAATTTGACAATAATAATCGTTAATACTTCGCCGGTATATACAGCCGATGGCTGTAATTTCTCGGAGAGGTTCGATTATAGGTCTCCCGACCTATTTCCATATTTCAGACAGCGCGAAGCCCGGGTTTAAGGAAAATTGCCGGTTATTCGCGGAGAAGCGCGCGCGAAGAAAGTTTTCCGCGGAGAGAGAAGAGATGGTTTCTTCTCTTCGGGATACGATACTTTCTATACGCCGTATTTATTATTTTCGACGAAAATCCGGACGGCAATTTCGCAATACCGTTTCTGAGGTTTCTTATAATAACGTAATCGACACCGGCGTCGTTTAAGTGCGCGCGCTCCTCGTATCTCGCTCTGCGTTGCGGCCAGCGGAACACGTGCTCGTGACACATGTTTAGCAACCCTCCCTGTACACAGAGTGCATAACACTATCGCTCACGCTGGCGCGATATACGCCCACACGTATCAGGTCGGCCGGCCGTATCATCTACCTGCTCGGCTTTATCGGTGCATACCGTGTCAGAAAAGGTACACTTCCTGCCGCCTTCGGTTTCTGGGTTCGACGAACGATCACCGTAACTTGACGTTGTTATTGCTTAATCAAAAGCAGGGTGTCCAGCGATCAGGGAAATCTGGAAAACCGGGCATTGTCAAGGAGCTTTATCAATCTGGAATTGTCAGGGAAAAGCTAGGAAATTTTATTATTTATCTGGATATTTTCACATTGTTCTACATTTGTCTCAATAATACCATTTACAATTTTTTTTATTAAATAAATATAAACTTTTTCTTGACTGTCAGCACGCTAATTTTCTGTGTTGTTAAAAATTCAGCGTGTTTGTTAATTTATATTTTCATCGTCGTGTTATTTTATTTCAATGTGTTTAGTAGATAAAACTACAAAATTTGATATAATATAAATAAAAAAGGTTCTTTAAATAGTTTATAGTGACATATTTGTTTCGCTTCTCGTACATAATGCAGATTGTATTTGATTATAAAATATTTGTTTTAACTTCCGAATCTTTTCATTATTGACAAAAATATTTCAAGGATTTCATGATTTAACATTTAATTGATTTATCATGTAGATATATGCAAATTATATATTTGGAACAAATAATACTAAAAAGTCAGGGAAAAAATTAATTTCTGGTCTTGGAAAATCTGAAAAAATCAGGGAAATTTTTTCATCGAGTCTGCTGGACACCCTGAAAAGGCAGAGCGCTAATACCGACGATATATTTTTACTCATACGTTGAAATCAATTTAATTACGGCAAAGTTGACATTTAAATAATAAAAGGAAATTCAATCGAAGGACATTCCTTTGCGAAATTTATTTCATGCATTTCCAGTAGCGCGTCAGTTGCATAGGATATTTCAGTGGATGACGATTTGTTCTATCGATGTATTTAATGTTTCTTTCATGCGTTTGCGGCGGCTTGCCAAACGACGAGCGTTAAACTGCGTGCATCAGCGAGCGTTTTGTAATGCGTTTAACATGCATGTCTCGCCTGCTCAAGTTCACTCTCTCACGAATATTCGCAATCGCGTAGCATTGTAAATTTATCGCGTTTCGTAAAAAATTACAGACTATATATACCGGGTGCATGCATCAAACTGCAACACGGCGTCGTGCGTGATGTACCCAGATGCACGTGAACATGCAGCTAGAGCACACACACAAAACACACAGACACACACACACTTTACCTATAGCTACCCACGCGAAGCCGGGCATTATCGGGTGTTTGAGGGGGGTTGAGGAAGGGTGGAGAAGAGGGATACAGAGCACCGGGAAGTAGAGAGAGCTGCTACCTGTAATATTGATCCGAAGCCGAGCGTCCCTCCTTCGCTCGCTCTCTCTCTCTCTCTGCGTTAGAGGGATGTTCCATAACTGTCGTTGAGCGTTGAAACGAAAATATCGCCTCTTTCGTGCGTATCACTTCTACTTTCATAGACGGCGGCCTTTGGGGCCCTTTTTCCCTTTTTTTATTTCGGAGCGATGAGACGGAGCAAAGGGTGCCGATCAGGTCTTGTGAAGGGTACCGACTCGATAAAAAGGAAAGCTCGAAAACTTTTTGTCTCTTCACAGAAAAAACAGTATTCTTGAAAGAATGCAAATATGCTTTGATTCAAGTATATTTTATCCTTATAATAGCGCCAAGTATAAATAATTTTGGATAAAGGATAATTTATCCTTAAAACAAAGTACAAATATTCTTGATTGAAGCTGAATTTTATTTATAAATATTGCAAGGACAAGTGACAAGTGAGCATCAGATATAAGTGGTACTTTCAAATATATATAATAATTTTTAGTTCAAATGGGACTAAGTTTGTTTTTACCATATGCGATTTTTAAAACAAGAATATATCTTAAGGATAAAATATACTTTACACAAACTTATTTATTATTAAGGCAAATGAAAATTTGTGATTACAAAGAGCATTCTATGCTTAAATCAATCAAATAGCGTTCGAGAATAAAAATATACTTGAATCAAGGATTCCTTTTTTTCTGTGTTCTTTTACGTGGAATGCATATGGTCTTCGAGCTGATTTATCGTTATTTTCGCGATTAGCATGGACAAGAATAGGGTGCTTGTATTTTTTCTATAAATTTATTTTTTTTATATTATTAGGTAGGTACACTTGTGTCGTTTAGAAAAACATTGGAAAAGGAAAAATAAAATAGACTGTGGGGCAAGTTGGTACTTTGGAAAAAGAAGAGGAAAAGAAAAAAACAGATGCTAAATTACAAAAAAATGAATCAAAATTTTTGTACGAGTTCTTCAGATACTTTTATGTTATGATAAGGTTTAGAATTAAACGATAAAAAAACTTTGACTTTTATATCTCTCTTTTACTAAATTTACAGTCACATGATATTATGCAATTTATTAATATTCACTCGTGGATTCTTAAATACAGGAACAGAAATATGCAGTAGAGTACTACGCTTTCTCTTTAATGCGATATTGAATTATATTGACGTTGATCTGTTATGAGAAAAGATAAACATATGTGTCCACACGGCTCACACGTCAAATCTCCCTATCTAAAATTTGATTGCACAGAAACAGGAAAGTTATAATCTATGCCTCTTCTTGTAACTTATAACATTCGCGATCGTTCGTTAAATACAACGACTGACTTACAGAAACTTCTCGTTAAACATGACGTCAAAACTGCTGATACGACATAAAGGTGAAGCCTCTATTACGAAATCACCTGCGGCGTCCTTTCCCAGAATTGTGACGATTGTCCACATACATATATAATACCATTTCGCTTGGATGGTCGAAACACGGCTTTCCTAAGACGGATTATATATTTGCGCCGACGTTAATCGCGTTTGCGTGTCTTCTCGTGTAAATTAACTGTCCGTTTACTTAGCGAGTATTCTAGCACAAAGGGTGAAAAACGAGAGAAAGATCTCGCGTCTCGGAATGTAAAATCCTCTCTGGCCGCGCGTCGCGAAAGAAAATGTCTGAAAGACGTCAAGCGCGGCTCGGGCATTAAAATGACGAACGGTAACGACTGCCTGGAAATAGCCTCGCTCTTTGACCCGTGGACCCGCTCGGCGCTGTAACTCAACGCTCGGCAATCGATCGCGGGCTGGATGCGACGAGGATGCAGCGTCCCGGTGCATCACCGCGAGAGGACACCTCTCGATGGCCGTGCATTAGCATACAATGTGCATCTGCATCACGTTTCTTTCCGCCGTCTTTTTCCTCGTCCGAAGGCGAAAAAATTCAGACGCTCTCCCGCGGCCAATTAGCAACAATTTGCTCTTCGCCGACGTGAAGCTTTCCTTCCGTCCGACAAGCCAATTATTCGGGGTGTCTAGCGGTCAGGGAAATCTGGAAAACCGGGCATTGTCAAGGAGTTTGACAATTTCAATTTGAAATTGTCAGGGAAAAGTCGAGAAATTTTACTATTTGTCTGGATTTTTCACATATTATTCTACATTTGTCTCAATAATTTGAAATTTTTTATTAAATGAATATAAACTTTTCATTGCGACTGCCAGCACGCTAATTTTCTGTGTTGTTAAAAATCGATTCGTCCACAGCGTGTTCGTTAATTTATATTTTCATCGTCGTGTATATAATATCTCAAGGTTTTCATGATTTAATTCATTTATCATATAGATGTATGCAAATTATATATTTGAATAAAATAATACTAATATAAAAAGTCAGGGAAAAAATTAATTTCTGGTCTTGGAAAATCTGAAAAAGGCAGAGAATTTTTTTTATTGAGTCTGCGGGACACCCTGTTATTTCAGTTATTACCTCTAATTCTCCGATAGTGGTATAATACGAGTATAAAAAGAGAGCGAATAATATCCAGCCTTTTCAATCGCATTTTTTCTATTTTCGTTTTCAACGTTTACTTCTATAAACAATTCAAAATTTATTAAGAGAGATAGCTTTGTTTGATATATTTATTTCATAAAGAGTATATATGTATACTTTCAGTATTAAAGCTTTTTTCTTCTTGATTTTTTTTTTTTTTTATTACTTGTAGCTATTTTTCTATAGTAATCGATAAATGTTTTTATACCAGTATAATTTTTGCAAGACTCTCTTAGGAGGTCACAAGGCTACACTTATAATTATTCTTGCTAGAATTAAAAGATACGAATCTTGATTGGCCCGCCGCGATTCGTAGTCGATCGATTGGAGCTATATTCCGCACCTCGTTATCCCTTTTCGGATCGGACACGCGTTGTATTTTCGTACATCTATTTCGCGCCGCGCTGTAAATGTCATTTACGCGAGTCGGGATCGATTTTCGATAATCTCGAGCGAAAACAGGGCTCGAAATTAACGACGGCGTTAGCACTATAGAGATATGCCAATCCATTATTAAAGTACGGGCGATAATAAGCATGTGCCATTTTCCAGCCACCGAATGTCTTTTACTCGAGAGTCCTCCATTACATAGTAACTCAATAAATTCCCCGTTCAAATCGCACGCGCGCTCATCCTCGCCATTGAAAGAGAGAGAGAGAGCGAGAGAGAGACTTCTGTTTTCACAACAACCGGTCGTCCTTAAGAGCCGCCTTTTCAGATGTAATTCCGCGTGATGAGGGCACCCGCTATACACACAGACGAGAGGCCGTCAATCGCGCAACTCGACTGGGGATTCACTTTCCTTCGCTTTTTCATGCCTCGTTCTTGAGACAGCCGCGCGTGAAACCTTTCTCTGTCAGGTGCGTACGCGGCACGCGTGCACGTTAAAAGCGCGTACTTAATACGACACGTGCCCGCGCGAGAACAGATTGACGGCGCATTACGCTGTACCGAGATGTTTTTACGCACCGACATCAGTTTTCCAGAAAATATTCCAAAGTGGCAAAAATTGTCAGAGGTCGGCGATTAAGGTCGTACGGAATATCGCCGCCGCATTTACCGTGCAATTCTTATTACGATGTACGAAGCAACGCGTGTGTCGAAAAATCAGCTGTCTTATTAGCAAATCGTCGAGAAAACCTGCGCGTTATCTGGAGCGGCTTTTCCAAACCCGATATATTCATGCATGATATACTATTTCTTTAAACATAATAATTATTAACAAGAGGGATATTGCAAGAAATAATTATTAAAGTAAATACTTTATAATGTATTACAAAATTAGAAAGGAAGAATAAAAAATGTACTTTAATATTTCTTTAATAGCGACATTTGGGAAATAACTATGTTGAATATTCAGTGGTAATTTTGACCTTATAACATTGTTTTTAAATTGATATTAAAACGGTATCAAATTATTTATTAAGCTTCTATCTTAACTCTTTTTTTAATTCGTACATACTTGTGTTATATTTGCTCCATTTATGTAACATCGTATCTTTCTATCAAGAATGCAAATTGCATGCGATTTTCATTCAATCGCTGCTCATAATTGAATCCACTACGAACACGTTATTCGAGCTTGACGAGCTTGAGACTTCATTAATTTAAATTGGCAAAGAAAAATGAACGATGTTATTCGAGTTACGTCTCAATGTGCTGCGCGCGAGAGGCGAGAGAGAATTAATAATTAAATAATTTCGTGTTGAATGATTGAAACGAGACGGTCCAGGCCCAAAATTATCAAAGTAAACGATATTTGTCTCGAAAATAATTTCAGCACGTTGAGATACGAGCAGTGTTTGCTGTTATCTAAATAAAATTATATAGATGATCATCTAGATGAAACTTTGGCGTCATCTTATCTTTATATATAATAGATAATAGAAATATGTATTATCTGTATTTACATCTTATCGTTAGATGAAAAAAAAGTATTATCTTTACTAAATTATTTAAAATAATTTTCAAATCATTTTGGTTTAGAATCATAGCACATAAAAATACTTAAATAAGAGAACTTAAGCAGTAAGTGATAAAAATTTATAAATAAAAATATGAATACATATATATTTTTATATTCCTTTTATAATTTACATTTTTCACAACTGTGTTTACATAAGCAGAAAATTATCTAGATGAATCGCTATATATTTTATCTCTTATCTAGATATATTTAAAACAAAATCATCTTCATCTTATCTAAGATGAATGTACATATTTTATCTCGTCTTTATTTAACTAATTTTAAAATCATCTAAGCACAACGCTGGATACGAGCAAACGAACGAGAAGCTTAACATTTCCGAGAGAGTTGCCGACCCTCTTAATAATAACCCTTTACTTATATACTCCACCTCGTACGAAATTCGCCCTCTCTCTCGAATTCCAATCACGTATATACATCGATTCGCGTTTGCCGTGACGCGATCGTTAGAGATGACTAAAGCAGCTCTCTCGCGCTAACCTGTCCAATCATAGTCAATCCCCATGAGATGATTCCCCTCGAGCGTGGATTGAAATCGCGAGGGGCGCATTAGTGCCGTTGCCTCTTATCCCTACTTATTTCCCTTCCCTCTCTTCCGGTCTCCCTAGTCGGGCTTAAGTTTCTCCCGACGTTAAAAAATTGGAATTTAAACATGCAGATTATTTCCAAATTCTGCGTCTGGTTTTTTTATTCTCTAAACTTTTTTCAATCTAAATTCGGTATCAGTGAAGATCTTCCCGCGAGATTTCACGCGATTATATACGTATAAATTAACATAAGAATTGAATCGCAAAATCTAAGCAGTTTATAATAATACCGCAAAAGAAGAAAGTAATCTCGCCTGTAAGCTCTTGTTCATATATCGTTGGCAATGAAATTGCGACTCAAAAAATGGCAGACAGTCAAAGTTCAAATATCTTCGCACGAGATTCGTTACAAGAGTGCAATTTGGTGTAAGTGTTGTGTAGCGTACGAATTTAATTGGGTAAAGAGAGCATCGTGAGTTTTCACGTATCCCAGAAAAGCCCGAGACCATCTAAATACGCCAATAACGAGCTTAATCGGCTTGGACACACACACACACACACACACACATTGCATATATAGTCTAAATTAGCGGATTACTATTACACAAGTACTATCACATTCGTGACATTGTTAGGAAAGATGTTATCGTTATTGGCACGCGGGATCCCCATAGCTAAATCATGCCGATCGCATGAGAACCTTTCTCCTTTCGCTCTCTCATCTCTCGGATCGAAAATCGGGGGAGATTAACTAAATAAAGCGTAACAACGTGACCCAATTTCAAAATATATGTATCGGAAAATAGAATGTACGGTCAGCAGTCGCAAAAGTAGATCCGATCTGATTCAGGGATCCACTGACGAATGGTATTGTTTCTAGTCGGTCGTTCAATCTCTCTTCTACGAACCCCAATAAAAGCTCTTAATCACCTATCGTTGCAAAAAGCGACGAGGAAAATCCACAAAAATTTACAGAAACATACGCGTACGCATGATCTGTTGAAGACATTTTCTCTGCGTATCAAATAATTATATTATCGTTCACGTGCTGTTAACAATTTTTCTCTCTGTGAATCTCTATTCTACAGAATATAATTTTAATAAATTTGTCCAATCGATTCATAATATACAAAACATACATTCTTGAGACGTTTTATCGGTATATTTTTGTTACATTATAATTCTTGATAAAAAAACTTATAATACCTCATTATTTATAAATGCTACGCAGTTAGTTTGAAAATGACTCACGTTTTATCGTAAATATGCCATTTAGAGAGAACGATCTTCAATTTAACTTTATATGACGTGAACGGGGCTATTCAGAACGAAGTTTCTCATTGAATGAAGTTTACGCGCAATTTTTCGAACGAAAATCAAATAATTATACCTCATAAAAAATTTGTCTTCGGCAGCAAAAGAAAGAATCAGCAAAGACCTGTATAGATTTGTGAGCACGCCGAATTATTCCGGCAATATTTGTCTATTTCGACGGTGATAAAAACGCCGTCCGCGAACAACTCTCTCTCCCTCCCATTTTCTTTTCATTCGACGTACCTTTCTGTTGTCACGGAACCAACACGAAAGCGCGCCGGGCTTTCGCGAATCCGATGGCGATGATGTGCAGCGTACCAGCCAGCCGAGCTGCACTCGCGGTGCACGCGGTAAATCGATAGAAGACGGAAGGGGGATGGGGACGTGGGGGGGTGGGAAGAGGACGAGGGGGTTGAAAACCGGGTAAAGGCGCCGGGATTAGAGTGCCGAACCCCGGGCTCTAAAGTCTCTCTCCCTAGCTCTCCTGCACTCTGTGTCTATCACGCGCACGTACGTATATATACGGACCCACACTGTGTACCGGAGACACTTCCACGTTCTTCCCCCAGTTCGCGCGATATCCTCCTACGTGTTTCCTTCCCTCTCTCACTCGCGGCCCGTTTCGAACGAGAGCGTGCGGCTCTCGTGTGTCACGAGTCTTGCTTAGAGCCACTCGAAGCCACGGTCTGACGCTACCCCGACATTTTTCACTCCAGTTAAATTCATGTAATGCAATATTTTTTTCACAACCGGAGCTTGGAAAACAAATCTCGTCTTTTAAGAATCTTAGATATATGAGTGTAATTTTAAAGCTCAAAATACGCGGTATCTCCTCAAGTTTTTGCTTTCATAGATCTTTTTTCCTTAGTTTTTTCTTTTAATAAGGCTAAAATTTAATTGAGTTTGAAAAACGTATAATATATTTTATTAAATTCATGTAATGCAATATTTTTTTCACAACCAGAGGTTGGAAAAAGTCTCGTCTTTTCAGAACCTTAGATTTACGAGAATAATTTTAAAGCTCAAAATACATATACAATGTAGCTTCAAGTTTGCTCTCATAAATTTTCTTCCCTCGTTTTTTAAAATAAGGTTAAAATGTAATTATGAGTTTGAAAAACACATAATAAAATATATTTTATATGCATGTATTTAATTTATTAAATTCATGTAAGGCAGTATCTTTTCACTACCGGAGGTTGGAAAAAATCTCGTCTTTTAAGATATAATTTTAAGGCTCAAAATACGTATACGATGTTTCACCTCAAGTTTGCTTTCATAAATCTTTTTCCCTCGTTTTTTAAAATACGGCTAAAATGTAATGATGAGTTTGAAAAACATATGATAAAATATTAATTTTATATACATGCATGTGTCGTACAATGATCAGATCGTGGAATAAAAATTTCTTGGTTTCATCGCGAATTTAAAGAGTTGCGAAAGCGCAATTAGAATGACGATTGTAATCAGGAACACAAGTCAGACTCGGCCTCGCCCTTGATGATCTCTCTCTCTCGTCGGAGTTACGGGATGATTGATGGCAAATCGAGGCCCGGGAAACCGAGCCGCGGGCCTGGGCCCCGGTTACGTTCGTGTCTGATCAATACGAGCGCCAAGTGCCAGGTTTCTCGCGTCGATATGTATCGCTGCTGTGCGAGCCCGGTGGTATGCGACCTACAGATCCGAATTTGTTGACCCGTGATAGAGAGAGGAACGCCTCATCTAACCCCTAATTCCCCCTCTCCTTATCGATCGGCGATCGAGGGCACGGAGGACTCTGCTCTCGAAATCCTGCGGTTTGCAGGGAATTCGGTGTTCCCGGTTACGATGCGGCCGCCTTCAACTGCGTGGCGCAGCAATTGCAGGTCTGAATAGAGTTGTCGGAACAAGAATTTGTTCGAAAATTGAATCTAAGTTGCTAAGCTGTAGTTTAACCGCAAATGGAAATTTATCCGAGTTTGAGCGTAAGGAGCTCTCGCGAATATCGCTTAATTCTATCTTGTTATATAAAATAGATCTCCTACATTAAAGCGAGATTAAGATTTTCATTTTTTTATTATTTAAAAAATTATACTTACGATAAGAAGAAGATAAGAACATCTCTCTTTCTCTTTTTAATCTTTACTCTAAGTATTTAACTCCGAACGTTGGCTCAATCCGTCGTTCTTAAGTATTCCCTGATATCGACACGTTTCGAAAGTCGCTCGAATATTACAACCGATAAATGGGAGAAATGAATTGATTCAGGCGAAATTAATTAAAAGCAATTAGAGATAAGTGCGGTCTAGCCGAAGTTTCTAGCCGCGACGTTTCTCCGATCACTATCACGTTATAGTAAAACGTTCGATCGAGAAGAACAAGAGAGTAGAGAGATGTACGTGCGACCGCGAAGATATATAATTTCCCTTAACCCCAGCCCGAGCGTTCGCCGCGAGTATCGATTGTGACCTATATCGCGTTGACCGATATTACCCTCCTTCGTCCTATAAATAAACGATCCGAACAAGTGCAGCTGCGCGGCCCAAGCCGACTATTTCGCGATGACTATTTGCCCATTCGTACATTACGATCATTATTACTCCGAAACACACCTGTGTTTAGTAACAAATATTTGCGCGTGTGTTTAACAATACATATCATAATTTAAATGTCAATCTGATTGTTGCTGCGATCGTTACGAGATGAGCCGGAATCGCGCTAATTGTTTATTCGATACCACGTGTGTCGATATCTAAATTGCCCCATTTTACCTTCGACTTTAATTTCGGCGACGTTTATTTCATTAATCGCTTCTTCGATCGCGTAAATAAATACATATTCATGCGCTTTCAAGTTATAATACAGAGATCCGTATAACGTTCCGATTAGTTTCATTACATGCAAATTGAATGGATTATTACCGCGTAACTTTCTTGTAAAAGAATTGTTTTTTTATAAATAGAAAAATTAATTTTTTTATTAAAGTTATAAAAATTAAATTTTAGTATCTTCATCAATAAATTGAAATATATAAAAATAGTCATACGACATCTACAAAGTGTCAGTATTTTGAGAAATGAAGAAGAGTTAATCGATAAAAGCAAATTGAAAGGAAGAGATCGACGAGTTGTAACTCGTCGATCGATCCCCAGGAGCGTCGTAACATATTTTTTTTTCTACGAGACAGGATAATCTCCGTGTGGTCCAGAAAGGAGAGCGCTATTTGCGAACTTAATTCCATTTGTTCGATGACGGCACGGTTTTACATCGTCGCTGTTGGCAGAACGAGAAAATAAGAAAGATAGAGGGAGAAAGAGAAGGACACGCGTGCCTTTTGTTGATCGAAACCGTACTCTAAAATTACCGCCGGTAGTCGTGTCACCCTCGCAAATTCGCTTCCCGCAATCGAGGCTTCTGCAAAAGTTGCGGAATGATTGATGACGGATCACGGAGAGAGAAACGGGAGAGAGGTTCCACGTCGTTTTCCCTCGTCGTATCTTCGGGCATGCCGAGTAATCGATCCTCGCATGACGACAACGACGACGACGACGACGACTACGAGGTCGTGAAATTGTACGGTGAAGAAGCCGGATAAATCGTGAGCCCGTTAAACATGGAAACTGAATTACGAGTTCGTCGAGTTTTGCGAGAAATGTTGAAAAAGTAATGACGATGCGTGACGCCGAGTTGGACCAAACCGAAACATTTTCCCCGTGTGCGCGATGATCAACACAACCGTCTGATATATAATTCATCTTACCGTCCTTCTCTCTCGCATATGTATCTAAATATACACGCGAAACATTTTAGGAGATGATTCCTTGTCGAAAATTAAGGGGATTTTCTTATTAAATTATAAGTTTTTATTAAAAAATATATATATTAATAAATATCCAATTTTTTAAATTTGTCTGAAACTTGAGGAAAAAACTAACTCTTCAGGGAGGGATATATAAAAGTATTGTTTATATAAGAACCCCCTCTTCCCTTAATTTTCGACAAAAAATCATCTCAAATTTTTCGCAATTATTTAGATACATTCTGTATATCGATCACGAATTATCGAAACGCGCAATATCAGATTAAACGAAGCGGAGAGCGATTAATTATACATTCTCTATATATAATTACTAATTAATGATATTATTTTTAGTATAATTACGCGCAATTTATTTGCACGAACGTGTAATTAAATATTGCATAATTAAAATGTAACTCGCGTAAACTCGCTGAAAATAAATCGAAATTGCTCGCATCTGACGCCCGCGTGCGCGAATAAATTACGCAATAAATCACCACGCGCGGAGACACAGAGGGAGATATCTCTCGCGCAAGAATAGCGCGTTTACCTGAACATGCATCGCTTAATTTTGCAGCCGTCGTTCATAAATATCGCGGGTTGCGTCGCGTTCGCGTGCTATTAACGTCGCGGGTTTATTTTTTTTTTTTCGAGGACCGGCAAGGTTGCGACTTTCTTCGTCCGCCGATTGGCAAAGGATGCACACGCGAGAGAGCCCGGGCGATGTCGCGCGCATACAAATCCGATCTAACGAGACGACACGGCTGATTTTAGATTCACGCAAGCGACGCGAGCATTATTCAGCGCGGCAAACGCGAGCGTTACGTAAACTGCACGTCCGAGGCAGAATTTAGAACGCATTGTGCGGGACAGGAGCGCCGTTGTTGCACTCTCTGCGTTCAGGCGACGTTCGAGTTTAATTTCTGTTGCAAGAAAATTATACAGGGTATATATACATATATATATGTACGTGGCGGAGTGTACTCTCTCGTCTTTAATTTGCACGGCAAATTCTTTCGAGATTGTTTTTCTCTTCTCTTCGCCTTAATTGAAGCGTTTGGAGTACAGACAGTACCTGGTAGTTTTCGAATTATTAGTCAGGATGTCTAGCAATCAGGGAAATTTGGAAAACCGGGCATGGAATTTGATAAATCTCTGGAATTGTCAGGGAAAAATGTCAGGAAATTTTACTATTTATCTAGATTTTTTCACATCATTCTACATTTGTCTCAATAATTGAAATTTTTTATTAAATAAATATAAACTTTTCCTCGACTGCCAACACGCTATATAATTTTCTGTGTTGTCGAAACTCGATTCATCTACAGCGTGTTCGTTATTTTATTTCAATGTGTTTGATAGAGACAAAACTAAAAAATTTGATATAATATAAATAAAAAAGGTGATTATTTAAATAGCTCTTATAGTGACATGCTTGTTTCTATTATCGTACATAATGCAGATTGTATAATTGGTTTAAATTTTTGTTTTAACTTCTGAACTTTTTCATTGTTGACAAAAATATCTCCAGGATTGCATGATTTGATTGATTTATTATATAGATGTATGCAAATTATATATTTGGGAAAAATAATACTAAAAAATTAATTTCTGGTCTTGGAAAATCTGAAAAAGTCAGGGAATTTTTTTTTCATTGAGCTCTGCTGGACACCTGTCAGCAATCAAAGACGAAGCTGTTCAGCTTGAAAGAGAACGCCTTTTCTCGTAAACTATAAACTTTGAAAATACAATTAAATATGTAAAATTTCAATTCGATTTTAATTATCGAGATACCTGATACTTAGAATATTAAAGAGACTATGCGGTAAAATAATATATCTATATTTTCTATGAAAGAAGAAGAGAGAAAGAGGAAGCATCGACCCAAAATTCTGATGTTACGGTACCCTGTTGTGTTACTTACGTAAGCCGTTACCTAAATTATGACTATGCAATTACGTTGCGTCTGTTGATTCTGGTGCGAATCTCCGTTAAATTCCTCGCGGACATAAATCTGGACGGAGATGCGCTTAATACCAGTCAATTCGTAATATCAAATTACGACTTTACTTTTCTAATTCCATCGACTGATCTCTCTCGACAGAAGATGACAGAGCACAAGCGGTAGCTTAAGTAAGATGAACTAGGGAGTTAAGAAGGCTGCATGATTTAAACATGATGGAAGCGGGACTCGCATTTTTCCAGTCGCGAAAATACTTATTGTTGTAAAGTTCCTTTGTAACAGAAATATATATGTATATAAACTCGATTCTAAAATACATTATATAAATATCATAATTTTTAGCGAAACTTTTTTACTTCGTTTCGTTCGAACAGCTGGATTTATTATTAGTTAATAAATTTGATAAAAGGCTGTTAAGAGCAGTAAATATAAAAATTCAAATTATGTTAGAAAGAAAGTCATATATAAAAATAATATTCTTTAATATAATGTCTACTAATAAATTACAATAAAAGGTGACAAAAAAGAATTAAACATAAATTATTGTAATTTATTAGTAGACATTATATTAAAGAATATTATTTTTATATATGACTTTCTTTCCAACATAATTTGAATTTTTATATTTACTGCTCTTAACAGCCTTTTATCAAATTTATTAGAATTTAATAAGAGCCTTGACTTACTACGATTTATTATCAGCATTTATCGAGATAGCTAATTGTTATAATGACATTTTAATGAAATAACGTTATTAATATGTATAAATATTTATAGTTAATTATTATTCGCATAGTGTTGCTAGCTATTTGTTCGAACAATTATTTATCATTGAATTGCGCGCAATGTAATACTTGGTGCAACGTGCGTGGAAACTTAATTTTCGAGCTACGTAATTCAGGTCTCGTCAAAGGATGAACGCACCTGCTGCTAATCCAAGCACGTTCTTCCTATGCTCGCTGAGGATAATCGCACAGCGTCCCTTGATCATTGTCATACGAATTTTCATCTCTCCGCGTCGTGAGACATACCGAATCCACTTCACGGGCGAGAGACGGCAAACGACATAAATGCCCCGGTCTTCTTCCTCCCTCGTTCTATATCTCGACGAGGGAAGTCTTTCTCTCTCTCTCTCTCTCTCTCTCTCTCTCTCCCTGCTTTCGTCGTCGTGGCAATCAGATTGAATGCGCGTCATCATCGTCCTCGTCGTCATAGTTGGCTTCCCGTTCGTTCCCAGATTATTCCCTTCTTACCGTCTCTCGCTCTTCTCTCGTGTTTCCCTTGGTGACGAGAAGGTGAAACGACCAAAAGGGGAGGAAAGAAGGAGGGAGAGAGAACGGTCTGATTGCGAGGGGAAGTCATGCAAATTTATCGAGAATAAAAAAAAAGCAAGAGAGAAAGAAAGAAAAAGCAGCGCGCGTATATCATACGCGGAAGAAAAACAGCTGGTCGCAGTTTTTGACTCGCGGCAAAGTCCCACGGGGAAAGATATACAAATGCAATGATACACTAGAACCGCGTGATGGGAAAGTCATTGATCCCGGTAGTAATTGGACGCGTCGTCCAGAGTTGAAGACAGGCCGGCGGCATCGGGTCACTTCTACGGATAACTAGATGATGGACTTCCGACTAATTTGTAAACTAGCAGGACGTGCCAGTGGATGAGAGAGGATTGGATCCTCTCTCGTTTCCTCGACTTGGAATATGCGCAGGGACTCTTCTAATCGTTGTCCGGCTTCCGTCTCTCATGCAGATGTTGCTCGAGTTATCGAGTCGCGTATTTTTCCAGGTGCGGTAATCTAGGACGTAAGATGGATCTTTAGGTTTTTCTCTTCATCCGCATCATTTATCTCTCTCACCTTCATTTCCTGCGCTTTCATCCGATATTTTTCTTCTTCTAGATCCTAGGCAATTTTTAGATACGTGCTAACCCGAGAAACTGTGTTATTCGATTTAAATTTACTCCAAATCACCTCTCTTTTTTTTATCTTCGTTCTTGTCAATCTTCGTTACGAGGCTATGTAATATTGAAAAGGTGTCAGTCCTACATTTCAGTCTACATTTTGCAAAAATGTCGCACTAATTTTGTCTCGGTTCCTAAAATATTTTTCCTAACCTGATGAGATACTCCACATATTGTATAAATTTACATCGAGTTTTTAATATATTTTTTCGATCTGAGATACATTTATATACCACATAAATGCAGACATATCGTATGTGTATTCGAAGCAGATGCGATGCCGGTTACATATCTCGATTTTACATTTTGGCGAAACATGAAAGGCTGCAACAACCAATAATATCGTGAAAGTATAATATTGTATTGCGAAATCGTTTGAAATTTAAGTAAGAGAGCGAGTATCAAAAGCTTAATATCCGACGTAATATATGTTACGTGTATCTATTTATATACTGCAAAATAATCGCAGATATCGAAATACATATTATTTCCGACAATAATAATAAGGTCCGGCAAATAACGTCGAATATTGATTCTACGTATGTTTAATACTCGATTTCAATATTTCCGCGAATTCGAGCGATATATTTTTGCGCTGTTATACTTTAATTTCGCCACGAGTGCGCCTCGCTCTCTTAAAACTGCCATCGAAGCGCCAGAACGATTGACCCAGATATCATGGTCCGAATGGAGTTTCCTTTACAGGCGGCGAAATCGCGAAATCAAAGGAAGAATTTCGAAACGCTTCAATATGTATACATATATTCGTCTTAACAAAAGCAACGTGTCACGGTTGCCGAAAAGGTCGACGAGTAATATTTTATGCAAACGGATATTCCTAGAATCGAACGGCTAAATTGAAACTGGTCGCTAAAACAGGAATTATCCAGGGTCTAGCGATCAGGGAAATCTGGAAAACCAGGCATTGTCAGGGGATTTTATAAATCTGGAATCTTGTCCATTTTTCACATTAGGGATTTTCTCACGTTGTTCTACATTTGTCTCAATAATTTGCAATTTTTTATTAAATATATATCAACTTTTCCCCTTCACTCCCAGCAACGCTAATTTTCTGTGTTCAAAATCGATTCATCTACAGCGTGTTCGTTAATTTATATTTTCATCGTTGTGTTATTTTATTTCAATGTGTTTTTAATAGAGCTAAAACTAAAAAATTTGATATATAAATAAAAAAAAAGGTAATTATTTAAATAGTTTATAGTGACATGTTTGTTTCGATTATCGTACATAATACAGATTGTATAGTTGATTTAAATTTTTGTTTTTTTTAACTTCCGAACTTTTTCATTGTTCACAAAAAATATCTCAAGGATTTCATGATTTAACATTCAACTGATTTATTATATAGATACATGCAAATTATATATTTGGAAAAAATACTAAAAATTCAAGGAAAAGATTAATTTCTGGTCTTGGAAAATCTGAAAAAGTCAGAGAATTTTTTCATTGAGTCTGCTGGACACCCTGAAACTAATCGCTAAAACAAGAATTATCGAGAATTGATGAGGGAAGCACCGAGGCAATTTATGCCTGATATTTTGTATCGCGTTCTACTCGTGGCGTAAATCAGAATATATAGATTAATTGCACGGGGAGTGCTGTTGGATTTCTAAAATATCAGTAGAATCGCTGTTAGATATTTTCGAGCGCATTTATTCACTTTCGCACGCACGAGTTCGTAAAGTTCATTTACGTGTTATCGATTCAATGGTAAATTATAGATGCGTTCGCTGAGTGTTATTTATGCTAATGTATGTAAGATACAGAGTCGAAAGCACCGTGCTGCCGGTATATCAAGACACATGGCATAAAATATCGTTCACGAAAGAATTAGCAGTAGTTGCAATGTACTGGAAACGTGGCATTAATAAATCGAGATAACGAGCGAGATAAAAGAGGATAATTACTGGGAATTATTAATTTAGTTTAAATATAAATTTAGCTTTCTGCAGCGTTTCAAACGTACAAATCCCTCAGCACGTCGCGATAGAGTAACACAAATCCGTTTTCATTGATTTATAAACAACTAGAAAAATAGGAGAATAAATAAATAAATATATGAAAATGTTCTAATATAAAGAGGAACGAAATTTTTTCTACTACAACTAATCGTTCTTATAAACGATGCGCAAAAGATACGCGACTATAGAACAATAAAATTCTGTAGGCACATACAGTCGTAAAATAGCACCATAAATTCTTATGCAAACGCATTTAAGATGCATGAATACGATGTATTAAAACAGCGCGGATCCGATCGCTCGTGTCTCAAGTGTCTTACACCTGAAATTACGGGTGTAAATTGCACACGCCCGCGAATGTATCGATTCTTACGTAACTCCTCACTCTGTCTCTTGCATACGAAAGTTGAATTCATGCCGCAATAAAGCGACGATAATTTCGAGCTCACGGCGCGTTAAACATCGACGTAAAAAAAAAAAATATTGATTGATTGTTACCAGGCTGCGTGTACAAGAATGTTTCCGCCTGTGCTCTAAACAATCTCGGCCTGTGTTTTTCCCCTCTGTTCCCATAAATATCAATTAACGCTCGATTAACTTCGACCGATATATTTACGGTAAGGGTCCCGTAATTTTCTTCCCTTTTCTTTCAATCCCACGAGACGTATCACACTCGACTTGAAATACTCTGTATATTATCGACCTGTATTCGTATTTCATGTTTATCTACTTATATCTGAAATAATTATCAGCTCATGTAGGCATGTGTGTGATAGACGATATTACTATCGCTACACAGAGATAATTTTCTCTTAAAATTTACATCGAAAAACATGGTAATCGTGGAACAATTTGGTGTTTGAAGACTTTTGTAAGAGTTTTTCTGATTAATATTTACTACAATAAAAAATATTAATATCTATCTCATAAGATATAAAATATGTTCGATTATTTTTACCATGTATGTATGTACATACATAGTAAAATTTTCTATGTAACATGTAACTATGAATATTTTTTATTAGATTTTTCACCATGATTACCATGATTTTTGGGGTAAACTCTAAAAAAGAAAATTCTCTCCGTGTACTCGTAAAAAAAAAAAAAAAAAAAAAAAAAAAAAAAAACCGAGGTCACGTTTCTCGTCGAAGCGATATAGGTATGCAAAATATTCAGGGGTGGGTTTTTCACATTTATGTTTCCGATTAGATGCGCTCGCGATCTCGGAGCAGTGCGGAAACGGAAAAAGATGAGCGTGACGACGACGCAGTTCGCTTGTCCTTGTCGGGACCGGCGACGTCTTCACGCGACGACGTCGTGTCATTCATGTGTGCGTTGCGCTCTGTTTACTGTTTGTCCTTTTTTTTTCTCTCTCTCTCTTCCCTGACGACGACGAGAGAAACAAACAGCGCCTCCGAGACAGACAGGACTGGTGCATATATACGCGAATATATCGGCTCGCGATCTCGATTATCGCGCGCGGGTCGATGGCGACGTTTATAAGGAGAGCGAGATTTCCCATCAGGAGGAGATACAGTGAGTCCGTTATGTTTTTTTATTGCCTACCTTCTCCTCCCTTCTTCCTCTTCCTCTTCTAGTCGCCGATGATCGATGAGGGCGACTTTCCTTTCCGCGATCCTTCTCGCTGAATTATATCGAGTTCCCGGCGATCTGCTCTCTTTCACGTTTGTCGACTATCCGCCGATTATCCGCGCGAATAATTAATGACCGGGGGCCGCGCGATCTTCCGTGTGCGCCGCGTTGCGTTCCACGTGCATCTGCGAGAGTGCACGCGAGAGATCATCCTGCTCCGAAATGGACGCGCGCGCAAGTTGCCGTCAAATTACCGATATTTACGATGTCGGTCTCTCTTTTTCGACCCCGAGGCGCTCAATTTTCAAAGTCCTTCCCTCTTTTCTCTCTTTATGAAAAATCCATATAATTTGATAATTATATTTAACTGTAATTTGACAATTTAAAGAATATTACACGTAATACACCGTGCATATACAATTACGCATTACGTGAAGTTTTTGAAACGAGGTAAATTAGGGAAGTATTTCTTCTAATAGCTTTAATATCGTCTAAAATAGTTAATACTTGAAAACATTTTTGTCGATATGCAAGTTTGAGTATTGGTCAAAAATCATTTTGAAATATGTGAACACATAATGTAATTTTTTAATTATTTTGTATTTTTAAATTTAGTTTGTATCCTATTTTTATTATCTTTTGCATTTTTATTTATTTAATTTTTAATTGTATTTTTTAATTTATTTATTAATTGTTGTGACATCTCGAATCTCTCAGTTTTAAGAGAATCTCCGCGGGATCAGTCGACCGAAGACTAATCTCCTGAGATTGATATTATAAATATTTATAATGTAATATCCCCGAAACATGAAGTGATTTATTCGTGCGATATTTTAAAGAAATCTTTCCTTTTTTCTTGGCGAGCCTAGATACGAAAAGATTACGTAAACAGCATTATTTATGCTTTTACGAGGCTGTATTTCAACTGTGCAACGTCAAAACTTCCGGTTTCAAAAAAAAAAAAAATTAATGTTATGTCGAAAATGGCTACCATCGCTCTCGTACATAACACGTGATTCTCTCGCAGCTTATTACGTGATTCCGCACAATTGCATAATGAAACATCCGGACGGGGGGAATGAATGTCAGATCCGGACCTTGATTTCCGCGGACGATTTATAACGATCTTTCGTTTCACGCATGTCACTCGAATCGCGCACGTAATTTAAATTTATCGTGCATATCGCATCGTATAAAATCTCGTATTTATTTCTTCTGGCACATCATCCTGTTTTTTTCTCTTTCCGTTAATCTCCTATTAAGGAGATTTACGTGCTTCTTCAAGCACTGTTTTGCCAGAGACCAAGATCGCTCATCGTGGAAATCTTTTTTCTTTCCAGGCAAATCCCCGTTCTTCCCGAGTCTCGAGGAGCAAAGCGGTACCTTGCTAGAAGATCCGAATGCGCCGAGTCAGCTGGACGGCGTCGGAGTAGGCGTCGGAGTTGGCGTAGGCGTAGGCGGCGGCATAACGGCGTCCCAAGCGGCGCCTCTATCATCGCCGAGTCGAAGCAGTCCACACAGTCAGGGCAGTGAAACTGGCGAACGTTTCTCCAGGAAAGTCTTCGTCGGCGGACTACCGCCTGACATCGACGAAGGTACGTTGATCGTCATATATATGTGAGTATGCTGGAAGAATCCTTATCGTGTAGATGAGATTACATGTATAATGTATTTTTTTGACGTGACAGATGAAATCACAGCCAGTTTCCGTCGCTTTGGTCCGTTGGTCGTAGACTGGCCACACAAGGCAGAAAGCAAATCCTACTTCCCACCGAAGGGCTACGCGTTCCTGCTTTTCCAGGTATGTTACGGACATGTATTAAAGTGTTGCAAGTTCGTTATAAAAGATTTATTCGCAATTCATACGATGTTGTCACCCGGTAATTTCAGGACGAGGGCTCGGTGCAGCAGTTGATAGACGCCTGCATCCAGGACGAGGACAAGCTTTATCTGTGTGTGAGCTCGCCCACGATCAAGGATAAGCCTGTGCAGATACGACCATGGCGACTTAGCGACGCCGATTTTGTGCTGGACGCCTCCATGCCGCTGGATCCGCGAAAGACGGTCTTCGTTGGCGGGGTACCGCGACCTCTCAAGGCCGTGGAACTTGCCATGATCATGGATCGGCTTTACGGCGGTGTCTGCTACGCCGGTATCGATACCGATCCCGAGCTCAAGTATCCCAAAGGAGCCGGCCGAGTCGCTTTCAGTAATCAGCAAAGCTACATAGCTGCCATCTCGGCCAGATTCGTACAGCTGCAGCACGGCGACATTGACAAAAGGGTACAGACACGGAAAAATTTTGTTACTGGTTTTCTTTATTCTTATATTTTTATTTATTTTCTATTTTTTTATATTTCATATTTTATTTTTTATATTTTTTTTTGTAAGAGAAGGTGGATAAGATCATAAGTGCGATGAGAGCACGCGATTGGAAGAAAAAAGTGAGTGATTTTTTTGTTTGATTTTTTTTTTTTTATATATAAAGTGTCCGATGACTTTTTACAAATTTTACAAGAGCTTTTTTTGTTCACACTCTTTCACTAATCGCAATTTTTTCAAACAGGTCGAAGTCAAACCGTACGTTCTAGACGATCAAATGTGTGACGAGTGTCAAGGCCAGCGCTGCGGAGGCAAATTTGCACCGTTTTTCTGCGCCAATGTCACCTGCCTACAGGTATATTTAACTGATCGTTTTATAACGCGCAACTCATCACCGTTACTATTAAATAGCAAAAGAGAAGCTGTGAGAGAAATAAAAGTGTGATTCAAATGTTAGATTAACGCAAGGCTACAATTTTAAGATTTTTACATAAATATTAAAGAAGTTTTTCTAATTACAAATATTTTATTAAATTAATAAAAAAAGTTCCATTATATTAATAGAGAAAAAAAAATACAAACTGTTGAATTTATAATATTTTCCGTTTGCAGTACTATTGCGAGCATTGCTGGGCAACTATTCACTCCCGCCCAGGTCGGGAGTTCCACAAGCCGCTGGTGAAGGAAGGCGCGGATCGGCCTCGGGCCGTGCCTTTCCGCTGGTGTTAACCCCAGCTGCGTTGTCCCTAATTATCTCGCAGCCCTAGCTAATTAACTACCACTTCTACCAATATTCCCCACCCTCCCTCACGTGCCCCAACCAACCCTCACCTCCCCCGCCCCCTGCCCTTCTTTCATTACTTACTTATTTACCTACAAGGAACACAGCCTCAAAACCGCTATTACTACTTACGCTATTACCACTCGATCGTCACGTACTACCACTACTCTATTCTACTACCACTATTACTACTACTACTACTACTACTATTACTACTACTACTACTACTACTACTACTACTTACTACTACTACCACAACTATTATTCTACTACAAATTACTACTATTACTACTACTCCACTGCGCTACTACTTCAAGTTATACCGGTTATACTGGAGGAAGAAACCAGCCGCTGCTGCCCGCCAGTCGATGCGGGCTTTCGGCGTCGCTCCGACCTTTGATCTCACATCCGCAATGACTCGCTGACGTGAACGACCGCACCGGTGTCATATCGTCGGATCAAACTTTGTCGGACATTCGGCGGAAGACAGTCGGAACAAAGAGAGTGAGAGAGAACGATCGGAACCACGCCGAGCCGACATCGTCGAGCTGGAAGAAAAAGAAGAAGAGATATATACGCCGAGACACACAGGATTCAGAAAAGGAACGGACACGGATTCTCAGTATATCAATTACTACTCGTACACGTATAATCCTATCTGTCTGCGCTGTAAAATGCACCGGTTCTGTCTGAGAGATCGAGTATCTTAGTTACCGCGAGTCTCTCGAGGAGCGAATTAGCGAGTAAGGGAGGGCCGCCGCCCTCGCCATCGGCACCGATCGTCGGTCGATCCTCCTCGAGTATTTATCGAAATCGTGCCAGCAGCGTGATTGCGATTCGGATCCGCCTCGCGCGTCTCGATCCGCCGCGGATCGTCTCTTCCGGGTTCGACTGCCGCATCTCGAGAGAGAAAAACGGAGGAGTTCCTTGCCTGTATCGTTCACCCAGGTTAGCGGAATTTTTGGCTCCCCGAGTGGACACAGGCGAGTAATTTCTCGGCGAATGTTCCAGAGAAAACTAGTAATGTTTGCGTGATGAATGTATCGTAAGAATTGTGAATACCTGATCTGATGCGAACATGTATGCCAGAGTGAACGAGCAAGAGAAAAAGGGAAGAGAAAATGAGAGTGAGAGTTTGAAAAAGAGCGAAAGAGAGAGAGAGAGAGAGAGAGAGAGAGAGAGAGAGAGAGAGAGAGAGAGAGAGAGAGAGAAACAAGCGCGAGATATCGGAAACCGATATGAGCGGCGGTAGAGAAAACGCGGAAGAGAATGATAGGGAGAGGATAGAGACGACACCGAGAGAGGCCGAACCGTTCGTATTGGATGTTAATCGATAATGAAAAAAGCCACGCTTCAAACTGCTGTGTATTAGGTAATTCTCTGTATCTCACACACACACAGTCTCCTCTAGTTATTAAGAACTTATTAAAAATATGTTACATAGATGCGTTGTGTAATGCGTTTCTCGTGCGGATAAACGTAACCGCGCGCACGTAGGGAGGCACTTAAGAAAATGATTTTTTACTAATTAACTTATTCAAGTGAGAAAGAAAGAGAGAGAGAGCGAGAAAGAGAGAAAGAGAGAGAGAGAGAGAGTAGTGTAGAGGAAAAAACATGCGAAAAAGAAACATAAACGACGGGGAAAACGAGGGTTTAGGGGGAAGAAAAAAAATGTGTCACTTAGATGAAGACGGAAGAAGGGTTGTAAACGGAAATCGTTGAAACCTGTGGAAGTAGTTCAATTTTTGATGCGCGCGCGCGTGCGTGCTTCGGGTGTTGTCCGGGTCTGTCTAGCCTAGTCTAGTCGTATCGGATTCTCTGCCAATATTTTCCCAAAAAACCGGTGCGAGCGACCTTAATGAGCCCTTCGCGGGAAATGAAGCGATCCTCGCGCGCGCAAAAGAGAGAGAGAGAGAGAGAGTCAGGAACAGATGGAAAGAAAAAAAAGAAATTGATCCGTTACTCGTTCGCGGAGAAAGAGGAACAAAGTGCGCGAGAGTGTTTAGGACAAATTTTACACTCTGACTTTACTACTTTATGTGCAATAAACGATCACTCTCCGCACGATATTCACGAGAGACGATCGACAAACGCGAATATCCACGAAACGCGTGCGCGATTCTCCGACAACGTTCGATAATAAGTGGAACGTATCGAATATCCACGTATAGGAACCCATATGTTCCTTTTTCTCAGGAAACGAGCAGCGGATCTTTTCTAGGGTGGAGGGAGGGAGGGAAGGGATATCGTTTTCTCGAAAAAAAAAAAAAAGAAACCAAAGCGATATATAAAAAAATCGTGATTTGCATAGGTGGAAAATTGAAGCAGCGATATATCTAGAATGATCGTACCTAATTATTCTCTTCATACGTCCGATAGATGATTGGAAAGTGTCGCGGCGCGTCTTGAAGGGTCGCGTTTCGCGTGGAACACTATTTAATAGATTCGTATATTATATAGAGCCCGTATGTTGTCGCTCCCTGTACATACATACCGAACCCCCTCTTTTAACCAAGATTAATCAATTAACTGGCGTTTATTAATCGCGACCGCGAGTGTGCACGTTTCTTAATCCCTTTTAAAGTAAACGAACTTCTTCGCTGGGTGTATATAATCAAACGCAATCGCCGTAGTTCAAATTGACGAGGGAGAATGTTAGAGAACGAGGAAAGCTCTCGCACCTCAACCGAGACGCCGTTTATCGCAGATTCTGTTCTCCAAGGTTTCGATATAAGGAGTCTCACGGATGAGGCAAATCGGAGGATCTCCGTAATTTTAAGTCCAACGTTTCCCGACGCGCGATCCTTCTTCACCGAATTCGACAGTTGACCCGGGCAGATTTAATCGTTGGGATTTTTCGACTCGTTTTATCCGCGAAATACAGCTTCCCGAACCGATTCGATGCCATTAGAATCGAAAATGTAAGATATCTTTGGTACATAACGTTAAGATACTTTTGATAACTAAGCAATAGAGAAAATGGAACGTTTGGCACTTAGATACTGGATGTTGGACACCTTCGAGTGACTCTTTTGTTGTGTAAAAAAGCATGTCTCACGCAGTACTTTCGACAATAGCCGGGTCATTCGGTCGACGGTATCGCTTTTTCTCGGGACGGTGAAAGGTCGAGGGCCGGGAAGCGTTGTGCTTCGGGATTAGTATGCAAACGTTGTGTGTTCCGCTTCGTAGATGACAAAAATAAAGCCACATTCTGTACGTAGCAGCATCAGCAGCAGTCGGAAGACGTAGTTTTAACCTCGCATGACGAGTCTCTCTCGCGATACTCTTCTTCTGCACACGTATCGGACTTTGTGCAATCCACGATATACAGACACGCATACACACACGACAAGGCGCACACACACACACACACATATATACACGACAAACAGGCGACCAACGGATCACGAATCGCGACGTCGCGTGCGAATCTAACGAGAAAGGGACAAAAAAACAGAAGTGTAATTTCCACATCTATATATACACATATATTTATTTTTTTGGTACTCCTTTTTGTATATAATCTCGCCGTGTTAGAGATTATAGGCGGCGTTTATTAGAACACCGCGCGCGCGCGGGAGAGAAAACCGCGTTATCATATATAAAGATGAATGGTGCGAGAAAACTAGTGAGAGGCGGCCGCGTTCAACGACGACCCTCCGTCCCTTCTTCTAAAACAAATTTAAAAAAATAAAAAAATAAAAAATACACGTTATTCGACCCGCGAAGACGTGCGCTCGACAGGAGTCGCGTGTAGTAAAAAGGAGAAAACCCAATAAAACAATGAGGAACGCAAAAGAGGAAGGATATTAAACATTGGCAGAGACGGAAGTCGTCGATCTGTTGAGGCGAAACAACGCGGAAGAAAGAAACTCGAAGGATAGAGTAGAAAGTGGAGGACCTCTCGACTGCGACTTGGGGGCAAAAAAAGGGGCAACCGCATTAGGGGGTATATAATTGTACACATATAAATTAGTTGATATAGAGCGAATACAATATTGAATTTTTCTATCCGTTACTATCGCAATATTCTAAATAGACACATTTGAAACCTTTTTCTTACGCACTCGACGAAAGTTCGAATCAATGCGAAAACGGAGATCACACGAGGGAGACTTAGAGAAAGAGGACGCGAGTTTGGGGAAAGGGAGCGAAGAACACGATGATGAGAAATGAAGAATGCGAGCAGTTAGTTAGTGCAATTTTACATACGAGTCATCGTTCTCGTAAATCGTATGAAAGAGAGAGAGAGAGCGAGAGAGAGAGAGGAAGAGACCGGAAATAAGAAAAAAGGGAGAGAGAAAGAGATGGAAAGAATGAGTGGGAGAGAAAGGGTGCGAGTGAAAGAGAGAGAGAGAGATAGCGGCATATAATCTGTGCGGCACATGCGAAGAGTAAAGAAATTGAAACGCGGGCCGCGATGGGGCATATCGCGTGTATTTATCGCGGACAAATTTATATATATATATACATATATATGTATATGAGAAGGCACGCCGGTGCTTATTCGTGTGCGAACCACAAAAGCACGAACCGGCGCAATATATATTAGGCGAAAAATTTTCTTAATCCCACACACTTTTCGCGAACACGCGAGATCGAGGGCGCTCGTACGCGGTCACAACACACACACACACACACACACACAGACGTAGAAAGCATATACATAATACAAGACACGTACACACGCTCCACTAATCGATCGATATAATTGTGTAGCGAAACTTACCTAGGTACCAATTCACCTAAATCAATTGATAACTAAAAAATTATATATATATATTGATATATACATATATTATATACATATAAATATATATTATATATAGAGAGTAGCGTCGTGTTCCAATACTTGAGCGAGCGAGTACTTGGACGAGGACCGAGACCGATTTTTCTAGACAAATTTTTCTATAATGTTCAAAAAACGGATAAAACGCGCGAAAAAAAATGAAATAAGTGAGCGAGAGGAAGGAGGACAAGATGTATCGCCCCCGTTCACGCGAAACGTCGCTTCGGATTCTGTTCCGGAAGTGCGAACGCGCACACACGCGAATTAAGTACACTTAATCTTGACTTCAAAATCCACACGTAATATTCAATTACAAATTACAAAGAGTTTTAGTCTTGAGTACACGATTTTTTTTTTTTTAATTAATAAATTACACTACACATACACGAAAAATAAATCATAAACGCAAGTATATAATCCTTTTTGTGTCACACGCAAATGCACAAGGAAATCGTGAAGAGATTTTAAAAAATATGCAATCTTTTGAAATCACAAACATCCTTCGCACGCGCGTACACACACACACACACACACATACACACAGTGAGCTACGGTCGTGTCTCTATGGATGTCTAGCTAAATGTTCAACTTCACTGTTTGTACTCGGGTCGTTTCGCAGGTTCCCTGATTCCCTTTCGATCCCCCATTCCTCCCTCCAATTGATATTCTCCCATTCTTTACCCCGACATTCATGTCATCTCTTTGTGCGAAACACTTATTTTTGTGCTAGCGATATTTAAGGCGCAACGAAGGGGAAAAGAAGCATTATTATGTATATTCCGTGTTAAAACCGTATGACGTGTCGACGCTCGCCTTTGAGATTTTCGGGAATCGACTAAGATGATCCCGTTCAACCAACGCGAGAAACTATGATCATGTATCCCGAATTTTTACAACACTTTTTCCTTTATTACATCAATTTACATATAATAGATTCTCATTTAATCGATATTCCGAAATTTGGAAGCTGAGAAATATATACAGTTATTATATTTATAATTATAAATGCACGAGGAAATCATAAAAAAATCTATAATCAAAAATTTTTTTACATTAATGCAAATTCGTTTTATATTATGTCGGTTCCCGCAGATCTTTACTCCAAACCGTCGCTGAATAAACTCTTTAGAAAGTCAAGGGTTTCGTGCAGTAAATCCAAAGTACGCGGGAACAAATTTTTTTCTTTACATTTATAGAAACAAAAATTATGCCGAAATTTAGCAAAAATATACGAAGCTTTTGAGTAAATGAGAATAGTCAAAAGTAATTGCAAAGCCATCTCTTTTGAGAAATTTTGTAAATAAAAATTTCAAAAGATTCTTGCACTAAACCCTTCACACAACTCGTGTCTCTACGAAAACATCTAATTTCATAATATTTATAACAATATTTTTTTATTCGGCAATACTTTTTATATATGTATATCGAAAGAGAAAACGAAATGATAATTTGCACGAGATATATTGTCGGGAAGTGAGAAAAGTGGTTACGCGATATTTAAGTGAGTTGATTGTTGTTTTGAAAAGGAATCATTCAAATATCTCGCAAAGAAATGGCGAAGCATGCATATTTTAAGCATATGCGCTCGCGCGACACGAACATATCAATTGCGATCTATCTGATTGATAACAATCGATAAAATTGGACGGAAATGTTATCGCGAGATACGGGAAATTTTTGCATTGTTTATGGATGTGATATGAGAGAGTCTTGATATCCTTTCTTAAATTTTTCTAATTAGAATCTGTTCTATTTAATATTCAAGTTTGTATAAATTAAATTGCATTGTATTTTATAATATTTAAGGCGCGCTGTTATATGTATAGCTAGAATTTGAGCTGTCTTGTTTCGTTATTTGATTGTCAAGACAATTTCTGACTTTTTTTCTTGACGTATGCTTTGAGAAAAAATAAATCACGCGGATTCATTGTAGATGCGAGATAACGTTAAACTGCAAGTTTTTGTGAAAAAGATTTATTTTATACGAAATAAAATTTCACGCTGTATATATTTTTTACTTGAAAATTGAATCTAAGAGAATTATATTTATAATCAATACCTTCATTAGTATCATTAAACGCATTTTCTCACCGGAGAAGCAACTTATCGAAATTCTGATTACTGTAGAGATTCAAAAAAATTCGAGTTCAAGAGTTTGCGTGCGCGGCGAGGAAAGAGGCGAGTAGAGAGAAAAAAATAATTCCGCGACACTAATGGTGTAACATTGTACGCGCATATATACATATGATATAAACATCTCATATAAACGTCTAACTCATTTACACAAACAATACACACACACACATCAATCAAATGGCCCTGCGCAATAAATAAAAAAAAAACAAAGTAACCGCAAAACTACACCCGCAGTACGGAGTTAAACGTTTGAGGTATGCCAGTAACAAAAAAGTAACAACAAAATAATAATATGTTAGGTGTGATTCTTCACCTCCTTTGTAATATGTGTGATAAAGCATAATATATAATAATATAATGACAATTATATAGATTAAATATATATATTATATATATATATATTATATATATATATATATATATATATATATATATATATACATACATATATATATATATATAAAAGTACACTAATATATATAATTGATAATAACGATTGAAATATATCTAATATATTGTGACAGACTTTGAAAAAAAAAAGAAACGGGATGTAATTGAAATTAGAAAAATGGATATTGCGCGATACGACAGTAAAAAGTGAGAGAAAGAGTATAAAAAAAAGAGTGAATACGGAAAAGAGGCAAGCGCGTAATTAATAAGACACGTGGCGCGCTTGATCGCACGTGATCAGACACGTAGGGGTTGCGATCGGACCCATTTCCGGTTCGCTCGAGCTCAAGCGGACCTACTGTCGTTCAAGTAATGCGCGTACAATTAAAGAGACGAGCGTAAAAAAAAAATACACACATTAATAAAAGTGAAAAAATGTGGGAGGGAACGAGTAACAATGGTAGTCATTTACGATAGATTTGTATTTTTCAGTGTTGAAAAGTTTTTTATACCGCTGTTATATTCTTGTCTAAATATCTTAGTTCAGAGAAGTTTGCGCGAGTGCGTGTATATGTGCGGAACGTTTCTGTGTATCTGCATGTTGCGGGTCCGTGTATGTTCTGTGTGTGTGTGTATATGTATGTGTGTATGTATGTATGTGTGTGTGCGAAGCAAGGGGGTAGCGTTGCGGAAGAATAGGAGAGAAAGAAAAGGAATAATGGGGTGTAGAGAGACGGAAGTAATCTAGCGAGAAAAGTGCCGAGATATAGAGGAAGGTGATTTATTCGCAGAAAATCGACGAAAATACATCAGCGAAAGAGCGTATGCGTAATTATGCGTAAATTTCTTTTTTTTTTTTATCGAAGTGGGAAATCCTGACGCAAGGATTCGTGTCGCTAATGTCGAAGGAAATCGAGATCATTAAGAGAGAAAAGCAAAAAAAGTGTATGATTTATCGAAAAAAAAAAGAAAAAAAGAGGCTCGATTTTCACGATCCCTTGCGTTGGGTCTTTCCTCGAGACGTGTCTTTGTGCGACAAAGGTGATCTCGAGGAACGCTAGAATAATTGTCGAAAGATCGAAACTGCGCGAGAAAGGTGCGTGACATACGTAGGATCCTATAACTGCTTGAATCATTATGCGAGAGAAAGAAAACTGTAAACCGCGTACACCTCCTGCTCACCCTCTGATGTACCGTTTTCCGAGTATGATTTAATTAATTTTTATTTTTTTAAATAAAGTTATTCTTATATTTTACGAGATGCTATTAGATAAATCTTATATATAGTGTTTTTTGTAAATAAGCGACACAGATCTTTTTGCTCTTTGTTTTTTCTTTTTATATCTATACACATATACATATACATATATGATCGAGTCAAAAAAAATGGTACAACACACTTTTTCGACGTGTGATAAAATTAAGTTTCTTATAAAATCATACTAATAGCTTATTACAGAAAATCATCTATTAATTTTATAATCGAAAAATGATTGCATAGGTTTAATTACTTTGCTTGATCATACACGTATACATGTGTATGTGTGTGTATGTACATGTGTGATTGGTTCAACGTGATGACAGTGGATAATTTCACTTTTTAAAGATTTGACAAGCAATTTATCTTGCACTAAATTTATTAATATCCTCGAATTCTCGAAGAAATAG